>NC_133398.1:57523137-57826167 GCF_047511655.1 Castor canadensis
CTCTCTGTAGGTTGTCCAAATTTGCTCTTTCCACTCAGGGTTGCTACCTCCAAAATAGTCCTTTCCTCCTCCTCAATGAAATTCCCCCTCTGGAGTGGTCTGGACTCTCGGACTTTGATGCAATCAAAGTAACTCATATTAGAGCCTGAATATTAGACTTAAGGGCTAGTGGAGGTGGGGATGTTGCTTTTTCTAGAAGCAATTACCACTGTCATTTTTAAGACAGATGACTCTAAAGGTAGCATGCATGAAGAAGCCTTTTAGGCACTGACTGCCTTTTTTTTTTTTTAATATAGAGGTCAGAAATGCAAAATGGTTATAGGCATGGGCAGGGCAGGTAACATGGCTGGGTTAAGCAGACAGTTAACAAATAGGGAAGCTGGGGGCTGTGATATCCTAGAAAGGGATATTCACATTAAACACCAGAAAGGGGGGCAGGGAGCTGTACACTGCTCACTGGCACATTATTAATGAGGCTTAGCACCCTATCCAGTTAGTGTGACCAGTGAGGAAAAGGTGTAGAATCTGCAATATTGTATTGCTCAGTGCACCATTGGATTCTACCCCCTCTACTAGTGGCCCCATACCTCCAAGAAATAAAGGAAAAAGAGAATCCCCTCTGAGGCTAGCATCCTGAATCAAATCTGTCTTATATTTACCCATGTATGTTTCTCTCAATTACTTTTTCTCCCATTCTTACCAAATATCCAAGGATCAAAATTTTCTATGTTAGTACAAAAATAATGTGTCTTTGTACTTATCCAGAGAAGCAAATAAGAGGAATGAATATTTGGAACTTCATTATGATAAGAATTCCAAGTTATAATATATTTTTAAATTTTCATTCACATATCCACTTACACTGTCATTCTTTATCATACATGTAAAAATGAAATCGTATAAACAGCCTGGTATTTCTAGGACCTTATAAAATTACCCAGCATTTTCCCCCACTTTTAAGTACCTTATAATTATTACTTAATTTATTAAACAGAGGACAGTGATTCAATCAAGAGTAAGAATTGATACATTTCTGTACCAGAGAGTCTATTGCTATTTTGTGAAAAACAACATAAACTGGAGTTTTGTGGGAATATATTTGCATGTTTTTATCCTTGCCATTCACTTAGCTTTGAACTTTTATCTGTGAAGCCATGTTGAGGTTATTTCATAATCCAGTGACTGTTCAGATTAGATAGTGATAACATAGATAAAGAGGGCCTACCTCATTTGTGAGAATACACTCTTTTCTATCACAAAGAAGTGTTCGGAAAAACACATGTATTAAGAAGTTAAGTGTTAAACCTAATTAATTTTGTTTGTATCTTACTGCCAACACAGGCAAGGGAAAAGAAAAGAAAGAATAGTTTCCTCAGCTTTCTTCATTGGGAGGAGACTACATATAAAAAAAGAATATAATCAGCCACCTTTAGTGAACTCAAACATTGGAATGTGTGTGGCATACCCTGGTAAGAGCAAGAGCCGTACTAAATTAGGAAAAAAAATGGTAAAAAAAAGAATGTAAATATCCTTCACAGATAGTTGGAATGTTTAAAACCACCGAGAAACTGTATTATAAATCTATCCATTTTAATGCTAGATCTAGTTCTACAAAGGTTGTCATGAGCATTAACTAACCAAAGAACTCACTAGAGCAGACAGGATACAGTAAAGATAAAAGAAATGATTCTCAACTGCTCTTGACTTTTTCTGGTACATTTGTGTTCACAAATACAACACGTGCCTCTTCAGTTTCTCAAAGAATCTATCATCTTATGTACTCTTATTTTTAAAATTATCTTTATCAATTAGACATAAAGCTACATTTATTTTTTTGTCTTAAAATTAGCATAGAAACAAATTTTTAAGCAGAAAAAGGCCCAGATTTGTTTTGATATTTGGAATTAAGCTGTTCCACCAAATCCAGAAAGTATTGGACTCAGAAACCCACTTGGGTCTGGTAGAGATCGCGTTAATGTTGTCACTGACCTCTTGCCTGGGTAACCTGAAATCAAAACCAGGTACTGCGCCAGTGTATGTCCTTGCTGGGAGCACTTATTAAATTGTGAGTGTGTTACCTGGTGCTAATGGGGTCCACACGGGCTGCTCTGGTGATGGTGCCTGTTCCCTGCTTGCTTTCTGTTTCTGTACACCCATCCTCTCTGGTGAGAGGGCTCAGGGTACCTTCTACATCCAGTTTAAAGAAGACTTGTATGGAGAAAGGAATCAAATTAATAGTACATGTTAGAAATCACCACCAAGCCACCAATATCAAGATTTTTCCACTTCACAGTAACAGTTATAGGGGTGGGAAGAGAACTGTAGAGGAGAGAAATCATTTCAAATGAGACAATTTCATTGTCAGCAAATGCAGGAGTGAATATAGTCAGCATGTGTTGAATGAATACTGAGATAGGGCATGGGCTAAGTACTTAACTTGTGTTGTCTCATTTAGCCTTCATAAAACTCATGAAAGGTAAGTACTAATATACCTGCTTTACAGATGAGGAAATGGAGGCACAGAGACACGAGGTGATTTGTGTAAACAAATGGGGAGACAGGTTTAAGTAGCTTCCGATTGGCAGACCTAAGTTGTGTAACATGTCTTAAAATTTAGTCCAATGACTAAATTGGACTAATTTTTTTTAAATATTAAAGGACTTGAAGGTTTGGGAATTTTCTTAACTAAATCTGAACTACAGATTAAACTACCATTGATCTTTGTTTTCTAGGATTTGTGGAAGGTGTCATAGTTTGGCCACCAATTCCAATTTCAATATTTTAAACTTTAATAAGTTGTGGTGGAAGTAGACATTTGAAATTCTATATATATATTCAGTTACTCTACTGCAACACTTTTAAAAATTAATTCAATATTGAGCTTATATTGAAATAATAGAGTAATAAGCTATAATTTGTTAAGTAGTTTTTATTGTGAGTTAGGGCTTGTTCTAAATGTTTTACAGACATTCCTTAATCAAGTTCTCAATAATGCATTTAGCTATCTCCACTTAACAGATGAGTAAAAGAAAGGTTCAGATATTAAGCAACTTAATCAAAATTCATGCCATCGGTATGATACTCCCATGATTAGACTGACTACAAACCATGATCATAAGCTTTGGGTTTTGTCTTTTAAACTTAAATAAACCAAGAAGTAAATAGAAGATATTAAAAAGCAAACATTTTTTAAGTGGAGTCATTTTTATTGTCATAATAGTACTAATACCTCTTCAAAGAAGGCCTTCTGTGGTGGAATTCTGTCCTGTGCTTCTAGCTAAGACCTGGTCCAGGTAGGCTACTGAGTCTCACTATAGTGATTTCACAGATCTGTGGATAGCCTAAGGGTGTTTTGTGCCCTTGTGAAAACTAAAGTATCCAGAAGTCACAGGGCAGAATGTTGGCACCCTGCAGTGCTCTGCATTCTTCCAGCCTAACATTCATTCAGAGGCAAGGGGAACACAGAGCCAACACTAACTCTGCCGTGCCCCATGGCTTTGCAGGTACCTGAAATTTGGATGTGTTCATTCAGAGACGTTGGTGGTTAAGTGTTGGCCAAGCAGCCTAATTATGATGAAAGTGGGCTTCCAGGCCTCAACAAGTTTTCATTCACAGTGGGTGCCCTGAGGAGAAAGGAGGGGTTCTTGGTATGGCCTCATTGTTTGAGCCTGTGTGCAGGTGCCCTGCTGTGGAACAATGGACTCCATTGATGGCGGCGCCTGGCCGCGCACATGCCAAAGCCAACGCATATTGCTGTGGGCAGATATGGAATTCAATGGTAAGGCATAACCAGGTGGGGGTTCAGGATCAAAGATGGCCTCCTCCTCCGGCTGACAACATTCATCATGGCCACAGTGGAGAGCAAATAACCCGCAGTATGTCCAAAACTGGTCTGTGAGCTCAGACACATCAGTTATAAAGGTCGGATATTATGGCAGATGCATCTGTTTTTAGCATCTTCTACAAGTGGAGAACTCTCTAAGTCTTGAATGTACGTGTATATGTAAAGTATACGTACTTCATTTTTAAAGAAGATACATGTGGAGAGTTGCCTTTCTCCCAAAAGAGGAAAAGCAATGTTTAAACTTTCTTGTATTCATTAAAAACATTTGGTTTTGTTTTCTGAAGGAAATATAGATAACAGGGTAAATATACCAGGGGATTAAAAAAATTCTCACTGTCATTTCTCAATAAGGAACTACAAAGTGCCTGATTTCACATGACTAGCCTTCATCGTTACACCTGACTTTTGCAAACCAAAAGTTTATAAGCAGATGCCACATACATGGAAATACGTACAGAAAATCAAGTAGGAAGGGGCCAGTAACTCCATCATGCTCTGAAACATTTTTGAGAGAAAGATTATTTATTCATTTATTCATCTATTCATTTATGAAACACTGATGAATTTCATAAAACCCAGAACTACATAAGCTCTCAGTTCTTAACACATTTCAGGATTTTTGGATTCCAACTTGTGAAAAGACAAGCAAGGGCCGAGGATGACCATTTCCATTTTCTCAAAGAAGTTTATTGGCCACCGCTGGTGCCCACACCATAATTTGCACAAGAGACATAAGAATAAGCCAAAACTGGCCCAAGCTTTTCTTTTCTGAACACAGAACAGGGCTTCTAATGCCCTTTCAGCATTTCCTGGTTGATTAGAGTCTGAGAACAACTCTAGTTCAATAGAAATAAGAAATGCAAGGTATGAACACATGGCCAGCAGGGAGCCAAGCTTTGTGAGTTTTTGAAATTCTTGAGACTTCTGTAACCTCATCTGTAAAATGGGGATGGTCAGACCTACTTCAAAGGCTTGGTGAGATAAATGAGATAACACTCTGGTCATGCAGGACCAGATTACCTGATACAGAATAGATAGGGTGATAGTCGTTGTGAGTGGTTTTGGTATACATCTCGCCCCTTCAGTCTTTTCATAGCTGAATTTATGGACAGCCATATGAATTGAGGCCATATTTAGTGTACCAAAAGGACCTACCATGTGAAATTTCAAAATCTACCAAAATAGGTGTTGGTTGCTTAAAAATCAGAGTCCTGTCTGGTTAGCACCACTTTCTAGCCTTTCTTCTACCAGGACATTATTCTCAGGCAACATTTGCTCCTCATGGTACCCAACAAGGGCCAGGAAGGGTATAGAGGAAGGAGCTCCCTCTCCCCTCATTCCCACTCTTGCTCTTAAGTCTCTCCTAAGGGAACAGGCTTATCATTACCTTCAGGACCATCTCTAGAGCTTGGCTCACCAGCATGGATTTGTGGACTGTCACCATGTGAGAATCAAGATAATCAATGAAAACCATACATTGCATTGGCCATGAAAAGGGGCCATCCTCTAGGAACATGTGCCTGGCTCTGTTTATACTGGCTTGCAGGGAATCCTTACCTGATGTAGAGGTAACTGGGTATTGTGGGAAAGCTGTCTAATGACTGGCTTCCTGCCGTTGGCCTTTGATTATGCCCAAAGGAGGGGCCTGAAAATCAGAGTGCAGAGCTGGTCTCCAGAGAGGTCCTCTGTCAGCAGAAACACCAACTTCCCCTTGTCTGGATAAAAGAGGAGGAAAGTGGGTATCCATCCCCTCTTAACCCAATCTCAGAATGTTGCTTGCTTAGGCCAACAGTTAGGCTTTACCACTTCTTCCCTTACCTTAAACTTCGGGAGCTGGCCTTACACTGGGTCGCCATGGGACACAGGCCTTTGCTCTGGTCAGTGTCACAAAGAGTAGATGTCTGATAAGCACAATGCAAAATTTAAGTTCTGTTCATTTATATGTGTGTGTGTATATATATATATATATTTATTTATTTATTTTATTATGCCTTTGTCCTCAACACATACTCCTTCACTCCCTCCTCTCTCTCCTCATCAACTCCTGACCAGGTGAGTAAAATGAGTTTTGCTTGGCAGAAACAAAGAAGAGGAGCAGGTTCTGAGGAAAAAAACAAAGTAAAGATTATGCGTGTTAACTTACCTTGACCTTACCTGACCTCACCTGACCTCTTTACAGCCCCTCCTCTCTTCCTTCCTCAACAGTTGGTGTCATGCAACTTCAGGTTCTCAAAGGTCCCCCAGGAGTCTCTCCTTCTGCCTGGTATCTTCTTGATCTCAGTAGAAAGGGAGTCTGCAAATTTGCAAAACTGAAGTATAAATGACCAAGTAAGCACTGCTCTCTCTGTCCCATCCTCTTCACATTCCTAAAGGTATTTTCTCCTAGGTTGGACTTCATCTAATTTCAAGAGGGAGAAAGGAAATTCTATATGAGGTAAGAATTAAAGACTAGCAGCAGTACGGTGTAGAAAGACAAGGCAAAAAGAGGCAGAAAGATTGGGTTGTAGCCTTGTATATTTCGGGTAAGTTACCTAATTGCTTTGAGCCTCAGTATTTCTATCTGCAGAGAAGATAACCCCTGTTTCAGGTTGACATGTAAAGCACCTAGCATGGTGCCACACAAGATGACATTAGTATGATCATTGTTATTGGGCTGCACTATCCACATTCAGGACCAGGACCAGGAGAGACATGGTGGCTAATGAGGCCTTGAATGTTGGGAGCAGTTGCTACCACAGCTGGCCTTACTTCCCCAGGAGCTGTGGGTCCTAGGGCTGCCTCTGAGGAACGGATGAGAGAAAAAGATTCAAAGGCAATGAGCTTGATTGCTCTGCTTACACTCAGTACCAAGTGGTGACTGGCTTGGTCACCAGGGACCATAAAGATTTCATTCACCCTTGGGGTTCAGTGGCCCAAGACTCTTAGAGAATAAGCAGAATTAGCTGCTCCCTGCTGATGCTGGTGACTTCCTCTGTGAGGGTTCCTCAAGTCCTCTGGCATCCCCAGCCTCCACAGGTTACCATTTCTTTGTATGTTAGTTATTCTCACTCACTCTACACCTTAGAATCTTCTGGGAGAGTGGAGCCGGATAGTTTAATAGCTCGCAGGAGAGGCCAATGTGCAATCAGAGTTCAGAATCCCTATTCCAGTCACTACCTGATCCTTTGGGGCTTCTTCTTCTTCTTTTTTTTTTTTTTTTTGGCATTACTGGGGTTTTGAACTCATGGATTCATGTTTTGTTAGGCAGGTGCTCAGCTATGCCTCCGACTCTTCACTCTACTTATTTTGGAGATAGGGTCTCACTTTTTGCCCAGGCTGACCTGGATCACAATCCTCCTATTTATGTATCCCATGGTAAGTGGCATGCCAGACACCTTGCCACTATGTCCACTTCCTCCCCCCCACCTCCCCTATTAAGATGGTGTCTCATGAACTTTTTTTTACCAGGGCTGGCCTGGAACAATGATTCTTTCCATCTCAGCTTCCCATATAATTTGGGATGACAGGTATATGCTACTGTGCCCAGCTATTGACTGTGATAAGGTCTTGTGAACTTTTTGCCCAAACCACAATTCTCTGGATCTCAGCCTCCCAAGTGGCTAGGATTGCAGGCATGAGCCACCAGCACCAGGCTGGAGCTTCGTTCTCTTACTATTGAGCTTGAGTTTGGGCTGTGCCATTCTCCCCAGAGGGACCCCAAATGATCATTGGAGTTTAATGTGATAATTCATGTAGCTTAATTTGTGCCATACTTTTAAACCCTCTATTTATTGACTTTAAAATGTATATACTCTTTGTTCCAATAAGCATAGCCAATGTAGTATGGTCATATTGCCCAAGTAGTATATTCCTAACCTTTCAAATAAAAGAAAAGGAAAAGAAGAATTATTACTTAAGTTTCTTTCTGGAACAACATCAGAAAATAATCCAAGGATATTAAATGTACCCTTGTCAGGATAAGTTGAGGAAAACTTCCTGGGCAATTCTTCTGTTGCTCACACATAATGACAGATACCTTGTCTCCATGAGGCCTCAGCTACTCATTTTGAAAAGGGAGACACCCTGCAACCTCACATACCTTTGACCAGATACCTGAACACTAACAGCTGACCAAGGTCCTCAGTTAAGAGGGATTTTATTTATTTATTTGGTGGTGCTGGAGGTTTGAACTCAGGGCTTCACACTTTCTAGGCAAGTACTCGACCCCTTGAACCAATGCTCTAGCCCCAAGTTCTTACTCTCCTTCAAAGACATGGCTGAAACACCTCTGAATTTTCAGAAAGCTGTATTTTCTTCTGATGAGCTAATGTGAAATGAAATTAAGTTTGGTGACCCTTTACCTGGAAAAGCTGTGCTGGGTGGATTGGGCCACCACCATTGTTAAATGTTCAATTTTGTCACATGGAAGAATGACATAACTATTTAGGTTCAAATGAACACAACTAGGACTAAAGGTTAGAAGTTACAAGGAGATTTATTTCCACTGAGTCTGTTGATGAAAGATGGAATGAATGAGCATCACACCACAACATCTTTTGCCCAATCAGGTCAAACACCTGAAGTACAGAAGGTAAGCATTAGGTAGGAAACACTTCTGAAGTTTTGATTGCACCAAAGACATTCACCTGGCTAGTCAAAATAATATACACTGAAGCCAATGAGAGAAAAACAAGACAATAAATTCTGTCCACACCTGAGAATATCTGGCATATATATGAGAATTTTAAAAAGAATGGATTTTAATTGTAAGGTGTTAGGTTGATCACATGACACAAAGCAAAAAAACTATTACTTTTAATAACACTGAATAGTTGTGACAAGAGCAAAGAGACACCAAACTAACATTTAATGAGAATCCTTGAAATGCTATGCTCTCCTTATACTCTTTTATTTCTCATAACCACCCCGAACGTAGGCTATCCATACCAGTAAGACTCAAGAAGCCAAGGCTTAGTGGTGCTTAGTAACTTGCTCAGACTTCCCAGTTATCACATGGCAGAAGCAGCATTTAAATCAAGGTCTCCCTTCCCCATTTTAAAAAATAGCTCTATCTTAGGGCTTTTGCTTAGTTCAATTAAAAAATTATATTTGTTTAATTACATAATATTTGTACTATATCTTCAAAAACTTGTGAGAAATGGTAAGTATGTGAGGTGACATATGTTATCTAGATTGAGCCAGTCCAATGTATACGTAGTTCAAAGCATCATTTTGTACATAATAAAGATATAAAATTTATTTGTCAAACTCATCAGGTGGAGGTAAACTCTATATTTTTAGTACATATTTGAGGAAATGGTTTACATAACATTTGTACTGAACATCAGGTAGAGTTTTTGGAAGTGCTAGTAGAGTGGTATACCCAGGAAGGCTACTCATTAGATGCATTTTCCAAGAGTTCATTAAAGATAACTCAATAATAGATTTGCATAAGTCTTACTTGAATACAACCAGGTGGGACTGGTCTCCTGGTGGGTGGAGCATGACACATGCTCAGTAATGTCAAAGGAAGCCAGGTCATTTTCAAATCCTGGCTCTGCTCCTTCTCAGCTGATGACCAGAGCAAGGCAGGTGTGTGTCTTTAAATACCATAGCAGTGTTATCATGGTATGATTGGAATCAAAGCAGATAATACACATCACCTTCCTACATCTTGTTCTCCTCTTCCTCCCTTCCTCCCTTCCTTTCCTCCCCCTCCCTCCTATCCTCCCTTCCTTTCTTCCTCTCTCCCTTCCTTCTATAAATATTAAAGTATCTCCTACTCTGCACATCACTGTGTGCAATGTTGATGACTCAATAGTAAATTAGATAGAGCTGTTTCCCTCTAGAAATATAGTCCAGAAATAAAGGTCAGTGAGAGACAGACTAAAAACTAGTGAACAAATAAACACACACTGTGAGGAGTGCTCTAAGGGTAACAGATGGCTCAGGACAGGGCACTAACCTCTGATAGGCCAGAGTTAGTATTAGTAATTACACTGTGGCTATGATTATAGTTTAAGTGTGTTGTTTTTTCTTTTTTAAAAGCTTTTTATAATGGAGTTTTTCAAAATGAAAAATCAGAGCTATTATTGCTTAGGTATAAACAGAAGGAACTATAGTATTGAAATTCTCTTCTCTTTCTACATCATTCTGTGGCTGGGTTGTCAGATACCTCAGACGTCATGTGATAATTTGTCAATACTTCAGTGCCTAGTATAACCAACAAATCTAGTAAGTAAAGTCTTACCATTGCAGGTGAATCTTTGGGAGCCTTGGAGCTGAAACTCATCAATATGTTTTTGTCTACACTGTAGGACTTCACCCCTCTGTCTTCACTGCACACAATACCCACTTCTAGATTTGAAACTCACTTTAGCCTCTGCAGGTGTGAGTTAGTGCATGGAAAGTGCTTAGAAAAGCATCAGTACATCACGAGTGTACAAAAAATAGTTATTATTATTAGAGATTTAAGAAATGTGACAACAATATAAAATTTTATCCAAAAATTCCTGCTCAGGAGCATCCCAAATTAGATGTATTGAATTTATGAGTATGCCATGCCCTAATGGTGGATAATGATGGTTTCTTATCAAATAGATACCCAAAGCTCAAAGCAATTGTGCACATTTACATGGGATTATTGGAAAAAGAATAAGAAAGCAAATGTGACTTTTTTTTGCATGTAGAACTGCCTTTTGAGCTCTAGAATTCCATCATTAGACTTTTATATTTTATTTTTTGAGGGTCTCACAAACAGAGAACATCAAAATCACTATAAGCTAAAATCTGGTTCACTAACTTGTCCTCTATTGAACCCACCATGACAATTTATCCATGAATTCCGTCTCCACAGACTATCCGCTGTGTATCAGGAACTTAAAATACCCTAGAAATTCATGTTGAGTAAGTTACAGGACTGAGCTCATAAACACATTTAAGCAAAATGAATAAAGCAACACTACACTGTTAAACAGAGATGTAAGCGAAGTGAAAAAGGCAAAAATTCTGTTGGGACAACTCAGTTTAGGCAATGTAGAGGTGAAGTAAGGGCATCTGACCTGAGAGAAGTGTCTAAGAAAGAACTGGTACTAAATGAGGCATTTAAGAACAGGTAATATTTTGCCATGTGGGGAAAAAAGGGAAGGACACTTCTGATGGTGTTAGAAAGTGGAATGTGAAGTTTCCTTGTATTTCCGGAAGACTATTGTCTATGGACTTCTCCAGTAATATATGAGATATGTGAGGACAGTGTGTGGGAAGACATCCTGAAAGCGTTAGACTTCAACCAAGCTACATAGGAATTTTATTGGATTTTTCAAGCAGTTATTATATAGTACAGTTTGGACTTTGTGTCTCAGGAAATGAGGAATGAGTCCTGGTTTTAAACAGTAGAGGAAGTCCTAATTTAGGAAAGTCAAGTTCTTGCTTGGCACAGAGTACCTTCAAAGCCTGACTGTCTGTATGGTAGTGACTTCTTCCCCATTACTTTCCTTTGTGGTGAATTTTGCCAGGTCCGTTGGTTTCCAACTTAGAGATTTCATATTCTTTGTAGGTTCATGAAGATGAAAATAGGAAAATAGGAGGAGGATCCACGAACTACTTCAAAAACCTCAAATAGATTATGCATTGACTACAATGTTATCACCAGCCTTCTCATCAAAGCAAAAGGTCCCTTACATTAGCTATGACTCTTTAGTAAGGGCCCCTGGCCACTGATGTTGAGATGGTCTTCCTCTCAGAGAACTTACATGACAAAGGAGATGTGTTAAACACTTTGGAGAAAGATAGCCTGTAGCCTCAGGATGGAGCACCAACTGTCACTTACTTATGAGCTATGTGATTTGGGGCAATTTATTTAATCTTTTTAAGCCTCACTTTACTTAACTAATAGGATATGTTGTATAGCTATATCTTATTGTTAAGTATGGAATGTGCCCTACCCGTGGACATTAGAAATGTTGCCAGGAAAGTTATAATCTTTTACCTGTCCTTCAGCATCACTGGCTACTCTTTATCCTTCCTATTTGTGGTCCTCTCTGAGGGTGTCTGAATGTTTCCAGTATTTATATAGTGATACTCTTGGTACTCCAGGTTGCCACCCTACCTCTGATGCCATTCTGTCTGTGTCAGAGCTTATGAGATCCAGTGGACTCCTCCTTTTGCCAGTGCCTCGTTGAGCAGATTTCCTGGGGCTGGCTGCTTGTCTCCATCTTGCAGAGCCCAGAGGGAGACATTGTCAGTGCCATTTCCCTCCCAGCTCATTAGTCAACTTCAGGACTTAAAAAGACACGCTCGGTTTAAGTTTGCTGTTTTCTGTACCTGACACGTATACAAATGTGTTCAATGCACACTTCCTATGCCTCAGCATGGCTTTGGGAAGCCCTAGTGGAGATGCAGTGGTTTTATGCTTTTTCAGTCTAGACTGCCTAAGAGAACCAATGCAAAGGCTAAGCACAGAGGTGGTAGGTATGGATGTCATTTAATGTTACAATCATACGGCAAGTCTGAAAATGATCTCAAATGTGTCTTAAATGGCCTTTTCATATACAGTAAGTTCTTCTTGAAAATGGTTTGAATTTTAAGTTTCTTTAATTGAATGGACTCAGGAATATAGAATCATTGACAACACATATCCAGCACTGTTTTTTATACAGTGCTGGGCAAACATAAAATGATTCTCTTTGGACAACTGCCCGTGTACTTTACTGTTCATATGCACTTTCCAAACGTTCAGAGCTGGAAAAACATAAAAAAGTCAGGAAATCTCTCCTGAACAAGCTTTCTTGGGCAGATTTTTGGCAGATAATTCTTCCTGTTACATAGGAAATGCTTTTAAGCTTAGCTTCATTTATAGTTCTTTGGCTTGCCTAGTGTCTAAGCTATGAATTTTGTTTAGTTGCTGGTAACAGATATTAAAAAGCAAACCAAGCAAGAACCTCAAGAACAAAACAGTGACTTGAAGAATTAGGGGTATGTTTTTCTTGTCACATAAAATACATTTGAGCACAGGCTGGTATGGCGATCCTCAATGCTACCAAAGAACCCAAGGCTTTTTTAGTTTTGTGCTCCACAATCCATTGAATGTAACCCTTATCCTGAATCTCTATTGATGATTGCTGGCACTCCAGCATGTTAGATATGCATGTTAGATAGGGCAATCTGGATAAGCAAAAGGCAAAATAAATGTGTCAACCTTGTTTTAAGACAATCTCTTTTAGTCCTTCTTGGTCATTTCTGTTTCAAACAAGTCATACTGTCATGTGACATCTCTAAGCTGTAAGAAAGGATGAATACATATTTGAGTGGGACAGTTTTCTCCTTTAATAAAATTATGTTTTATTATTAAGGAGAGAATGGCTATCAGGAATGCAAGTGGCAGTCCTCTACCCATCTACCTTTAATCCTAGCTAGAATTTCTATTCATTCCTAAAATCTAAAGGGGAAATGGAAAAGTTAATTAACCTTCCAACTGTAAGCAGATTTAAAACATTTTTCTAATAATGAGTAGCTAATAGTTATATACCAGATCTACAACAGCACATTTAAGATGACTTGTCTTGGTCTTGGCCTTTATTTGGTTTCACTATCCCCTAAACTCTGATAATTCTAAATACACAAGGGTCTCCTTGTATTCATTTGTTGACCTGCAGTTGCTAGGTGAAAGCTTCATGATGTTTTTGCCTTATTTTAAGGAAAAAGATCATTTGTACAAGAAGATATGCAAATTTTAGGCTCCAGTACAATGACTAGCGATATAAAATTGCTTTCTGATAAGGGTTGTAGTATGTTAGGTTGTAGAAAGAAAACAAATGCAACCTGTGATTAAAACTATTGGATACTATAGTGCAGTGATTTTCAATTATCTTTAGTAAGAAAATTGTTCCTTTAAGTGAAGTATTGAGGATATTTAACTATGTAAAAGAACTAAAAACCTGGATTTCTCCAGCTGGATCAAAAGTAGAGGTTTTCACCATTCCCTTTGTACCTATTCCCACTCTTCTTCATAATTCTTGGAGCACTTGATTGAATATCAAGAGCTACAGAGGGAAAAGCTGAAAACTACCACTTACTAGATTTTTGCCTTAGCTTTGCCACTAACTGGCTCTATGACTTTGAACAAATTACTTGTCATCCCTGAGATCTTGGTCTCTGACATAAGAAACCAAGATGGTTAGGCTAGTTGATCCTAAAAAGTCCATCTAGCTCATGTTTCTAGGATTCCCCAGTTACTAATATGTACACAATAAGCTTCTAATAATGAACATCATTTATTCTCTTTTTTCACCAAAATGGCTAGAAGCAAAATGAACAAATACATACAAAAACAAAATCCAATCATTAATGCAGACTGAAAACTAGAAAATAAGAATTTTTTTCTTAAGTATTTTGCTGCTCAAAGGGAAAACTGCTGAAGAAAAGACATAGTGGAATTCAAGTTACATTGCAACATCTATCACTCTACTTTCTATAGAAGAGAGGTTGGTGAAAACTGACAATCTCAGAGCATCCATTATCTGTAAAGTATAGTGAGCATGATTTCTCCTATAGTTTATTTCATCTAATGTACACAGTACCCATCAGAGGACATATCTTTCTTACATTACAAGGAACCTGGATCAAGTTTGCTCTGGACTCAAACTTGTATCTTCTTTTGTCAATGTTCCTATTGCATGATCTACACCTGGGATTGGGTTCTATATTAAAAGCTTAGAATCCCAAACCAAATAAGGCATGGGCCTGACCTAGGTGCTATAATGACTTCTGCCTTGGAGGTCCAAAATTCCTTTCCTGATACTAATAACTCTCAATCTTTGATATTCAATAAAATTAATCTGGGAAAGGTTGATTAAAATTCAAAGACTCTAGTCCCCCTCCTGCTCTAGGATCCAGAATTTTCATGTGTCTGTTCTGGGTACAATTCAAGGCATCAGCATTGTAAACTCCCTGCTCAGATGGTTCTGTCACATAGCAAAGTTGGAATACCACAGCTTTGTACCTATCACAGTTATTGCTGTGCATCTGCCTTTCTAACCAGAAAATGGGCTGTGGTTGAGTAGACACTGGGCCTTTTTTGTTTCTGCTAAACTTGGCAAACGGATTCCACCTCACCCCTGTTAGAATAGCCATCATCAGCAACACCACCAACAACAGGTGTTGGCGAGGATGCGGGGAAAAAGGAACCCTCTCACACTGTTGGTGGGAATGTAGACTAGTACAACCACTCTGGAAAAAAATTTGGAGGCTACTTAAAAAGATGGACATCGATCTACCATTTGATCCAGCAATACCACTCTTGGGGATATACCCAAAAGACTGTTACTCCAGAGGCATCTGCACATCCATGTTTATTGCGGCACTATTCACAATAGCCAAGTTATGGAAACAGCCAAGATGCCCCACCACTGACGAATGGATTAAGAAAATGTGGTATCTATACACAATGGAATTTTATGCAGCCATGAAGAAGAACAAAATGTTATCATTCGCTGGTAAATGGATGGAATTGGAGAACATCATTCTGAGTGAGGTTAGCCTGGCTCAAAAGACCAAAAATCGTATGTTCTCCCTCATATGTGGACATTAGATCAAGGGAAACACAACAAGGGGATTGGACTATGAGCACATGATAAAAGCGAGAGCACACAAGGAAGGGGTGAAGATAGGTAAGACACCTAAAAAACTAGCTAGCATTTGTTGCCCTTAACACAGAGAAACTAAAGCAGATACCTTAAAGCAACTGAGGCCAATAGGAAAAGGGGAACAGGTACTAGAGAAAAGGTTAGATCAAAAAGAATTAACCTAGAAGGTAACACCCACGCACAGGAAATCAATGTGAATCAATGCCCTGTATAGCTATCCTTATCTCAACCAGCAAAAACCCTTGTTCCTTCCTATTATTGCTTATACTCTCTCTACAACAAAATTAGAAATAAGGGCAAAATAGTTTCTGCTGGGTACTGAGGGGGGGAGAGGGAAGGGGCGGAGTGGGTGGTAAGGGATGGGGTGGGGGCAGGGGGGAGAAATGAACCAAGCCTTGTATGCACATATGAAAAATAAAAGAAAAAGAAAAAAAATTATTTGAAAATTTGAAGTAGGAAAGAAAAACAAGGAAAAAGAAGTAAAAGGAAGGAAGGAAAGAAGGAAGAAGGAAAATCTTGTATTGAATTGAAGCCTGGAATTCACTCCCACCATTGAAAAATAGACCCCATAACAGTACACAAAAGGAGGATTCCATTCAAGAAAGAGTCTCATGAGCAGTTCAGGATTCTGGTGAGACAGAGGGCCAAGAAGCAGCCCCATCTTTTCCTACTCCTGTTTAGTCCTTTTGTACTGACTTTTTTTCTTTTTTGTCTAAGAACTTCACACTTGCTTGTTCTGTCCCACTCACCAACCCCACCACCACTAATATAAGTTACTCAGGGGCTTGGATCTGGTGTACTGTTCACTTCTGTACTCCCAGTGCACACAACAACCGCTGGCACATAATGAAGGAAAGGGAAAAAGAATGATGTGGTGACCTGATCCACAGCAGGAAGGAGTGAGATTGGAGGCAATACAGGGCAGTCCTGAGTATTGCACAGCTCATGAGGCAAAATGCTAAGTTACCCCAACACTTAATTAGCTATTTGTATTAAGTGTCCAAGCCTCCTTCATTTAATGGGTGTTTTACTCCTTTTATCTCGAGAAAGATGGCAGAAGTTTGTGTCTTTTGGCTTTGATCACATTATTTCTGGGTTTTGTTACTTAATAAGGCAGAAGTTTAAATTAACATCATTCTCCATTGCCTGTTTTGGGGTTAGCTATACAGTATGGAGTGGTTTTTGGCAAATTTTCAATGGCGGAAAGAAAAGGAAACCTCTGTTTGGGAGCTGTAGGGGGGAAGGAGGGAAAGCCATTTACCTGAGCCCCTGGGGCTACATCTGCTTCCCAGAAAAGATCCCAGAATCAAATCAAGTCACCTGACCCTGTCAGGGCTCCAGCTCAGGGGAAGAGAGAAGGAAGACTGGGCCAACTACAGCCTTCAATTCTCAAGGGGACAAAGAGGAAGGTTGGAGGGTGAGTTCACAGTCATTTCTGTGTTCCAGCCTCTCTCACACTTTACAGCTGGGTCAAACATGTTAGAACCAAACAAAAGCCACCTCTGCAGGTCTCTCTTAAAAAGTGAAATTACCTGAGCTATGATTTGAGGCTCATGCCAATAAGATGTGCATTTATTTCTTCTTCTTTTTTCTTTTTCCTCTCCATTCCCTCACTGCAGGAATATCTTGATAGTTTATAGAACACCTACTTGCTGCACACTTGGATCACCTCAGCCAAAGGTTTGTTACTGTATTAATTGGCTTCAGAGAAAACATTGCTTTCACTTAAACTGTTTGAATACCTCTTGTTGAATCATAGGCTGAAGTCAAGTGTTATTAATTCAAGAATGAAAGTGTCTTTTGTTCATATCAGATAAACATTGCAATAGTGAGTGAAGTGTAAACAGATCTGTTCAAGTCACAGGAACATATAGAAGCTCAGACAAAGGAGGACCGCTTTTGCCTCCCAGAAGTTGGGGTCTGTGTTAAATGCTATCCAATTGGCCTGGTGTAAAGACACATGGACCAGGCACTGATGAATGGAAGCTGGGATCTACAGATCCAGGGAGAAATAAGCCTTTTTCATTGTGAGCTTTTATCAAATGTGAACTCTTAGTGGAACATCTGGCTTTAATACTGATAGAAACTGTAGGATTTTGGCTCTTCTCTGCCCTTGCATATTTTCCATGCTCTGTATCAGTGCTGGTTGTCAGTGATTTGATGAAGTTAAATCAACTGCATTTGATTCTTTGAGCCCACGCAAAAAAATTGCAGAATGCTTGCTTGCCTCTCTCAACCTTTTTTGAATATGCAGAGGAAGTTTGCAGAGCATCATGAGTTCCTTCATTTAAGGAGGAAAGGGGACCGGAGAGACAAACCTCCCATAGTCTTACCTCACATCAGCACCCTTTTTGCTCAACAATCAAAGGCTGCATACTTAAGCTGCACAGATGACATCACTGAACCGGTACTGGTTTGATTGCAACCAGAATAAAAAAAAAAAATTGTCGAGAGAGAGGCCCTGCCTGAAATGAGTTTGCAGGGCTTTTGATGTCAGCTTTCCCCAGAGAACCTTGTCAATCTCACTGACCCTCTGCCAGTCCAGTTGATGTTGTCTGGCACAACTGGTAATCATGGCACAGAAAATGACAGGACCGTGTGAGGATGGAGATTGAATTCACACCTCATCACATCCCACAAAGGGCAATTTTTCAAGGTCAGCGTTTAGGTGAATTAAAGGAACAGGGCTTGGCAGAGGGCCTTCTGCTTAGCCCTCGGCAGGCCGTCCATCCAGCTGCTGCTCTTTGTGTGCCTGAGCTATGTGAGAGAGAGCACAGAAACACACAGATCCAGGACTCTGATGAGCACATCTGAGTGCTTCCAAGCAGGCTGGCAGGTTCGGGTGCTGCATCTTGTATTTGTTAAAAGATGCCCCTGTGGTGTCTAAGATGGGAAAATTGAAACAGTGATTGTAAAATATATCGGTGACAGGAAAATAACTGCAGGAAGGACCAAATTATTTTCATCTGGCTGTTGAGAAATTTTCCTCTGTAATTTACCTAGGTGTCAACATGGGATTTGTGCACCAACTGTTCCCTTTGGGCTGCTCTGGTGGTTTTCTGAGTAGCAGCAGTATCCGGGCAGAACTGACTGCCCCATTGCCTTCTGGGAGGGAAATTGTCATGCATTTTGGTCATCAGATAGTCCTGTGGTGTCAGAGCCAACTCCATCATTTCAAAGATAAAGAGGTCACAGAGGCCTACAGAAGTGCAATGTGTTTTCTAGTCAAGCAGCTGGTGAGAATAGAAGGCAGGGGCAAGATTGTGGCTTCCCTAATCCCCAGCCCTGTGCTCCTTAATCCTCACATGGCCTCCAAGATCAGGCTGAGTAGCAATCTCTGCCTTTTCCAATGATAGCCTGTCTGGCTATTTTAAACTCCCTGGTTAAATTCCATTAAAGCCACTTAAACTGTCATTTGTTAAATTTCTATTATCTTCCTGGTACCATTCTATGTCTTAAGGAGCAGGAAGTCTGGCATAGGAGACTGTCATGTAAACAGATTCATTGCCATGCCATAGTACTTTTATTTCTCTTATGAAAAGGATGGACAAGAGAGGTCACTAGAAACTGCATGCAAACACAAAGGGCTGAGAGTGCTCTGAAAGAGGCATTGCATCTCTCTCAGAGGATGGTTAGGATTTTGATGGGAGGAGCAGGGAAAGAATTTCATCCTATGTTGAGAAAGAATCTGAGGAATACAGTGTGTTCTAGAACCCCTCATTAATGAACGTGTGGTTTTTGAAGGGAGAAGTCCAAGTCCATTCTCTTTCCAAGTACTTCTGTGATATCTAACCCAAAGAAGTTGAAATTTTTTATTTTGAAAGTTTCTTCTTATTCCGAGTATTGAACTTTATTTCTCTGCCTTGGAAGAAATGCAAATAATTGCAGTAGAATAGGCTTAGTGTGTGTGTTTATGTATAAACAATGAGTTCCCGTGCATAACATAAGAAAACAATCATAGGCAAGTGAGAAAAGCAGGGCAAGGAAAAGAAAGAATAAAAAACTGAGGCTGAAGCAGTGAAATAAGAGTAGAACAATAACTTTTGTTGAAATTGAAACCTTTCTTAGAAGAGCAAAAGAGAACAGAGGCTTGGTATGCCTTATTCCTCCTACCCCCATCTCCCACCACACATACACATTGAGAGAAAAAAAGAGAGACAGAGAGAGAGAGAGAGAGAGAGAGAGAGAGACTGAAGGGGCTGAAACCAATACCCTTGGCTCCCAGATCACAGTGAACACATCAGTGGTGTGTATGGAGGATTATATTCTATTGTTATTTCATTTCCTCTTCATTACATAGGACATACTCATTGGCACCCGCCTATCTCTCGTCTCTTTCTGCCTCTCTATCTTTCTGTCTCTGTCTCTCTCTCTCTCTCTATCTTATGCACACACACACACACACACACAGGAGACACATATACAAAACACACACATACACTCCTGTCCTCTGTAATTTTTCAAGCGTGATTAGTACTTCCTACATAATTCATTAATTCATTTTCTGTATCTGGCACAAAAATAGAAAGAGTGAAGAATGAGTAGGTTAAAAAATACTTGAGTCCCTTCTGCATGCCCTGTGACATGATAGTATTAGGATATTCATGTCATATCAAGGTTTAAAAGCAAAGGATAGTGTAATTTAATGTTTCTTAAAACTCTTATTTTTGTAGTCAAAAAGTTTGGGCAATACCTTGTTATGGGCTGAATGTTTGTGTATCTGCAACATGTATATAGTGAAGTTTATTAGAACTCTAATGTGGGAGGTGATTATGTTTAGATATGATCGTGATGGTGTGACCATAAACAGAGGATGAGAGACCAGAGTTCTGTCTCAGCCATGTGAAGATGCAGTGAGAGAGCAGCCATCTGTAACTTCAGGGATGGCCCTCACTAGAGCCCAGCAATGCTGGCACCCTGAACTTGGTCTTCCAACCTCCAGCTCTTTGAGAAATGAACGTCTATTATTTCAGTAACTCCATCTATAGCATTTTGTTATGGCAGCCCAAGCTAAGGCATACCACACAGTGTTTTACTTTCTTTGAGATCATAATTTACATTTAAAAAATGATTCTTAGTCTTAATGAGACCCATTTGACTTTAACCCAACATTTCTAAACTCATTTTTGAGGAGAAACTCTCATCTCTACCCCCATCACCACTCCACGGGCTATGTGTTATCTTATGGGACTCTGGGTTTCTGCAGAATTCTCTAGATGATTATTTAGCATGAGATTCTTTGATAATCAAAAGCATGAGGCCAAGAATCGAGGTCCAGAGCTTGGCGCTCCATGCCCAGCTTGGAAGTAGGAGCTTTTCCTTTCTTTTTTATTTTTTCTCTTTTTTGGTGGGACTGGGGTTTAAATTTAGGAGTTTGTGCTTGCAAAGCAGGTGCTCTACCACTTGAGCCACACCTTCAGTTCATTTTGCTTTGGTAATTTTGCAAATAGCTCCTTATGAACTATTTGCCTGGGCTGGCTTTGAACTGTGATCTTGATCTAAGCCTCCCAAATAGATAGAATTACAGGTGTGAGCCACCAGCTCCTGGCTGGACTTTCAGTCTCTTGCTTTACCCTCTCAGCATTCCCATTTGAAAATTGAGAATTTTTTCTCTGAGTCATTCCTTCCTAAGGAAATTCAGGAAAAGACACACTTTTATTCATTCTTGGAAAAGGTGCTCTCTTATATCAAGGGCATCTTATTTTCCTAAATTTGGTTAGTAGAGTTAGACATTTATATACAATAATTGTAATATTCATTTGATACTCTTCAAGAAAAAGAAACTAGTTGTGTATTGGTGTACTGTATTTAACAGCAAAAATATCTTGGTTATATGACTTTTTAAAAATCAATATACTAGAGGAAAGAGAGATGGAATTTTATTTAGTTATTGAAATTCCCAATTAAATCCTTAATGGCAGAAACATCCCAGAATGTTCCAAAGTTTCATTTGGCATAAAAGCAAGTCACTCAGACCCTTTTTCAAACATTAGGTCAAGATATTGGGTTGGACACCTCAGAAAATAAACTTCCTTATGAGGGCTCAAAGGTAGAAAAACATGGAGAAAGAGTTCCCTGTAGAATTTTAATACAGGAACTGAGATTTGTGAATAAACAGAATTTAGCAAGTTTTGGTGATTTACTCACCAAAAGGTGTAACCAAAGTGAAATTGTGCTTTTGCAAAATTAAAAAAGGAATTATTGTGCATGGGTAAAGTTCCTAGATTACTCTATGTTTTATCAAATGCTGAAAGGTAGAGAAATCTTCTCATTCTTGTGGCTCCATAGGGTACCATAACTTAATCTAGTTAGTGGCACCAGACGCTGGTAACCACAGCCAGCCATTGTGGGCAGGGGTTTCAAACATATGGCCTGCGCATTGCTCCCCCATCCCCTTCCTTCCATGAATTATTTTTATATTGGATGCCAACCTAGGAAATGCATGAATCCTGGTGCACACTGCCAGCCCATTACCAGCCAGCCCTCCTCCTTCCCCTCCCCTGCCACACCATTAGTCCTTTTCCCTTCCTCTACCAGAATCTCACACTGAACACTTGCAGAGAACCAAGCAAAGAGGCCCAGGAGAAGGTGGACCCTGCCTTTTCTGTCTGTAGTCCAAACCTTCTGCCCAGGGTATATGGCCAGGATCTGGCTAGCCATTGTACTGGGTGTCTCCAGAGCAGTTCTCTGCTGAGTTGCTGTTGGAGTCGCACAGTGACCTGCAGATCTAAGGGAAAAAACAGATGTCCCAATAAATTTTTGTCAAAACGTAATTACCTCGGGATTAGAAAACCACACGGGGGTGGGGAGGGAAAGGAACAGATGTATTACCTTCAAATATGCAATCATTATTCTGCAGAAGTTTAAATAATCAAGATGTTTAAATGGTGGCAGCTGAGTGTCTTCTCTCTTTTCCCTCCCTCCCCCACCCTACATTCTGGTCCTTTCTTTGCTTTCAGTTCTGGATGGTTCTGGAAGCCTCTCCTATTCATGTTGCACTGATGGAGCTCTGAGCAGGAGCAAGAGGGGGGGCATTTTGCACAAACGTATCATCCTGAGTGCTTTTTCATAAATAAATCTCAGCAAATATGACAGGCTATCTTTCCCTTAGGAACCTGGCCAAGTCTTTTCTTCCTCTGCAGCCGACAAAATATGATAAACTATGAATTTTCCCGGTAACCATAAAAGATTCTTATTTTCATGATTTGAACTGTTAGGTGCAGGTCAAGGCAGTATATCAAATAGGAATTCTTGCAGGGAAAATCCTTTTTCTGTTTTCACATTGTGTCAAGTGGGAGGGGTGCTGAGAGCTGATTGAGGTGTCATTGGGTTACAAGTTAGCTGGGTGTCACAGACCTTTTTAGATGAGATGCCAATCTCTTTTAAGTATTTGCCTTGAGCCTAGAGCCTAGATCAAGGGAGAAACCTGAAGTTCCAAGAAGGCTATGGTTCAAGTCTAAAGAGATACGGATGCTGTAGTTTATTGGATGGTTGAATGGTGTCCTATTTGGTGGAAATAGGGCTATTACTAAATAACAGCTTTCTAGCCTATCTTCAAAACAACTATACCTGGAGCATAGACTGAGAGACATGCCATACTCTTTGATTACAGAAATTCTAGTTACAATTTTAAGGGTTTTAACATTATGGAAAATGGATATTGCCTGGTAGCATATAACCCAGTATTTAAAATTGTTGCCAGTTATTAAGGGCCTACTTATTGTCAGGGTCGTGCTACATGCTTTAAGTGTATATCCCTGATCCTCCTACTGGCTCTGCAATTTAGGGATGTGGTAAATTAGACTTAAATAGGTTAACCAGCCTGCCTATATTCATGAAGCTAGTATGTGATAGGGCTCAAATTTAAATCCATGTATAAATGTCTACAAAGACTTAATCTACTCATTGATTTATTATACCTTAGGAATCTTCTCTCTTGCATTCAACACAACTGAATATGCTCTGGAAATGGAAATGATAAGCCAACAACAAGAACAACCCAAGCCATGCCATTGTGGCCATAATATATGCATTTTCTGCATGAAGAAGTCATTTATAACAGAGCTATTATGATTCCCTTTGTTGATAGTGCAGTTATTACCAGCTAGGATCATGTGTCTCACAATTTTAACCCATTACAATGGGGCTAAAGCTAACTACACATCCTTATATATGACAGAGTTATAAAGGAAATCATCAGCAAGGCGCTAGCAAGGAATGGTTGATTCCAGTTGCTTCTGGGCGATATCCGAAAGAGGCAGCCAGGCAGGAAACAGCCCTAGCACAGGAATTCTGAGCAATGGGGGTGTCTTCCTAATAGTATCTTTTCCCATCAAGCTTCAGAGAAGTTTATGAAACTCCATTCTCCACAGCAGCATGTAGAAGGACTTTTGCAGAGGGAACTCATAGAAACTTTCCCTCTGGAAGAAGAGTTCCTTTTGGAAGTTTCTGCATCATGTGGATTTATAAGCTGGCAAATAGAAATCATGTGATGAAGCCACAGGACTTGTAGTTGAAGAGACTGAGGATTCTGCAATTGATTAGTAGCCTAGATTTTAAGAAATGATGAGACAATACAAGACCCTGTTGAAGATAAAGTCATCCAGAAGGTAATATCACCTATCAAGATGTAAAAAGGAGGCAACCGAGGACAGAACCAGGCAGAGACCATCTGCCTACTTTAGACTCAGCTGTATCCTAATGAAGTGGTGTTTTCTTCTTATTTGCTTATATTGATAGAACAATAAATTAACACTGCACTGGATCAGTGCATGTGTGTATACAGAAAACTTCATTACCTAAAGATTTATTAATTAGTTACCTGGAATTGTAAGTCGTATAGGAAAAGGGAAAGTCAAAAATGGTCACAACATTCAACACTTTTAAACCTTATTGTTTAGCAAGAACATGTTTCACATCAACATCTTGATTGATCAATCTTTTATGGCACCCAGCAGTAAAATGTGAAATGCAAAGTTAAATTTGAACAAAGATGCAAATGGTTTTGAAAATGGTTTGAAATGAAAAGGATGTTGGAATAATTGCTACAATCATAACATTTGAACAT
Source organism: Castor canadensis (assembly GCF_047511655.1). NCBI lineage: Eukaryota > Metazoa > Chordata > Mammalia > Rodentia > Castoridae > Castor > Castor canadensis. The sequence goes on from NC_133398.1 coordinate 57,547,670, forward strand.
CAAGCAGCTCAGAGCAGTTAGATCTCTTCTATTTTTCTTAGAGAAGTTTATTAGCAATTAAGATCTTGGTGATATGGACTGGATGCATGTGTGTGTGTGTGTGAATGTGTGTGTGTGCATGTGTGTATGTTGAAGCCCTAACCTTACTCCGTGTGAAAGGATTTGGCACAGCCCTTTGGGAGGTAATTAGGTTTAGATGAAGTCATGAGAGTGGATCCCCACATGTTGGCATTAGTGCCCTTATAAGGAGAGCAAGAGAGACCAGAATTCATTTTTTCTTTGTCCTGTGAGAACACAAGAAGAAGGTGCTCATTTGGCATCCAAGGAGAGAGCCCTCATCAGACATCAATCCTGATGGTATCACAGGTACTTAGAAACTGCTTTTGCTAAAAAGGGCTAATTCCTCACTTGGATCTGCAGATGTCCAAAGGATAACTAGAAGCATGATAAAAGCTTAAGAAACCCTGCTTCCATTCTATATTTGTCTTTGCTCTGAGCTGTTCTCCCTGTAGTCTCTTTGTAGCCACTTCTGGTTTCAGTAAAGGCAGGATTGATTAATAACATTTTGTGACAAGAGTTGAAACCATCCCTTAACCACCAATAACTTTCTTATTGTGACCAGGCCCCACCTAAACAATCCTGAGATGATGATCAATTGACCCCCCCCAGACCACTGGACCACACTTATGACCAGGACTGTTGATAATTATGCACACCCCTCACACCCTGGCTCAGTTCTTCTGCAATCTAAACCTAAAGCTCACACCTGAACCCTGAAGATGGGTTGAAGTGCTTACTTTACTTCTTCTTGTGGTGTGCCCATCTTTCATAATAATACATCTCCTTTCTCTGCCATTCAGCACTACCCATCTCTTTATTTAGCATGTTGGGATGAGTAGCCAGGTCTGGCATGTGGAACGCCTGGAGTTGGGCCTCTGGCCTAGGCCTCCTGTTTCACTAGTATCTTGATCTTGACCTTCCAGTCTGCAGAACAATGAGACATACATTCCTGTGGTTTAAGGCACCCAGTCTGTGTTGTGTGGTAGTCCACGCTAACACACTTTACTGTGAAGGATTCAAGCCAAAGCTTAAAGATTTGCAGTTCCTTTTATTTTTATTTCCCATGTATGTTTGGAATCAGGTTATCAGATAGGCTAATTCTTCTCTTGTTGGGAACCATATCTAGGGCATGAGGACATTAAATGATGCATTAGGCCCCTGTCTGTAAAGAGGAACATTATAAGGTCAGAAATTAATTCAACTCTAGTTCATATTGGTTAGTTATGCTTAGTTAGAGAAACTTCAGTGAAAGTTAAAATATAGCCTTTGTTGCTTTTTCCACCTACAATTCATTAACTAATGTCTAATGGGGTCCAGAGTTTAGTTTTAGGATGCAAATAAGGGGAAATTTAATCTATAAGTTGAGCTGTTTTTTTTTTTACATTTAAGTTATTGAGTAAAACCCACCAGCTACTGTGAGACTTTTTAAAAAATCTTTTAATGCCTTTTCAAAAAACAACATTAATATTACATTTTCCTTAAATGCAACAAATAAAGTATGATATATATTTTTGCATAGATATTTTATTCTGGATTGCTAAAGAGCTTTAAAATTTAGCAGCAAAGGTAGTGCCCACTTAAAAAATACATATTTTTTCCAATTTTCCCTATTAAAATCTTTTCCCCAAAGCAATCTTCCCAAAGCATACAATTTTTTTTGTGCTAATTTGACAGAATCTGATTTTGAGAGTTCTCAGAAATTTGTATAACAAAAATTTGTACAACACACACACACACACACACACACACACACACACACACACTCACAATCCTCCTAAACCAACTGTACTTTCTCAGTAAATTCACTCTAGGAGGACTCTTTTATTCAAAGAGACGTTGGGGGCCCTTTGCCTACATTAAAAATCATGATGATCTGTTCTTCCAAAATTATATTCTTTGGGTCCTAATTTTATTAGTTTGGGCAAAGTTTCTTTATTAGAAGAGTAGGCATTGCCAGTTTCAGAAATGGCTATAAATGGAAATATCCAGGTGGTTCCTAACTGTTGGGGACCTTCTATTACCATTTCTTTCTTCCGAACAGATCAGAATTCATTGGTCTTTTGTTCATTCACAAAAGCACAGGAAGATCAAAGCCTTGAACCTGCCTTAAGCCCTTGCTGGATTTTGCCTTGGGAGAGAAATTCAAGAAGGGAAAGTTTCAGAGTGTTCAGAATGAAAATGGCAGCATTCCCACCTATTTGGGGGTATGTTCTAGAAAAAAAGAAAACTTATTAGACAAAGCTTTCACTAGCAAATTGCACATTTCCCACTGAAGTTTAATTGATTTTCAAATTTTAAAAATTAGATTTGATGGCGTGAAATAGTACCACTCTGTAAGAGGTGCTGGGTACTTATTTTGCTGTTTCTGGGTATCAACATCTTGGTTGTAGTATCAGTCCAGTTATCTGTTCATACCAACATCCAGATAATCTTTTAAATTTGGACTTCATGAAGCCAATAAAAAACATATTTAGAAAATACAGAAACTTTACCCTACAATGTTCTTTAGGTAGAATCTATTGAACAAATACAAATTCTACAAAATGAATAAGATACACAGAAAATCTACTAATGGTTCCAGTGCCTTCTCTAGTTTGGTTTGTTTGTTTTTATGGTCCTGGGGAATCAAACCCAGGGCTTCACACATTAACAAGGCATGTATTCTCCCACTGAGCCATAATCCCAGCCCTCCTTCTCTAGTTTGGATGACTACCTTTAACATCCATGTGACCTTTTGATTGATGCTTGCTTTCCATATTATCTGTGTTGAAATGTGAACTCTCATTGTGGGTTTTTGATAAGGTATAGTTTTATTTCTGCTCTTGCTCAAAGCTTGAACTTTATGTGCAGTTTTTCCATTTTTTTAATAGAAGATGATATTCTCTAGCCAAAGCATCTTAATGTTCCATAGTACATGAGAAGATTCTACATTTCTACCTGTCCCTGAAGTCTCAAGATGCAATGTGACTGATGCTAGCCAATGAGGTGTGAATGGAACAACTAGGTGTCACATAGGTGCTTGAGCACTGAATCATCACTGTTGGACTAAGGGACTCAACTTTCATTTCTTTTGCTACAGTGACCATGGGAGTATGTGTCCATAAGAAGGAGACAAGAGATAGAAGCTGAATGGAATGTTGAGCCAAGACATGATGAGCCTATCCTGAGGATATTCCCAGATCTGCAGCATATTCTGAATAAAAAAAAAATAAGTCCTGTTTCAAAACACTGAGATTTTTGTGAATTGTTTGTTACCACAGAACACCCTGTCCTGTCCTGACTAATACTGATTCTCTCAGATGTGCTTTGCAAAATGGTGACCTTTTAACCTCAGAGCTAAAATCATCTTTCCAACTTGAGAGCCTCTTTCTGGAGACTCTTGTTTCACTTGTATTTGCTTTCATGTTAGGTACCTGGGTGCGAGTCAGAGTAAGGCTCTTACCAAAAAAGTAGGCTCTTTAGAGATCCTACTTTAAATTCAGATTTTCTCTTAATCATGATGGCACTTCCTGTGTAATCAACATTCAACATTCTATAGATCTAAATTAACTTGAATATTATTACTAAGACCCTTGTGCTTAATGTCATGTGAGCTACACAGTTTAATTTTTTTTAGTATTATATTATCATTCTAGATGAATACTAATTTATGAACTATGAGCCTTCCACTTTTTAAAAGTTTACTATCCAGATATTCGATTTCTCTTTGAACATTCTGAATGCTTAAAGATTGGAATGGTGCAATGTCTATGCAATTGACTATGGCCGATGCCCCATGTTTCCCCTCTGCCATGATATGTTCATAAATGAAGATTGTAATCATTAACATTAGTAAGAGTGATTAATAGTTGGTTTAAAAGCAGGTAGGTAATAATTACATGATGAGAGGCCACTATTATCGCAACAAAGACACAACAAACTCACAACAGTTTATCAATGTTCAATAGCGATTTCACAAGCAATGTCTTCACTAAACTCTTAAAATGTAGACTTTTATTACCATCAGTTAATGAGTAAGGTAACTGAAGCTTGGGTTTCAGAAATAGTTTTCTGTTTAGCAAAGTAGAAGTGTAAAATATGCTTTTAGGTTGAGTATTTCCTATATTTGCTTTTCATATTAATACCTTAGCAAGTTACTTCTTCAGATGTAAGCAAAGAGATAATAATACAAATTTTCAGATTTAATCTCCATTTTAGAACTTCTGTGTTAGGGTTAGCTGGCAACTCATAACTCAGTTGATATGAATTATAGTCCTATATATTTAGAATTTGCCTTCTCATCTTTCTCCTCTGCAACCCCTAGTCCTCATGCTTTTCCACTCTGCTAGAAGCCAGAGCTCTGGCATGATTTTTCATGAAATGGAAATAATGACTTCCAAGCTGGACTCTAGTCCGTGTGGGAGAAAAGAAATGGGATGGCCATTTGTAGAGTAATCATTTGAAATGAGTCACATTGAAGAGATATCCTCAATGTTTTTAAAATAAATATTGAATCCATGTATCATACTAGTATTCAAGAATAGATGAGGCAAAATAATTTAATTTGGTATATGGAGAAAGATGACACAATTCAAGTGATACCTTTGTTATTGCAAAAATTTTGAGTATATCTATCTATCTATCATCATCTATCTATCTATGGACTTAAAATGTGGTTATGGAGAGATATGAAGACTTTTCTCCTTTAAAAGTGGCCTTTGTACTTCCTGACAACTCTTGTCTTCTGTCTATTAGATTCCAAACAATGGAATATAACTGGGTTAGATAAGAGGAGATTTGAGTTCTAGACTCAACTGTGTTTCTACTTGACTATGTAACTTATACAGGGAGTCAGCTGTTCTAGGCCTCAATGTCTTCCTCTGTAAAAGAGAAATTTTAACTAGATTATCTCTGTGGTGTCTCTAGCACTGACATTTTATTCCATCAACACTTAAATGATCTAATGTCAACATCTGGAATTGATTCACAAAGGAAAGCATAATCATACCATTTGCCCCCCACTCCCTTTAGCCTCAAACTACTATAACTTTTCATAGTCACAGAATATCCCTTCTCAGATGATACCATAAATTCAGGAGATTACACTGGGCTTCTCTACAACTTTGCTCTAATGGGATAAAGGAAATTACTCCAATTGAATTGGCATGCTTGCAAACAACCAATCTGTGAAATCAGTGGACTTCACACAATCTATTTTTCTTAAAAAATATTTTAAAGGGCCCGTAACCTATTTAGGCTGTTAGACATAATTTTACCTGTTTATAAGGCAAAGAAAAATTGCTTTCTCTCTTAAATCTCAATGGAGAGTACCCCAAATGTAAAGTAGTGTTATCTAGTTAAATCGTTTAAAATATAATCCTACAATACTATGAAGGGTGTATTTTGACAAAATCTATAGAAAGTCTAAAGATGACACTTCTTTCATAGTACTTGGAGGACATAATTTTAATTCTTAATTTGGAAATAAGTATTCACTAGAAGTTTCCAAAGAACATACAGAGTCACAGATTTTCACATGGGTTTCCCATAGTCTTTCTTTTTGTTGGACCCAACCAAAAGAGAAAGGACAAATACATACAAGAACAAGGAGCATTAAAAATATACCATATAGGGCACATAGTCCAATCTGTAAAATAACCACCTTAAAAAGAATAAAAGAATACATTAAAAAACAAAGCAAGAAAATGAATAATAAAATATTTAATTCAAAAGAAGGAAGTGGAAAGCAAGTTACAATAAGGAGAAAAAGAAAATAAAGAGTTAGATGACAGAGTCAAACCCAAATAAATGAGCTAAAGTCCAATTGCAAGATGAAGATTGTGATTCTCGAGTTAAAGACAAGTTTTATCTCATTCTTTCTATTTTTCATCTTCCTGTTACAGTTGCCCAAACAGATTTTTCCTTTCTTCCTAATTTTCAAGACAGCCTCCTTTCATCTCCTAGTTCTTTCTGGAATCTTCTATGCTTGGAATCTTTTAACCTATGACATGGGGTGGGAAATGGGAGGAGAACAGCATTTTGCAGCCATCTGTGACATTTTGTGAGTGAATAAGGAAAATTCACCTCACTTCCCTAGGCTTCTACCTTCATCTAAAAAATAAATTCACTACAATCAATTTCTCCCTGCCATCTTCAGTAACTATGGGCTCTGAATCTGTGCCATGGGACTAAATTTATCATACTCACTCATATTTCAGTGTAGTTGAGAGGAATTACTGTTACATTCCAGTAATGAAGAGTTTGTGATTGGAACAGATGTGTGGGCCAACATTGTGTCCTTCTGTACTAGGTTACCCCTTAAGTTGTAGAATCCAGATCTATACATGGGTATGTGCCTTTTCTCTTGCCTTTTCAGAAGAGTACTACTGGATTCCTTTGAGTATCAGTCTGCAATGACTACCTGATTTCCATAGCTATTTTCAAATACAGAAGACTAGAATCAGACCCTTCACGAACCTCTCAGTTCTGTTTTACCCTTCTCACTTTGAGGGTCATCAAATACCCTTAGATAATTCTTTGGAACTGAAGTTGTTTCCTTAGCCATTATTAGGTGGTAACAACCACTCTTTTCCTTTTCCCTAAGTTCACAGTCGTAGATCATCTCCATTTACTGCTTGCTCCAGCTGGATTCTAGTTCCCCAATTCATCTTAAAAAAGATGTAAGGCATTCCAACAGAGCAGAAAATATAATGAGCAACAATTGTGTCTCATTAACAATTATTAATTGCAAGAATTATGAAAATGAGTAAGCATCTCTTTATTCAATACTCATCTATAGCTGGTTAGTCTACCTCCCCTTGATTCTTCCCTTCCTCTCTTGTGCCACTATTTAAAAAAGCTATGACCATTTTGCAAACACTGTTTTAAAAAGCAAGCTCAGGGGGAGAGGGAGAGGGTGGGGAGTAGGGGGATAAATGGCCCAAACAATGTATACACATATGAATAAACAAATTAAAAAAAATAAAAAGCAGGCTCAATGCAAATAACTATAATTAAATCTCAAAATTTTAATTTTGCTTCATATTTGACAGAAACTAATATGTTCCTCTTATAATATCTAAAAATACTCATTTTAATATACAAGTATTTATCTAAAATATATTTAGGAAAGAGACCATAATATAGAGTCCTTCAGATTTTCAATTCGGGCTACCCTATTTCAAAGCAGTGGCTTCAGAAGTTACAGGCTATCAATAAATAGTGAAATACTTTAAAAATTATTATGGCTCTCATCCCTCTTTTTTAAGACCAGTCACAGAAGTTAGGAATACTATTGACAAGATGTAAAACACTAAGAAGTAAAAAGAAAAATAACTTAATTCACCTAAAATCTGCCACCTAGAGAAAATCCTTTACTGTTTAATTTGCCAGAAATGTCATATAAGTTTCCTTACAGATATATTGCAAAAAGTGTTCCTTTTACATTTGCATGTGTACTTGTATTCTGTGTTTTCAACTTACCAATACAGACATTTCCCGGAGCAGTCTCACAATGGCTTCACAATACCCCGTTGTGTGAGTCACTATAATACATATAGTCATACCCCTATTATTGGGCATTTATGTTGTTTCTCATTTTTCACTACTTTAAACGTGTTGTGACAAAAATAATTTGAAGCATTTTGTTTTAAATATTTGGTGTTAATTATATAATAGATGTGTGGGAAGGAAGGCTACACACAGGCTATTAAGAGCTCTGAATCATGAGATCAACTGATGTCATTCATTTCAGTGTATGCTTTAAAACTTCCATTTTTTGAGAAAAACAAAACAAATAGCTCCTTCCCTGAAAGTTTCAAGATTATAGCAATCCATTTCCTGTAGCTAGAGTCTTAAGATGAGCCTATGCCCTGTGCCACTCCTTCCCCAGCTCTCCATACTACATTCTCCTGCTGTATCTAGTATCTTATGTTCATTATTTAGTCTTTATAATGCCTCTGCAAAGCTGATGTTCTGGGTGAGGACACTGCATTCTGTGACTTAACCAAGCTCAAAGCTCCTAAGTGATTGAGTCAAGCTGGAACCCAGGGCTTCCTGACCTCACTACATCCTTGCTATAGACAAGCATAGTCCCTATACTCAAGGAATTCAGTATATAGTAGCATATCACAGAAGTTACATGCAGATCACAATTCATTTGCATGCAAACTTCTTCCACTTGCCTACTCACCCTGCTCTAGTTTTCAGAGGAAACCCAGGTAGTTTCTTACAACAAATAAATGCTATTCTTAAGCAATACTGAAAGTGAAGTGAGTACAAGGAAAATAAGTTTGAGTGGAGAAAAACTGCATGCTGTAATGAATGATGTATCACTGTGATACTGGCTTTTTCAAGAATTACAAAAATAATTTTAAACACTATCCAAACACATTTGTCATCAATTATTTAGTAACAAGAATTTTAAAAAAAGAAAGAAAAAAGAAAAAGGAAGATTTACTCATCTTCCAAGGTTGGAAATGCTTAGGGCTGAGATGAAGTTGAGCATTAATCAGTAATGCTAGGATTCTTTAACATGGTCAGTTCATTTTAATAAGTTGCACATGATTAATATATTCATTTCAGCAACCACACTTGAGCAAATGTAAATATACACCTGTATTTAAGCAAGTGCCTTTGTGCAGATTCCCCTGGGCGGGGGAAGCCAATGACAGTCCCTACTGAGCCCTCCAGAAAGAGGATGTCCCTGGGGTTTCTTCTCTACAGTTCTGTTTCTTTGCCTTTTCAAGCGTTCCTGTCTGAAGAAAATGGCAAGGTTTGCCTTGAAGAAGAAATGTCTTTCAAGCAAGATTAATAGTCTGTTCAAGTTCTACTTGGGAAACAAAACACAAACATTTAAGAAATATTTCAACTCCAGAGATCAGAAATAACACCACTAACTGAGAGTTTTAGGTAGTAGATTGATTTGTCTTAGAAGAGAGAAAAGTGCACCCAAAGCTATGATACAGTGAGACTGAGGTCAGGACTAGAAGTTTAAATTTCACATGTTCCTCTTAATCGTTGTATGAACTTGGACAAATTTCTTAACCTGTCTAAACTACAGGTTGTTTATCCAGGCAGCAATGAAAAATATTTGCCTTACCTACCACTCAGGGTTGTTAATGATGATGAAATTAAATAATATATGTGAGAGCCATCTGTGAAATGTTAAGTGCCACGTACAATTTGTTATTATTGTTACAGTTGATATCACTATTAGCCTCACAATCCCTGATATAACTCAGTACTTGGTTACCACTTGTTTTTGTTGTTTCAGTAACATTCCCATAGCAAAGAGCTGTAGTTTTGAAGCTCTGTGCATTTAGGTTGCCATGTTATATGAACCTGTTGAAAAACGATGGCTGATAACCAAAAAGAGGAATGTGAGAAATTTGTGGGCTGCTCACCTCCAGCCCAGATTTATCACTCCCACTAACTGGCCAGATTCTCTGAAAGCTGTTAGTATGTCAGCAGGAGTTTCTGTGCTCAGAAAAGAAGAAAAGAAAGGGAGTCACTCAAATTCTCATTGACATAAAACCCATAAAGTACAATTGATGTCAAAGACCATTTCTGATTGGTCTAAAATTTCCAGAGAACCAGGATGAAGGAGTTAGCCCAGGCGTGTGTGTTTGGGGCTGGGGAGCATTAGAAAGATGTCTTCTTTCAATGAGATGGATCAGGAGACATTGACCTGTCTACCCTGGTCTAGGTTGAGATCCAGGGCAGAAGTAGAAGCATGGGCTGTTTGGCTTTATTTATCTTCTGGCCTTCACATTCTCCATAGTTCTCTACCTAAGTGTGGGCCAGAGACTACTGGTGCAGAATTCTTTCCCTGATGCTGTCTCTTAAATCCCGAAGAGTAAGAACACAACCTGTCGAGGTAGAAGAGTACCTACTGGGCTTGGGATCAAGAAAGGTTCCTGAACTCAGAGAAGGGCAGGCCTGTGTGCTCCCAGGGTGGTGTGAGGTTCAGGACATTCTCTGTGATAGGACTGGTGAGTAGGGTTGCAGTCCTAGCAGGAAGTACAACCTGAGAAGGAAATGGGGGGCAGGAAGCCCTGAGAGTCATGGGAAGGCATTGGATGTGTTCCTGGAGGCAGTTCCTTAAGGACAGTTAAATAAGAAGAAAGATGACCACCAAGAAATATGGCTTCAATAGAATCACTGATTGGAGGAGAGCAAGGCTGGGTTCGGAAGCAACAGCTGGATGGTGGCTCTCAACCTGGCTGCACAAGGAATGGCCTGGGGAGCTTGAAACAGCACTGATGCCTCTGTTCCACTCACAGAGACTCAGATGTAATTGGTTTGAGATGTAATCTGGGCTTTGGAATTTTTAAAAGCTTCCCAGGGGATTCTCACATGCAGCCATGTCTGAGAATTACTGATTTAAGAGGTGCAGAAGTGGATGACTGAAGACTGTTAGGTGGGTCTGGCTGGAGCAGGGCTATGCTCCAGTGCTTCTTGAAATAATGTTTTCTTCTTGTAGAAGTGGTTAGAATGTAAAGTCTTGAACTTGATGGTCAACTACAGGTGCGATCTCAAGTGGCTGGGGGGACCCTGGAGCCTCTGAGTTTCATCAGTGCCACACCTGAGACTTTCATCAATGGGAAATAGCAAAATCTCAAGAATGACTTGATGGGTGACAACGGGGGTGCACAGGAGATGGGAGGGAGTCACATAATGCACTGAGATTTATTTCTGAATTAGTATACCATGTAACTACTTAACAACATGCTCCACCAACCATTTTGTCTAAATTTGTCTTTAATTTTATTCCTCAAAATTGATTAGGATTGGACAGAAGCACTCTGCATAAACTGTATTGTGAGTTTTATATTTAGCCTGCCCAAACTATAGCTAATTTGTGAACAACCAAAACAACCAAAACGCAGCATTGATTCTGAAACTTCAAAAGGTTTTATTCATTTCTCTCTTTTGTTTTCCAAGCATTGTTTTTCACAGAGAGCATAATGCCACATTCTCCACATTTCCCTCTTTTCTATGTAGCCCTTCTAAGAATTGCTCAGCTTGAGAACACCGAGAACCTTCGGGCACGTCCAAATACCATGGAATTAACCCCTCTGTGCACAGAAGAGCTGTCTTGGCTTTGCCGCAGTGGCTTTGCTGGGAGCTTCCGTGTTTCAACAGCCCCTGGTGTCTGCTCAGATGATACCACTTAGGGGTTAAATTCAGTTTGCAATTCCAAAAAAAAAAAAAGCATAATTTGTTGAAAGAGACTCCTGAAGAAGAACACGTGAGTCTGAAATGGTTCGTAACATCTAAGAAGGTGGGAGTGCATACTCAGAGGCCCTCCAACACTCGAGTTTGGGCCTGGAATCAGGAGAAAGACTCTACTGGGGTTTCCATGACTCTCATCAACTTATAAGCCTTCCTGTTGACATCCCTGACAGTACTTTTGACAACCTGTTATTATCTTACAATAAAAGCTGTCCCCCAGCTCCCAGTCCTGCTGCCTTCCCCAGCTTCTAAGGTGTTGAACATTTAGCTGCGGGTGGATGGCTAGTTTTAAGCAGATTCTGAAAGTTTCTGGTGACTTGGTTTTCTCCGGGTCTAGGTTGGGATCACACTCATTTTCTTTTCTTGTTTTCACTGAAGTTGCATTAACAACAGCCAGGGAAAGCTTCCAGGTTTCTAGTTGTATGGCTTATTGTGTATATATCCTATAAAACCCAGAACCATATGGAGAATTCTGCTTTCTTGGCTTTTTGTGTGTGTGTACCAGGAAGTAGTAAAATGTTTTGAGATGCTATTAAGTCCTTAAGTTACAAAATCAAGATTCCACCTTAAAAATTTTCCATACTGTACGTCGTTGCATAGCCCCGGGTGCTGACTGCCTGCCAAATATCTCTCCGAGAGTGATTTATGATACATGATACGGTCCCCAGCCCAAGTGGAGACTGCGTAGTTGAAACATGAGAAAGGGGAGGCCTTGCTCTCGAAACCACGATGACTGGTTTCTGTTTGGCTTCTCCCAGGGAACATACAGTACAAAACGTGCTGCGTTTTACAGCACCAAAACTTATATAAGAAACAAAGCACAATTCAGCTACAAGAGCCTTCATTTTGCTTTGCTGTGTGTTAACGGTAGTTTTCTTGTGCAACGGCTGTTGTTCTTTTTTTCTCCATTTCCCTCCTGATTGCTGCTCAGCTCTGAAATAGATTCAGCGGCTCTGCTCTGGCAATTAAAATATTGTAAAATGAAATCTCAACCCCATGCTTTAAATATTTCATGGGCTTTCTGTTCTGCAATGACTAAGAGTCGATTGTGATTTCTGTTCTGCAAATGTTTCCTTTGCAGCTGGTAGGAAGTACATCTCCCATATGCTCGTAGGACACTTGGCAGTGCGCTTAGATAAAGCGTTATGGACCAAAACAAGGGGAAAAAGCAGCCACTTTTTCCTTCAGAGTAAAACCTCTTTGCCTTGACATTTGGCACTGTAGGTAGCTGCAAGACAAAGGAGAGTGTAATTACTTGACTTTCACAAATACCTTTAGTGATTTGCTACAGGTTGTTTGACTAGCTTGTCTGTGAGTGCTGAGTATTTGAATTGGTATACATGCTCATTGCTTTTCTGCTAAATAGGAAAGAAATCTAGGCATACCAAAGAAAATCTATAATTTACATTAGAGACAAGGTGTAATAACTCACTTGGTCTTCCAAGTTACCTTGTATCATTATTACTTTTCTGCGTCATGACATACTTTTTGAAATGTGATTGACTCTACTATCATGTATGCTAATTTCACAATATATCTGTTTTCTTACTCTAAGACATTTAGCATATACATATTTTCATGTTTAATGGAAATATCATAAAGAACCGTGAGGAATTACTCTGCTTATGAACATTTGGTTACATTTCTGTTTACTTCGTTAGGAGAGATATTCCATAACTGAAGTACTAGGCCCAAATTATAAACTTATTTTAATAATGGTGCTACATATTTTCCTATTGGTTTAGAAAGTCTGTATTGAATGTAATAACACCACTATATTTATGCTGAGCATTCTTCAGTCTCTGGTAGTTGTTTTTTAACCTTCAGCAATTCAATACATATAAAATGATAAAAATTAGTTCTAATTGGCATTAACTATTAAAAAAAATTTCCTCTGGTATAAAGTCCATTAATTCTGGGATTTTAGTGGCTTAGTTTAATTAGCTTTTCCAAACTCCACATTCTGTATAATACAGTTTCGTTGTGAAAACTCTGAGAGTATATTTCACCAGTTTTCTTTTGGAGTAGCTGGTTAACATGTGGAAACTTAGCCAGACTTAATAACTTGGTCTCTTTTTTTTGTGTTCCTAGAGGTTTTGAACTCAGGGCCTCACACTTGCTAGGCAGGCACAGTAACACTTGAGCCACACCCTTTTCCCCTTTTTGCTTTTAGTTATCTTTTGGATAATATCTCACATTTTTTTCCAGGGCTTAGCCACTAGCCTTGATCTTCCTGCCTATGCCTCTTGCATAGCTGGATTATATATGCACATCATCAGATTGTTTGCTGAGATGGAGTCTCCTAAACTTTTTGCCTAGGCTAATCTCAAACTGTGATCTTCCTAAATCACTGGAATTCTAGGTGCGCACTATCTTACCCAGCCTGGGGTATCTTAAACTCACATGCAGTGTAACTCAGGACCAGCCCTGGTGTCCCTAGCACTAGCTGATCTTTTGCAAGAAGTGTGAAAAGTCCTGTTTTCTTGGTAGCTTTTGTCTTCAAGTAAATGATAATATTCCAGAGATAAACTAGGCATAAGGCTTTTTGTTCTCAGTTTCTGCTCATGAACATGTAATCCCTTTGACAAATGATTCTTGAAATTAGGATGTTTTCCATAATGCATTGAGGATTATCTTTACTTGTCTTATCTCAGAAATGCTTTATTAAAAGCCCCTGTGGCTTGCTCATATACTCTCACCTGTCCCTAATACCAGGTTGAGAGGGTGAAAGTGACAGTCTTATCCACTTTAAAGCCAGTTCTAGGAATGTCCCTCCAATTCCCCTTGGCCTTCTGTGGTCTACACTACCATTTCTTGACACTCCAGGTACATTTCACACTAGATCTCATTTACACTTCATTACAATCCAATAGCGTTTGGATAATGATCCATTTTCACAGGAAAAATAACCTCAGAGAGATTAGTTCAATTACTCAGAGACACGGCGATTATAAATAGTAGCTGGTAAATACACAAAGGTTCAAAATTCCTGTTTAGTAATTATGTAGAGCCTGTAGGACAGACACATCAAGGGCTCTCAAGTAAACTTAGCAAATTATTAAATGACTCAGAAAGACAATTGAAGGGCTGGGATGTAGCTCCGTGGTACAGCGCTTGCCTAGCATGCGTGAGGCCCTGGGTTTGATCGCAGCACCAAAAAAGAAAAGACAAAAAAAAAAAAAAAAAAAAAGAAAGACAATTGAAGGACCTTTTGATTATTTACATGCAGGAAAACTCTTATGTACACCAGAAAGCACATCTCTTATAGCATTAAAGTTATTTTTCAAACTTTCTTGCTTTAGGTTTCATTATCAGTGAGTCTTAAGCATTTCTCAGATGACATACAAGTCCGAAATGATTGCAGAAAGTTATCCAGTGACCTCAGACTGCTGGATTTATTCTATAGCATTGCTCAAGCACCTTGAGTTTTTACTCATAGATGTCATGCAAGTTCTTTTGCTTTGGGGCTCTGTAGCAAGGTATTTACCCTCAGAGCAGTCCAGTGCGGGTATGCCTAAGAAAACGGCAGCTGATCATTTATGGAAGCTGACCATGGAATATGCTAAAGGTGCTTTAAGGACATGATTTTAGTGGCCACCCTTGGAAACCTGTATTTCAACTTCCCTGGGGCACAGGTTTTTAAAGATCAGGCTTCCTAAACTCTCCAGGCCCCTGCAAGCTCAGATAACCTGTTACTATTTCTGACTATAAGGAGACCTTATTAGGCATTAAAATAACTGCCCAAGGGTTTCTCCCCATTCTCATTTTGGTGTTTGGATTGTCAGCGGAAGTCTCAAGCTTTGAGACTTGGCAAGGCAGTGCCTTCAAACAAACATCCTGTGGACAAAATTGTCCAGCCCAGCACTCAGTGTTCCAGGATGATTGACAGGAAGCAGCGTGTGTGGTGAGGAGGGAGGATGAACACTCTGGGTTTGGTGGCTTCCAGTTTTCTCAAACAATAGCCAGGATCCCAGTGAGGCTCACACGTTTTGTTTTGTTTTGTTTTTTTGGCCCATCTGTTGGAATGGAAGTGAGTGAGTGAGGAGGATGTGGGCTCAAGGACTCCTGGCCCTCAATAGAGTGATCACAAACAAAAAACATAACTTTTTGATAATGCATCAACTTGAGGGCTAGAAACATAGAAACACAGACAGCTGGGACAACAACTTGAATCAATGACCAAAAAAGAGCCATTCAAAGAAATTGTGACCAGTCAAAGCCAACACTGATCATTAGGGGAGCTGGGAATTAGTGACACAAGTGATGTGAGGAGAAATTTGGAATGATGAAAGAAAATAAAAAGAAGAAGAAAAAAATTCAATTAGGTGCTAAGATTTTGCATTTGATTGTATTTTAGGTTTCTTAGGCATTCTATTATTTCTTTCAGCAGACAAAACTAAGTTCAGAGAGGTTAAATAAAGTTGTCCAAAGGGACGAGTCAGACTGTGGCACAAGTGGTGTCTGAGTCCTAGCCCTCTGAACTCCCAATCCCTATGCATTTTCCTCTTGTCACATATTCTCCCTCAGTGTGACTAAGTCTTACAGTCTTCTTTCTCTGCTTCTGTCCTGGCAGGGAATGTGTAGAAGGGAATTTCTATCTTCAACTCAATTTCCTAGAACTTCCAGTTTGTATCTTCCATTCCAGTTTCCCAAGCCTTCACCATTGTCTGAATTCTTAAGTGCTTCTGTCTCTGAGACTTTGCCATTTGCTTCTTTTGTTACATTGATTTTCTCTTTCTTCTCGCTAATACAATCTACTCCTTATCCTTCAAAGTATGGTTCAAAGGCCCCCTTCAAACAGCTCATGTACCTTACTGTCTGTCTCTCACTTTCCCAAGTAGGACCACTACCTTCCAACCATTGTAGTCAATCAATTTGTGTTTACTTTTGCCAAACTCATCATATGTTATTTATGATCTAAATATCAATTGTAATTGCTAACAACAACAAAACAAGACATCACTTTAAAATTAAGACCTTTTTTTGATACAGGGTTTTGAACTCATGGCCTCATGATTGCTAAGCAGGTACTTTACCACTTGAGCTACTTCACCAACTCTATTTTGTGTTGGATTTTTTTGAGATACAGTCTCGCAAACTTCTTGCCTAGGTTGGCTTCAAACTGTGATCCTGCTGATTTCTGCCTCCTGAGTAGCTAGGATTGCAGGAATGAGCCACTGGCACCCAGTAAGACCTGACTTTTGAAGGCTTGATGAAGCTCCATTTAGATTAGTAACTATTAGGTTTCAGTTCTTCTTTCCAGATCTGTTTCTCCCTTTACCTCTGAGAGTACCTGGTAATTTCCTTACCATATTTCATAAACTAATACAAGAAGAGAAGGAGGAGTTATTGGAGGGCTCAATGGAGAAGGGCCTCTATTGCCAATCCCTCCCTCTCTCTATCTACCTTCCTTCCTTCCTTCCTTCCTTCCTTCCTTCCTTCCTTCCTTCCTTCCTTCCTTTCTTTGTTCCCTCCCTCTCTCCCAATCTACCCCATCATTTTCTTCCTCCTATCTCTACATGTATATGTGTGTGCACACACATACACATTGTATGTCTCTTTCTGTTTATTAAACCTCTCCTTCTAACTCTGTAGAAGACTAATTATACTTTGTTTCATATATTCTTAGGACTACAAGGAAAGGAGGGGAGATGGGGAAGAGGGTGGTGGAGACCATGGAGGTAGAAGAATAGGTCACTCAAAATTATCCTAGGAATCAAAATATATGTGGATATTTCAAGAAATGTTTCATGAGCTCTAGTCCAGAACATGAACATTCTACTTGGGGTTCCTTTGTGTGTGCAGACTTTGCAAAGAACTTGTGATGTGGAGAGGCTTAGCAGCTAGAGTACCAGAGGCAGACACTGGGAGGCAGGCAGAGATGACATCCCCCCAAGACACTAAGAGTCAACATGCTTTTTAATCTACATATTTTGGGGACATGCGGAGATAAGATTCGGTACATGTTCACATACAACGTGAAACCTTTCTGAGGCATAGGTTGTCTACCAGGTACTCATCTCTCTCTTCTCCACTTTCTCCCTTCCTTTCTTCCTCTGAAGTGCTGATTTTAATGAATCATAAAGACCCAATTGGGGAAGCTATGTTTTTTTATTTTATTATTTATTGTTTTGAACTGGTTGTGACACAATTGTATTTGTAATAGTTTACGAATCAAAGAGCAAAGTTGAAATTCCATTCCTTGGCATTCAAAACTTCATTACCTGATTGTGGCTCCTCTGCCCTATGCAAGTTGATCTCCTCTTGGCTTTCGGAGCAATCCTGCTCCTTTAGTCGTGTTGTTACATCTACCAGGCTGGGCATCTCCTTCCTATACTCTCAGTTCTTCAACTGCCTTCTAGTCTTTCAGCTTCAAAGGATCTATCCAAGCTCTCCTGCCTGCAGTGAGAATGGTTTCTCTCTTCTGCAAACTTACAGCACTTTTAGCTTATTTGGTAAGAAGATATGTGTGTTTGTGAAAAAATTTGTTTCCTTGTTTTGCATCATTGTGGAACTCACACTGTTATTTTATTTTCCCCACTTTATATTCTGCACTGCATCCTGATCTCCATAAGAACCTGGGACATTGTCCTTTATAGTTTTGTAACTTGGGATCTTATCTGAGCAAATAGTAGGTCTGTAATAAATCACTTGCTTACTTATTGAAGAGATCATTTTCATTTCTTCAACTACCAGCTGAGGGGTCAAGAAGGAGAGAACTGATATTTATTAGCCAGAACCCATTTATCAAGCACAGGGCTAAAACTTTTATGATACAATCTTATTTAATCCTTCTCCAGACTGACCTGGTAAATTGATTATTATAAGGCAAAGATAATTCATTTAGAAGTTTTGTGCCATTTGTCTATAATTATAGACTAGTATGCTTCAAAGCTTGGTTATCTTTTTCTTCACAGAAATATAGTCATTGAAACTTCATGAATCAAATATGCGTTAGTGCCTCCATGTGTCAGGAAATAAGGAAACAATGGTGAGCTAAAGTTTACCTAGCTGCTGTTTCCATGGTAGTTTAGGTAAGTGGGAGAATACATGCAAACTAAACAATGATCCCAACAACTGTTAAGCTGCAACTGTGGAAGGTGATAGGACACAGAGTTATACCTGTTAAGACCAGGGTTATTAAGGTACTTGGTCTATTCTGGGATGGAAGGAAAGATTGCCTCATTGAACTGATATTTGAGCTGAATATGTAAGATGAGTGAGAGTTAATCAAGCAAAGAAGGAAGCAGGAAACAGACATCTCCCAAAGAGACCTGCAAGTGCAAAGGCCCCATGGAAGGAAGGAACATGGTAAATAAAAAAAGCCTGAAAGATTCCATTGTGGCAGATGTGTGTGTGTGTGTGTGTGTGTGTGTGTGTGTGTGTGTGTAAAAGAGAGAGAGAGAGAGAGAGAGAGAGAGAGAGAGAGAGAGAGAGAGAGAGGATAGATGAGAGGCAAGAAATGTAAGGTGGTTTGTTTTTGCTTTTATTTTACCAACAGTGAAACCATCAAGAGTTTTCAGATGTGAATGGTATGATTACTCCATGGACAGAACAGCAGATGTGGACAGAACAGCAGATGGGGTGGGGTGGTGGTTAGGTAGCAGTGCAAGAGGGCAAGAGAGGCAGGAGGCCATTGCAGCAGTTCTGGTGGCCCACAGAATTAGCCAGACTAGAGCAGGAAGGGTATGGGGAGGTAAGATGGAGAAAAGGTGTGGTTTAGAAAGCTGCTTAGGTGGTCCAGTTGAAAGGGCTTATTGGTGGACTGGGTATGGAGTGAGGAAGAGGAATGACACAATGGTGCTAGGACTTTTGTCTGCAAAGCTTGCTGGAAGGTAGAGGCATTATTTGCATAGGGTACTGTGAAAGGTGATCAGATATGAAGTGGAAGTTTATGACACTGGGTTTGTATACATTGCAAGTATCTTTTAGATTTATAAAATGATGCTAATTTGGGTACATATACTTGTAATTGAAGTGAGGTATCTGTCCTGGAAATAGAAATTCGTAAGAATCGATGTAGAGTTGTAGGGGATGAGCAGATTGGGGAACTGATCCACAGGGAGTAGGGCTGAGTCAGGAACCTCTGAAGTATTTAGCACACTGCACAGATCAAACTCAGTCCTTGGCTTAAAGGGGCTCTTAGTTGAGTAGTCAGAACTTTGATTTGTCAGATTCCAAAGCCCACAATGTTTCAGTGACATCAGTCTTTGAGAAAGCAAAGGCGAAAGTGAGTAGGAGTCAATGCTGTCATTCTTGACCTTTAAGACTTTTTTTTAGCTTTGTTTTCTAAAACATGTGGTTTCCTGCCACTGTTTTGGCACATTTGTTGTTGAGGTTGAGAAATCTTGGTGGATGTTATATTTGGCAATTATGCTCATTACCTTATAGTGTTTTTGTGAGCTTAGAAGGTGTAAACTTCTTGCTCTGCAAGCAGGAAACCAGAGGATCTGCAGGGCCTGGAGAGCTCTGAGTGAGATCACCAAAGGACTGGAAATGAGACTATGATCATGGCATCTCAACTCCCAACAGACTTGCCATGCCTCTGAAACACGTTGTCTTGACTTGCTTGTGTTTTGATTTCTTTTTCCCCCACAAGACTGGGAAAAGTGACTAGTAAAGGAACTGACATTGCCGTCCAGACCCCTGGTCTGTCTAGCTCCAGACCACATCCTGATCACTGATTATGATCACTACCTGGAACGCCAGGATTGATCATCACAGTTACAAACTAAAAATCATGAGGGTGAAAAGAACAAATTCCTCCCAATCCATTCATGTCATTCATAATAGCAGAAAAAGAAAACCACAACAGGAGTAATTTTATAGACATTGCAAACACAAATTCTCAAAGCAAATACTGACTTAATGAAAGCTTCAGGAATACGAATAATTCATATTCAAGTGGGACATGATTTTAAAAGTTAATAATTTGATTAATTAACATTTCATTTGGTAAAAGATTCAGTGGGTGAGGGGTGCACTCAGTGGAAAGGAGGCACCATTGCAGTATTCCCTCCCACTTCCGCCCAGTTTCCCTCCCCTCAGATAACAAGTGTTACCAGGGTTTTCATTTATCTCTCCAGAGAGAATTTGTGTGTATCTGCCTTTTTTAATATTGATAGTATCTTGTCATACACACTGCTGTTTCCTTGTCTTTTCACCAGGATGTGATTCTGTATCTGTGTATATGGACCTGCTCTGTTCTCTTTAATGGCTTTAGAGTAAAGGTTACATTGCAAATGTCTCCTAACTTTTGAGCCAGTCTCCTGACAATGGATATTAAGGTTGTTTCCAGTCTTTGGCTATTAAAAGGGTTGGACAGAATAACTTTTTACAATCTTCTTGCTGCATAGGTGAATATATCCATAAGAAAAATTTCTAGATGTGTGATTGATGGGTCAAAGTGTATGTATACATTTACAATTCCAATAAATATTAGAAATTGCCCTTTAAAGATGTTGAACCAATTATTACTCTCATGAAAAATGTATGAGAGTGCTTGTTTCCCTAGTCACTTCCCAAATGATCATTTTGTTTTTTCACTAAAGTGTGAAATGCTTTTGGAGGTATTTCACCCGTGGGATTTGTCTCAAGGAAGGTCTTGCTTGCTTGGGAATCAAGAGGCTTCTAGATATTGCTCCTGTGGCTAGTCAGAGTGACTTAAGAATATCTCAATGCTTTTTTGTTTTGTTTTGTTTTTCTTTGGCAAATGGCCTAGTGTTCATGTGACAATGCAAGGAGAAGGAAGTTGACATGACTGTGTGTTGCTATATTAGCAAATGATTTTTACTCCTTCGGTTAATACTCAATGAACACCTATTTTGTACTCTGTTCTCAGTGCCTGAGATTGATCAAAGAACAATGTAGCTCTAGACCTCTATGAGCTGACATTCTAGCAGAGGAATATGATAAGTGCATAAATTAGAGTGTGAGGAATATGAGAAGAAAGTAGGACAAGGCCAGGCAGATTAAAAGTACAAGGGGCAAAGAACTTTAGAGGATTTGGTAGGATGGTTGGGGAACTTCACTGAAAAGGAGGTATTTGATTGAATATGTGATGGGTCATTAGCATACTGACATATGGGAGAAGAGCCCTCCAAGCAGAGGCTTTGTGCAGAACAAACACCCCAAGGAGAGAGTGTGCCTGGGACTTCTGGGGTGCCTGAAGTGGGGAGGTAAAAAAGAGGGAAACAGATTTTACAGAGCCCTGTAGGTAACGTCTCACTGAGAGTGAAGTGGGTAAGCTCATAGGTTTTGAGCAGATGAATGTTTTCACAGGTGTGACTTAGAATGCTGTGCTGAGTAATAGGATTCCCTGAGGGGATGGGGCATGGGATGTCAGAGATAAAAAAAGGAGGTAAGAATGACCCCAAGATTAAATGAGTTGTCATCAACTGATTAAATGAGTAAGCTCATGGATGTAGCATCATTTAGAGGAGAAACTAGAAGTCCACTTTTAATCATGCTGTATTAGAAATACCTATTGATATCTAATCTAAATGGGATGTCAAGTAACCACAGAAATGAGCAGAGAGTGAGACAGACAGAGACACATGGAGAGGAGAGAAAAAGAGGAGAGGAGAGAGAGAAGGGAGAGAGAAAAGAGAGAGAGAGAGGTGAGGAAGGAGAAAAATCAGTAGTTACATATCATACTCAATACTGACAGTAACATTTGCAAATGGAAAAACAAGATCAGAGTAACTTTCTCTGATTTTTCTGCCTCCAAAATCTATCCTCTGCCCTCAGCATTAACTGGCATCAAGTCTTTTTGCCACACAAATTCTGTGTTCCAGGGTTTGTTCAAGTTGCCTTGTCATAAAGAAGTTAGGATCTTCTGGATACAGCGGGAACACAAAAGATACTGATGAAAATGTGGAAAAGTGCAGGCTGTGGTGAAAATGTGGATGCAAGACCCCTAAGACCTGTGATCCTACCATGATGACAGCCCACTGATGGAGGCTCTTCATGTAGGAGGATTCTGTAGCCCAACAGATTACCCTTGTACTCGGTTTTGTGGTATCTGCTGGCCTCACTAACATCATGATAAAGGTGGGGAGCCTCAGATTGTTTCTGCTTTTTTTAAGATACTCTATAACTTCAGTGGTTACATTATCACTTACGTTCCAGGTAAACTTGGCTTCCTGTGCTTTCCAGGAATGAGAATGTTTTGTTTTAAGGTCTTGTCTGTCAGACCAAACCACTGTAGCCATGGAGAACTGAGAAGGAGGAACTGTGTACCTTTTAATTTGGTGCTTGGGCTTCTTTTTAAATTTTTTTCATGAATTAGGTTTGAAAGATATGAAAAATCTGTAGGGGTTAAACATGCAGGTTTTGAAGTTAGGTAGCTGATTTGAGTCTCAGTTTTCTCAGATTTTGTAATAGAGATAGTAATAGGATTTTCCTCAGAGTTGAGAAGGGTATTAAATGATAGTAAAGGTAAACTCCTAATACCATTCCTTGTAACATACACAGTCAAGAAATATTTATTTTAAGTAGTCTTAGACTACATTTATATAAATGGTTTACATAAGAGTTATATTTGCCAAAATATTGCATTCAAAATGAAAAACTTCATATCATATAGAACAGTAGCTTGTAAATATTTTTAACAACAGCATTTTTAGAATGAAATTTTACACCACTTCAATTTATAAAATAATAAGTAATATTAAAATGCTTTTAAACGTAAAAGTTTAAAATGAATACAGTTTGTTAAAAAAATTCAATTGATTAAAAAGCATGGTGTGTTTGGATGAATATAAATCTGTCACTCAGGAATTAGGTGACAGTGCTAGTCTTACTCTCCAGCTTATATCTATATTGTATTTTGTGTATAATATATCAAATAAATCCTCATTCATACACATAAATAATTACAGATCGAAACTTTAAAAAAACCCTTACCTTGCATTTTTTTTGAGACAGGTTCTCACTATGTTGCCACACTGTCCATAAACTCGTTATCCTCAGCCTCTCAAATGCTGAAATTAAAGACATGTGCCACCATGGCTGACTCACCTATCATTAAGATATGCTTCAAATAAACTGAGCTAGAAGCCTGAAAGAAGAGTAGCAGGAAAGTTTTGTTTTAAAGTTGAATCACAATAATTTGAGCAGGAGAGTCACTTATATCTCTTGATAATTAAAAAAAGATACAAGTTAGGCCAGGTGCAGTGGCTCAAGCCTGTAATCCTAGCTACTTAGATCAGGAAGATTATGGTTCAAGGCCAGTCTGGACAAAAAGTTTGAGATCACATCTCAACCACTGGTTGGGCATGGTGGTATGTACTTGCTGTCCTAGCTATGTGGGAAAGCAAAAATAGGAAAATTCAGGTCCAAGCAGCCTTTGCATAAGATGAGACACTATCTAAAAAATACCAAACCAAATCAAAAGGGCTAGGGTATGACTCAAGTGGTAGAGTGCCTGCCTCGCAAGTGTAAGGCACCGAGTTCAATTATCATTACCACCAAAAAAAAAAAGAAAATACATACATACAAGTCTTCCAGAAGACACTAAAACATTTATAGTAACATGTTTATAATACCATATATGAGGCTATCCATTTACTCAGAAGTGCAAAAAACTATAATCTTGTCTTTCTCTAATTGGACTGATTTTTTTTTTTTATTTCAAGCAACCCATTAGTGAAGAAGGCCTGAAGTAAAGTCTGGGTAATGCAGTCTTTTCTCCCCTCTATGGAGTCAGATCTAGGTCTCCCAGGCAGTTGTGTAGCACTCAGAGAGGGCAGGGAGAGGGACATGGCCTATAGTTGTCAGCCATTTACACTGCTTTCCCCGACACTGAGGGGCCTTATCTGACTGATGTCTGCTTGTTTTTCAGATCACTTGCTTCTAGTGCTGGCTCTAAGGCCTTGCTATGCTCCAGTCCTTCCCCTTATTTACCCCTTGCTTCCTCCCTTCCATCCCTCCTCTTCAGGTTGTCATGCTCTTTTGTGTCACTTGGGAAAAAACTGTTGAATTTTTCACTTTATTGTCTTCACAAATAGGTCTCTTTCCTAGCCCTTTGCTAGATTGTAGTTCACCTTCTTGTTCCAGCCCCTGCCAGGTGATTGAGTCAGCTGAGTTTTTCAACTCTCTGGGTCACAGTATGAAGAGGGACAGCAAGTTTCCTTGCTTGGGAGGACCCTAAGCCAATGTTGGGCATATTATTTATATACATGTCCCCTCTGAGACTCTGTGTAGAGTATGCCATACCCACAGCAGTGTGGGACTCACAGCAATACTTCTTCGTACCTTCACACCCTGGACAGGTAGTAACTTCAGAAGATATATGCTCTCCATATGTATGTAGTCATATGAATACACAGGCAGAAGAATTTAGAGCAATTCAAGTATTTGCACAAAGGTCTGGACAAAAACAAACCTATCATCACATCCTGAAGGTACTTGTTTCTAGTTTTCAATGGGTAACTTGTAGAGAAACTTACAAAATGGAACTCTTTTCCACCCACAAATACCTGCTTCTCTCTTAACATCCACAGTTCTGTATTGTTACCATCACTTTACCAGTTGTTCAGGTCAAAAATCTTTGTGCTATTCTTAATTTTTCTTTGTTCTACATTGTTTGTGTCCATTAATGAATATAGTTTCAACTCCAATACATGCCTTGAAACCAGGTACTGCTGCTTCTTCAGCATTTTCCCGTTTATGACACTATCATCTCTCTCCTGGGCTGTGCTAGCTCCACAGTCACTTTCTCACTCCACTTGCCAGCCCCCCACATCCATTACCAGACACTGAGAATAGTAATTTAAGCATGCAAATCAAATCATATTATGCTTCTGCTTGAATGCTCCTCCAAAGTTTACCCTTGCTGGAAAGATAAAATTCAAATTTCCCCTCATCAACTACATGATATATTTCCTGTTAACCACCATGACCATTTCTAACACCTTTCCACCATCATCTACCTACATAGTCTTGTTTGTTTATGAACTTTTAAAACTCAACCTTAATTGAAGTTGCCACACATGGAATATCCAATCACCTGATCTTTGCATACTTGTCTTGTTTTCAACAGCCAGGTGCATATTTTACTTCCTCAAGGAGCCTTTTCCAACCACCTCCATTGAAATACTCAAAGCTCATGTCCTCAATGGGTTGTACTATCTCTTTACCCTGTATTATTTCATACTCAAATTCTGAAGCTCAAATTCTAACTAGAGCTCAAATACTAGCTAAGAAAACAGATAATGATCAAATACATAGTCTTTCAGGCAGAGACAGGTGTTTTGGAGGAAAATAATGCAAGAAATGGATCTAGAAAGCATTGAGGATAGAGTGGGAGGATGCAATTTTGGACGGTGTGGTTAGGGAAGGCCTTACTGTGCAAAGGAGAACCTGTTCTCTGGGGAAGAGCAGACAAAGAATATCCCAATATAAAAGCCTCAAGCCAGCAGCTTGACTTGGGTGTTTGACCAACAGCTTGGAGACCTGTGTGGTGGCTGGTGTGTGTGTGTGGGAAAGGCGAATAGTCCCAGAGGACAAGTCCAGCAAGGCAAAGTGAAGAGAGTGGGTCAGCTCTGTAGGTCATTAAAAGGCCTTTAGCTTTTCATCAGAATAAGATGAAATACTATTGGAAGATTTTAAGAGACACGACCTAACTTAGTTTTTAAAAGATCACTTTGACTGTTGGGTTAAGAACAAACTCTAAAGGGAAAAGATCAGATGAATGAAAACTAAATAGAATGTGATTGCAGTACTCTAAGTGAGAGATGATGGGAACCTGTATAGGATGAGGGCCGTGGAGGTTGAGGTGTATGATCACTTGAGGCTGAATTTAGATATGAAATTTGAGGGAGGAGATTAGTTAAGAAAAATGCTAAGCTGCTGGAAGGACGGAGCTGCTGCTAATGAGTTGTAGAAGATTGTCGGTGGGACAAGTTTATGGGGCAGGAGGACTGAAGATCAGGAGGACTGAAGATCAAGAGGTGGATTTGGACACATGTTTAAGATAAATGCTAAATACGCAGCTGGAGATGTAAGTCTGCAGTTCAGTGTGTGTGTGAGTGTGAATTTTTTTATGTGTGTGTATAAAAGTATAAATTTGAATATGCTTTCAATTAATTTAATATAAACTTAATTTCAATTAACAAATTTTTGAATAATTTAAAATGCTTTCAAATGATCAAATTAACTCTGAAGTAAATCTTAAATTAATAATGAAAATGTCTTAAAATAATAAAAAAAAATTTAAATACATTTAAACCGTATACAGAATCCCTGAGGTACAGTTGTAGAACTTTCATGGATCTCAAGTTTAACATTGTTAGTATAAAAAATACTATTTGATGCAACACAACCAATTTTGGGGGTAAATGATGTAGCTAGAAATGATAAGGTTTACCCCAAAAGGGCTATGTAAGTGGTATTTCTATTCTCTGCTGTTGGATCCATTGCTCAGAAGAGTATCTGGTTTTTTTCTTGCCTGTTGAATATGCGGATGAGAACTACCAACTGTTGACAGGTACTCTTGCGGGAACAAGTGTAATGGGGCAGATTACTCACTCCCTTCCGGGGTCATATTGGCCTGACCCAAGGAAGGGATTTTGTGTGATGTGCAAGTTGTCATGATGTACTTTTTAAAAATAGTGTCACTGACACATATCCACCAAAATAAATTAACCCTCCTATCTTGACTGACTCACATTTTGGAAGCAGCAACTCCTCATTCCAGTGATGACACATGCAGCAGGGCTGGGTAGGGGTGGGAACGCACCCAGCAAGGAGACGGTGGTGTGGTAGGCCTTTTGATACTTTTTAGCTTAACAAGACAAAGGCTTTCAGTATAAACCTAGATTTTTCCCAGCCTAGGTAGTAATCAGGCCCTATTCCTTTCTATATGGGTAGGGCTTAACCTCTATAAACTCAAGTATTGAGACAAAAGATATGATAGAAAAGAATTAGAACTCTTTGTAGTGAGGAACTAGTGAAAATGCTTGCAAAATACTGAGAACAGTACCTTTCCCATGACCAGCTGTTTAATGAATGATTTTAATTAATAACTTTTAACACTAAAAGTTTGGCCTTTTGCAATATCTGAAGAGGGAAATGGAGACTCAGTGATCTCTCTCTCTCTCTCTCTCGTTTCTTTTTTATATCTAATTCTGCTTAAATAGCACATTATTTTCCTCTGGAGCTAGTTTTTAGATGTGGTTTTTAAAATGAATCTCTCAGCAGATGCAGAGGAGGCTTCTTAAGAATGCGTGCCCAAGTCTAGGTGTAGGAAAGGGAAAACACTTGAGCAGAGATGATTTTAGAGCATCATGTGCTCTTGGTGAGTAGGGCTGTTACCCAGCCTCAGATTTCACCTGGTACCCACAGCCCTAGTGAAAATGAGCCTCCAGACCATTAAATCTTATAGCTGAAAGCTTCCATGGCACACTTGAATATCTCACACACATTTCATCTTTCTTGGCTGTTATTTGGACTTATTAAGCATTTCTACAATATTTTTCTAAATTTGCTGCTTTCCATTAGTGACTGTGTATACTGCCTTGTGTGAAAGATGACTATATTTTATAGAGAAGGAAATTTAGGTACAAGTCAGCATGCTGTAATTTGTCCAAGGATACCAGAAAAGTAGGCTCTGGAACTGATAACTGAAACCAGAGTTTCTCGTTATTGAGTCATGGTCAACTTTATCATGGAAAAGGTACTTGGAGTTGTTACTTCAGACAAATAAAACACAACAGTAATGTCTTCTTTACTACCTAAGAATGAAAAATACTTCCTATATTCTAATATGGTAGCTGAAGAAATCACTCTATAGTCAAATCTGATTAAGTCACTGATCTGTGTTTTGATTCTCTAGCATCCCTGAAGGAAGTGCATTTTTTTAATCAGGATGTACATGGTCTTCTCTGTGCTCTTCTGCTCCCCACAGGCAGCCTCATCACTATCTCCTTCCAGCTGCCTTCAGCCATGCTGAAGACTCAAGACTCTTAATGTGTTGTTGTATATAAAAACCTCTCTTGATGTCATTACTTCTCCTGTGGGTATATGTCCATTTTCTAAGACATTGCCCCAGCTTTCTCAAGGCTGATATTGTTGTTCTTCTGTGTACTCTTATAGTACATGCAATTTATGTCACTGATATTACTTAAATTTTGTCTTCAATTAGCCTTTCCAATGAATTGTTATCTCTTGGAGCTGTGATTACATCTGTTTCACTGTAGATCCCCAATTTGTAGCACAGTTCCTATAAAGATAAATATTTTTAGGCTGTATGAATGAGCAAATGCCTTGTAATTTGACATTTTCCATCTCACACAATTTTAAAATTACTACTTTTGGTGCCAGATATTGTGATAAATGTTAGAGGTATAATAGGTTGTGGTTGGAAGCTCTGACAGTAGAATTACTGGCAACTGACAGAGGCAAGTAAGGTGAGTTATGAAACTTACCAGTATAGGAGTCTTGGTTTAAGATATGTCTTACCCTGGCATCTTGATCTTTAGTAGGTGTAAACAGGTAATCACATAGTTACCCAAACTGATACAGGACTGATAATGGAAATGGGTGTTGGTGATAATTATTCATTGAGAAGGACTGGAATTCTAGTACTGGGAAGGTCCTGGTGGTAATTGTAATGAGCTATTAGTCCTGAGCAAAATTCCTGGTTTAACTGATCCATTCAAAGATTCAAAGTTACTGCTGGGTGAGAAATTATACATTTATCTTAATTGAAATACCTAAGGGATATGTAGCAGCTACTTGACAACCTATGGCCAGACTATCCTTTTCCTGAAATGCCTCTAAACATAGTGGCAGTGCATCACAGTACAGTAGCAGGTTAGAGAGGCAGTTAAGCAGTAGTTCAATTGCTCAGTGAAAGTTTTGGCACCTGGATTTGCACATGAAGAATGCTAACCAGGGATCTGAAAAGTTTCCAGATCAACTGAATTGCTCAAAGCTGCCAAGTTGGCCTGAGTACCTTCCTTTGTGAGTGAGATATGGATGATAACTGAAACTGCTCCTTAGATGCAAAATGTGATCTGAACATATGCTTCAAAAAAAGCAATGATTAAAACATTACTTTTTCAGAGTCTTTGGTGTTCCTGAATCCACAGCTGTTCCAAACACTTAGCTATGCAGAAGGTCATTATCTTTGGGGAGCAGGCTAGAACACCCCAATCAATGGAGTATAGGTCTCAGCCTTGGCAACAGTTTAGGAGGTGAAAGAGGAGGACTTACATATTAGTAATAAAGGGGAAAATCCCTAACACCTAGAAGGTGTTGAAATTCTGGTTAGCTTATTTATCTTGTTTTGGCAAATATCCGATATTAAATGGAAGATGTCATGTTCACATTATGAAATTTCTCTTTTCTTTCCTGATAGGATTTCTCCAAATTTATGTCCATCATCTATGCCTAGAGAACATAATAACTTTTAGCTAATAAATTCACTGGAAGAACACAATAGTAATTGCTGTTGCAATGATCTCGAATTGGAATTAGGAATCCTTTTGTATGACGAAAGTTTAGAAAATGGATTACCTTTTAAATATGCCAAACATACACGGATATAGCAAAATAAGAGACAAATCAAAACAAAATTCCTGAAATTTCAGCTTGGTATCCTATCTTATCCTCTATCTAAATTTGTATTACTATATTTTTTTAAATGTTGAGTTGACACCAGGTACATTTGTAAAATGATTTTCTTAATTTCCTGACTCAGACTTCTAGGTCACAAGTTTAAAGGTTCTCAGGCACTGGATTCCTTTAAGAGGAAACAACAACAAAACAAAATAGAACGTATGAAAAGGTAGTTGCTATACATGTTAATTTCACTAGCTACTCAACACCTTTTGGGGAAAGCAGTGCACTGTGCAAAAGAGGCCATGGCCCACTGTTTGTTATAAAGAACTCTAATAGCATGTCTGAGTATAATATCAGCTGGAAGCAAATTGTGATTTATGCACTTTATGACTTTCTTAAACTAAACAACAGCACATATGTCATGTCCAGTAGGACGGAGGGGCTTAGAACAGGATTTTTGGAGAAAGGAGGTCACCTTTCCAATGTCAAAGAAGAAAAAGCACAGGCTATAAATGTATTTCTAGTTGCTATTAAATTGCCTGGGTTCACCTCACAGCTGTCTGATAGAAGAACTACTAGTTGTGTGGCTTTGGGTAAGGCCTTTAATCTCTTTGCTTCTTTCTATCTTTAAAATAAGAATGGTGAAAATAACTGCCATTTACATGGGGTGAATTTGGTCAATGTACTATATATGCATGTATGTAATCTTACCACATAACCCCTTTGCATAACTAATTTATGATAAATATTTTTTAAGAATAGCTGCCATGTAGGTTTTGGTGAGGACTAAATGAGATTACATATAAAAGCATTTGAAGTATTTGATTAATATTAAATAAGACTCAACAAATGTTATAATTGTTAGAAACCCAGGTAGGTGAATAATGGCTACAATTTTTATTTCAGGCTGTGCATGAGTGTATGTATTTCCCATGAATATCTTTATTTCCATTCTGTGGTTCACTGAGAACATTTGGACCCCCAATATTGCCTTGTTCTTAGGTAAAAGAGCTCCTAGAACAAGGTACATGGAGAGCCAACTTTCCCCAAAGTGCCTTGGTGGGCCCTCATCTTCCTTCTTGGCTTGGGTCTGCCATATCTTGCTCAGGGAAGGGAACAGGGTTGCAGCCCCTGATTAGGACCAGAGGACACAGATGATCGCATTTCTCAGGAATGCCTTATAAATCTTGTATGCTGTCTGTTGCTATGTTGCTTTATAAAAGGTTTGTTTTTTTTCTTTTTCTGTACTTTTACTCTAAGGCAAAAATCAACAGAGGCCAGGTTAAATGTCACAAGATGTGTGTATTAAGTTTCCCTGAGAAACCATATATTTGGATGGTGAATTGGCACCAAGACTCTCACCAGACTCTAAGAACATCTCGTTCTCTCTTCGAGTCTCCTTCTTTTCTTCTTCCAACAATTTCAACCACAAGAATACTCATCAATTTCTGCACAAGCAGAAATTTTTTTTGTTTCTCCAGCCCTTCCAATATTTGTAGCCAATTCCTTGTAATAATATTACTTCTGTTGAAATACCACAACTGAAGTGCTGAATGAAGAAGTTAAGGAGACTTAAGTAGAATTTTTGACTCTTCTGATAGCTGGCTATATTTGGGTCCTACTATTAATGTCCCTGAGTCCAGTTTGTGTCAAGATGGGGAATAATAGGCTCACTTTAGCTGTTTCACATGATTTTTTATAAGGATAAAATACAATATCAGATATGCAAGTATTTTTCAAATGTCATTTTTTTGAGGTTGTCTACTTATTGTTAAATGCATTTATGTGCAATTTTATCTTGTAAAAATTAAAAACCAAAGCACATTTGATGTTTTGTTTACTTTCTGAAATAGTATGCCCAAATTGACCTAGTTTTCTCTCTTTTTTTAATACTTATTTTTAGAACAGACTTAGGTTCACAACAAACTTAGAAGTTAACTGTAGAAGGTACAGAAATTTTTCTATTTTTAGTATTAAATTAAAATATGAGAATAGTTTTGAGTTATCCACTCAAAAAGAAAGGCAACATTCCCCCTTTGCTAACGTAAACTTTTATTGGATATTATAGTTGCTGTTTGTTTTTAGTAAGTGAAAAGTGAAGAGCTGGCCCAGAGGCCTTGTTCTTTCCCTTCTGGGCATTCTAAATCCACAAGGCCAAGTGTTCCTGAATGTCATTTGCACAACTGAAGTTCTCAGTTTTGATGATAATGAGAAAATTTTAGCACAAGTTGGTGAGGATCTACAATAGATATTGTTCAATCCTTGTAAATTTGTTCATGAGAAAATAGGAGTCAGATTGAAGACTCTTGGTCATTTGAATAAATCAGCTGGAGTTTTCTCTTTTCAATTCCCTTGCTCCTACATAAGAACTTCTTCAATAGCATCCTGATACAAAGTCCAAGGAAATCATTAGAGAGTGATTTTAAAAAGTCAAGAACCATCATAATACGACTCTTTATTATGAGTCAGGGACTGTATTACTTGGTTTTTATTCTCTCACTCATCTAATGGTCATGGAAATATGATGAAGGTGGTTCTATGAGTCCCAACTGTTGAGAAGGAAACTGAGGCTCAAAGGATACTGAGGCTCAGGAACACTTGACCTTGTGGATCTAGAATACCCAAAGGGGAGGGAACAAGACATTTAGACCAGCTCTTCATTTTTCATTTACTAAAACCAAAAAGCAACTATAATATCCAATAAAAACTTACATTAGCAAAGTAATTTCTGAGCACAGTAAAACATCTTGGTTGAACAACAAAAGTTTCTCCTCACCTTTGTCTTAGTGAGCTCTGAGAAAATCAAACAGTCTCTTCCTTTACTCACAGTACAGGAGGCATTCCAGTATCACACATATAAATGGCATATGTTGTCTACCAAAAACAAGACTTCCTTGGCAAATCCTGCTCCTCACTGATGATGATGGTGATAAGGTTCTTAGGCTTTGTGCTAAATATTTTCAACATGTTATCACATTTAAGCTGGCAATAGTCCCCAAGACAGAATGCTTAGGTCCATTTTGCAGAAGAGAAACTTAAAACACAGTGAGGTGAATTGTTTGCCCAAATTAATAAAAGCGTGTTTCTGATTCCCTAACCTGTGACCTCTCAGTATCATATGCATGTCATCCCCTCTCTTCCTTAAAGCTCAGAAATTTAAATCACTGGTTCTACAAGCAATACTTGCCCACTCCTGCATCTTTTTATCTTTAATTTCGTGGGGAGGAGGGCACTGTGGATGTTGAGAATCTTTAGCTAGAAGGGCCAGCGTTGAGGCCTTTTGTGGCCATATTTGAAATCTTTCTCAGAGACTTTATCAGGACAGTATCTTAGTGATTCTTTTCTTCTAAATATTGCCCTTTATTACTGATCCATGCTGGAGAAACAGAGTTTCCAAAAAGCAAGCAGAAAATGCAATGGAATGACTGTGTGCCCGAGCTTCTGATTGCTCTCACAGACGACATCTGAGGCTTGTCTCACCACGCGTTCTTTTTTTGAGTCATTTCCCCTAGCCCGAGTATCTCTGGTAAGCAAACTTTAGTAACTTCCCCAAGGCACCCTGAGATTTGGAAACCAAGTGAACAGTTCATGGATGATCCTGAGACATGCAACTCCAGAGCTAAAGTCAGACTCCATTAGAGTGGGGGCTGGAAAAAAAGAGGAATGAAGAGAGGCTCCTGTCTTTCCATTGTACTGGAATTTAACTGGAATGACTGAAAGCAATTTCATTTAAAAATCTGTCCCCCCTGTCACCTCATTAACACCTCCAATGAAAGACAGCTGTGAGACTGTTAACTCTTTGCTTGCACATTCTTGAAAGTGCTATTGGCTGTGATTTCTGGTCCTTGTGAGAAGATACCCTGCTGTCACCAATCTGGGTATCTGTAGCTTAAAATGAGGGCATTTTCAAGACCCATATTTATACCCCAATAGTGTGCCATTCCATAGAGCGAGACACACACTTCTGCCAGGTTTTGCACATTTTGAGCTATGACTCCATAAGCTGCAGAATGTTTTTAAAATTTTTTTTTTAACTTGGCTGCCTCAAATTCTTTTTGGAAATAAAATAAGAGCGTATGTGAACATTCATTAATTTATTCACTCATTCACTTACTCACTCACACATTTAATAACTCACATTGGATGGGTGCCTATTATATGCCAGGCAACATGTCAACATCAGGAGTATGAATGAGAAAAAGACATTGTCCCTTCCCTCAAGGAGTTTGCTATTTAATGTGGTTTTAAATAATTCAGATACAACACAACAAAATGAGGATAAAATTACTGTGGGAGCAAAACAGAGGCTGTAAAGCAAAGGAGACTAAGGGAGGTCAGGGGAGACTGGAGAGAAACTATTTGAGCTATTTTGAAATATAAATAGGAGTTGCTATATGTAGAAGAGTTCAGATGGGAAAACAATATGTACAAAGTCAAGAGAGAATGATTTTGGAATGAAATTAAAGATTTGCTTTGTGTACAATGAATGTAGTGAATATTGATGTTGTTCTGTATGCTCCTCACTTTGGGATTGAAAAACATAGTGTTCCAGTTGCTGGCAAGACCTTTGCCTTTAAGATCTTAGCTGAACCCCTTTTGGGAATTTCCCCAAATCAAAGGGAACTGCCTTGTCCAAGTTCATGCTCCTTCCTCTGGGACAGTTATGCATCTAAAATATAAAGACCAAGAATCTATATTTCTTTTTTTTTCTTTTATGGACAGCCTTTTATTTTTAGATGGTGTCTTTCTAGTAAAAAGGTGCCTACTTCATAACTAGAAAAAAACCATCAAATTTACAGAAGTGTGTTCTAAACTCTTGGAGTTGCAATAATAGATATATATATACTTTTTTAAAATTTAGTTTGTGCTAAAGCACTATTTTTTTTATTGTTTTATTATTCATATGTGCATACAAGGCTTGGGTCATTTCTCCCCCCTGCCCCCACCCCCTCCCTTACCACCCACTCCACCCCCTCTCTAATTTTGTTGAAGAGAGAGTATCAGCAATAATAGGAAGGAACAAGGGTTTTTGCTGGTTGAGATAAGGATAGCTATACAGGGAGTTGACTCACATTAATTTCTTGTTGTGTGTGTGTTACCTTCTAGATTAATTCTTTTTGATCTAACCTTTTCTCTAGTTCCTGGTCCCCTTTCCCTATTGGCCTCAGTTGCTTTTAAGGTATCAGCTTTAGTTTCTCTGCGTTAAGGGCAACAAATGCTGGCTAATTTTTTAGGTGTCTTACCTATCCTCACCCATCCCTTGTGTGCTAAAGCTTTTATCATGTGATCAAAGTCCAATCCCCTTGTTGTGTTTGCCCTTGATCTAATGTCCACATATGAGGGAGAACATACGATTTGTGGTCTTTTGGGCCAGGCTAACCTCACTCAGAATGATGTTCTCCAATTCCATCCATTTACTAGCGAAGGATAACATTTCGTTCTTCTTCAAGGTTGCATAAAATTCCATTGGGTATAGATACCACATTTTCTTAATCCATCCGTCAGTGGTGGGCATCTTGGCTTTTCCATAACTTGGCTATTGTGAATAGTGCTGCAATAAACATGGGTGTGCAGGTGCCTCTGGAGTAACCTGTGTCACAGTCTTTTGGGTATATCCCCAAGAGTGGTATTGCTGGATCAAATGGTAGATCAATGTTTAGCTTTTTAAATAGCCTCCAAATTTTTTTCAGAGTGGTTGTACTAGTTTACATTCCCACCAACAGTGTAAGAGAGTTCCTTTCTCCCCGCATCCTCGCCAACACCTGTTGTTGGTGGTGTTGCTAATGATGGCTATTCTAACAGGGGTGAGGTGGACTCTTAGTGTGGTTTTAATTTGCATTTCCTTTATTGCTAGAGATGGTGAACATTGTTTCATGTGTTTTTTGGCCATTTGAATTTCTTCTTTTGAGAAAGTTCTGTTTAGTTCACTTGCCCATTTCTTTATTGGTTCATTAGCTTTGGGAGAATTTAGTTTTTAAAGTTCCCTATATATTCTGGTTATCAGTCCTTGTCTGATATGTAACTGGCAAATATTTTCTCCCACTCTGTGGATGGTCTCCTCAGTTTAGAGACCATTTCTTTTGATGAACAGAAGCTTTTTAGTTTTATGAAGTCCCATTTATCTATGCTATCTCTTAGTTGCTGTGCTCCTGGGGTTCCGTTGAGAAAGTTCTTACCTATACCTACTAACTCCAGAGTAGTTCCTACTCTTTCCTGTATCAACTTTAGAGTTTGTGGTCTGATATTAAGATCCTTGATCCATTTTGAGTTAATATTGGTATAGGGTGATATACATGGATCTAGTTTCAGTTTTTTGCAGACTGCTAACCAGTTTTCCCAGCAGTTTTTGTTGAAGAGGCTGCTATTTCTCCATCGTATATTTTTAGTGCCTTTGTCAAAGACAAGTTGGTTATAGTTGTGTGGCTTCATATCTGGGTCCTCTATTCTGTTCCACTGGTCTTCATGTCTGTTTTTGTGCCAGTACCATGCTGTTTTTATCATTATTGCTCTGTAATATAGTTTGAAGTCAGGTATCTTGATACCTCCAGTATTGTTCTTTTGACTGAGTATTGCCTTGGCTACTCGTGGCCTCTTGTGTTTCCATATAAATTTCACGGTAGATTTTTCAGTCTCTTTAATGAATGTCATTGGAATTTTGATGGGAATTGCATTAAACATGTAGATTGCTTTTGGGAGTATAAACATTTTTACTATGTTGATTCTACCAATCCATGAGCATGGGAGATCTCTCTACTTTCTATAGTGTTCCTCAGTCTCTTTCTGCAGAAGTGTATAGTTTTCCTTGTAGAGGTCTTTCACATCCTTTGTTAGGTTTACACCTAGGTATTTGATTTTTTTTGAGGCTATTGTAACTGGAATTGTTTTCATACATTCTTTTTCTGTTTGCTCATTGTTAGTATATAGAAATGGTAATGATTTTTCTATGTTGATTTTATATCCTGCTACCTTGCTATAGCTATTGATGATGTCTAGAAGCTTCTGAGTAGAGTCTTTTGGGCCTTTAAGGTATAGGATCATGTCATCTGCAAATAGGGATATTTTGACAGTTTCTTTACCTATTTGTATTCCTTTTATTCCTTCTTCTTGCCTAATTGCTCTGGCTAGGAATTCCAGTACTATGTTGAATAGGAGTGGAGAT
Source organism: Castor canadensis (assembly GCF_047511655.1). Lineage (NCBI taxonomy): Eukaryota > Metazoa > Chordata > Mammalia > Rodentia > Castoridae > Castor > Castor canadensis. The sequence continues at coordinate 57,584,670 of NC_133398.1, forward strand.
AGTGGGCATCCTTGTCTGGTTCCTGATTTTAGAGGGAATGGTTTCAGTTTTTCTCCATTAAGTATAATGCTGGCTGTAGGTTTGTCATATATAGCTTTTATAATGTTGAGGAACTTTCCTTCTATTCCTAGTTTTCTTAGAGCTTTTATCATGAAATGATGTTGGATCTTATCAAAGGCTTTTTCTGCATCTATTGAGATGATGAAGTGGATTTTGTCTTTGCTTCTGTTAATGTGGTTTATTACGTTTATTGATTTTCGTATGTTGAACCACCCCTGCATTCCTGGGATGAAGCCTGCTTGGTCGTGGTGAATAATCTTTTTGGTGTGTTGTTGAAATCGGTTTGCCATTATTTTGTTGAGGATTTTTGCATCAATGTTCATTAAGGAGATTGGCCTATAGTTCTCCTTTTTGGAGGTGTCTTTGCCTGGTTTTGGGATAAGTGTAATACTGGCTTCGTAAAATGTGTTTGGCAGTTTTCCTTCCCTTTCTATTTTGTGGAACAGTTTAAGGAGAGTTGGTATCAGTTCTTTAAAGGTCTGATAGAATTCAGCAGAGAATCCATCAGGTCCTGGACTTTCTTTTTGGGGAGACTCTTGATTGCTGCTTCAGTTTCATTTTGTGTTATAGATCTATTCAGGTGATTAATTTCCTCTTGGTTCATTTTTGGATGATCATATGTATCTAGAAATCTGTCCATTTCTTTAAGAGTTTCTATTTTATTTGAATATAGGTTCTCGAAGTAGTCTCTGATGATTTCCTGGACTTCCATGGTGTTTGTTGTTATCTCCCCTTTTGCATTCCTGATTCTACTAATTTGAGTTTTTTCTCTCCTCATTTTAGTCAGGTTTGCCAGGGGTCTATTGATCTTGTTTATTTTTTCAAAGAACCAACTTTTTATTTCATTAATTCTTTGTATGTTTTTTTGGTTTCTATTTCATTGATTTCAGTTCTTATGTTTATTATTTCTTTCCTTCTATTTGTTTTGGGATTTGCTTGTTCTTGTTTTTCTAGGAGTTTGAAATGTATCATTAGGTCATTGATTTGGGATCTTTCAGTCTTTTTAATATATGCACTCATGGCTATAAACTTTCCTCTCAGGACTGCCTTTGCTGTGTCCCATAGGTTCTGGTAGGTTGTGTTTTCATTTTCATTGACTTCCAGGAACTTTTTAATTTCCTCTTTTATTTCATCAGTGATCCATTGTTCATTAAGTAATGAGTTATTTAGTTTCCAGCTGTTTGCATGTTTTTTGTCTTTACTTTTGTTGTTGAGTTCTGCTTTTACTGCATTGTGATCAGATAGTATGCACGGTATAATTTCTATTTTCTTATATTTGCTGAGGCTTGCTTTGTGCCCTGGGATATGATCTGTTTTGGAGAAGGTTCCATGGGCTGCTGAGAAGAATGTATATTGTGTAGAAATTGGATGAAATGTTCTATAGACATCAAGTAGGTCCATTTGATCTATTGTATATTTTAGATCTTGGATTTCTTTATTGATTTTTTGTTTGGATGACCTATCTATTGATGATAATGGGGTGTTAAAGTCTCCGACAACCACTGTGTTGGGGTTAATATATGCTTTTAGGTCTTTCAGGGTATGTTTGACAAAATTGGATGCATTGACATTGGGTGCATACAGGTTGATGATTATTATTTCCTTTTAAGACCCTATGTTTCAAAGAAGACAATTCTGAATATTCATTCCATTTCAAGAGCATCTGAAGTCTCTGCCTCAACTTCCCTCTGTCTATTCTTGTTTTTCATACCTCTGACAGGTGATGTGCCCTGGTAGCTCCAAGACATCCCCAATGACAAATGGTTAAATGGAAATTCTCTATAAGGCTGTAAAACCTGTCAGCTGAATCTTTTCCCCAGGAGGGCTTGGTGGACACCTCATTCACTTAAGTGATCAGAAATATGCCTTGAGACAAGCATCAGCATCTGAGAAAAACTTAGTGGAAACGATGAAGATGATAGAATTCCTGGAAACAGGTCAGATGGTGATGGTTTACTATCAGAAGCAAGGATATTTTATAATGAATAAAGAATAATAAATAAGTTTGGAGTGTCAGTTTGGTTGGGGAACTATGGAGATAATTAATAGGGCATAGGGTCCCTGTATGCAAAACAGATGGGGCAAAGAGTATTGCTTAATGTACACAGTCAGAAGAGATCAAAGATAGTTGAACATCACCAACCTCCAGCCCAGTCTTCAGACCAATATAAAAATATACACAAACTCATAGGTTATAGTGAATGACTTCATTGGTTGATGAAAGACCTAGAAGAAGAAATATTAAAAGATGTGGTATGAGATGATCTGGAGAAGAGGTATACATACAGACCTATGGGAGTAAGTATAAAGAGGATATAACCTAACTTTTGTTAAAACCTTCATAAAGCATCCTCCAAGGAAAAAGCAATAAACACTAAATACATAGAAAAACTTTGACAGTTGACAATAGCCAGCTCTCTCAATCGTCACTCTAGTGTTGGTGTAATAGATAAATTAAAAAAAAATTTTTTTTATTCGTTTATTCACATGTGCATACATTGTTTGGGCCATTCCTCCTCCATGCTCCCTGCTCCCCTTTCCCCCCCACCTCCCCTGCTTCCAGGAAGAACCTGTTCTGCCCTTATCTCTAATTTTGTTGAAGAGAAGACATAAGCAATAATAAGAAAGACAAAGAGTTTTTGCTAGTTGAGATAAGAATAGTTATACAGAGAGATTCCTAGCCTTGCTTCCATGTACAAATGTGTTACAACCCAAGTTGATTCATCTCTACCTGACCTTTTCACTAGTTCCTGATCCCCTTCCCATATTGACCTCTGTCACTTTAAGGTTTCTGTATTAATTCCTCTGCAGTGGGGACATCAAACACTTTCCTGTTTTGGATTTCCTATCTATCCCCATACCTCCCATATGTGCTCTCCCCTTAGCGTGTGACCTAAGCCCTACAACATTGCTGCATTTGCCCTAGATCTAAAGTCCACATATGAGGGAGAGCATACGATTTTTGGTCTTCTGAGCCTGGCTAACCTCGCTCAGGATGATGTTCTCCGGTTCCATCCATTTACTTGCAAATGATAAGATTTCATTCTTCTTCATGGCTGAGTAAAATTCCATTGTGTATAAATACCACATTTTCTTAATCCATTTGTCAGTAGTGGGGCATCTTGGCAACTTGGCCATTGTGAATAGTGCTACAATAAACATGGGTGTGCAGGTGCCTCTGGAGTAACCTGTGTCTCATTCCTTTGGGTATATCCCTAGGAGTGGGATTGCTGGATCATATGGCAGATCTATGTTTAGATTTTTAAAAAGCCTCCATATTTTTTTCCAGAGTGGTGGCACTAGCTTGCATTCCCACCAACAGTATACGAGGGTTCCTTTTTCTCCACATCTTTGCCAACACATGTTGTTGTTGGTGTTTTTGATGATGGCTATTCTAACAGGGGTGAGGTGGACTCTTAGTGTGGTCTTGATTTGCATTTCCTTTATGGGCAGAGATGGTGAACATTTTTTCATGTGTTTTTTGGCCATTTGAATTTCTTCTTTTGAGAAAGTTCTGTTTAGTTCAGTTGCCTGTTTCTTTATTGGTTCACTGATTTTGGGAGAGTTTAGTTTTTAAAGTTCCCTGTATATTCTGGTTATCAGTACTTTTTCTGATGTATAGCTGGCAAATATTTTCTCCCACTCTGTGGGTGGTCTCTTCAGTTTAGAGACCATTTCTTTTGTTGTGCAAAAGCTTTTTAATTTTATGAAGTCCCATTTGTCCATTCTTTCTCTTAGTTGCTAAGCTGCTGGGGTTCCATTGAGGAAGTCCTTGCCTATACCTATATTCCCTGCTTTTTAACTTCAGAGTTTCAGGTCTGATGTTAAGGTCCTTGATCCATTTTGAATTGATACTAGTACAGGGTGATAAACATGGATCTAGTTTCAGTTTTTTGCAGGTGGATAGCCATTTTTCCCAGCAACATTTGTTGAAGAGGCTATCTTTTCTCCATTGTATATTTTTGGTACATAGCTGTGTGGATTTATATCCGGGTCCTCTATTTTGTTCCATTGGTCTTCATGTGTGTTCTTGTGCCCGTACCAGTCGCAATATATAAATTAATGGAACAGATACATTGGCAAAGAAGAGACTTTTCATGGGCCCAATAGCATGGACATCCAGTCAATCAAGGCTACCCCAGCTACTTCTGTTGGCTAATATTCAATGTGTCAACAATACAAATCTATGTTCAGCAGCTGACAAAGTACCATTCTTTGAGGAGATCAGTTATTGTATAGTGTCAAGTTGATTACATTGGAACCCTTCAGCTGTAGAAAAGGTATGAATTCATCTTTATTGTAATCATCACATATTTAGGGTATGAGTTTGATTTAGGCAAGGTGTTTTTCCCATTAGAGTGCATGGCAACCAGCAAAGAATCTCCTAAAATATTAAGGGACTTTTTTGGCAAAGGAAGTTAGCAGGCATATGACCATAAAATCTGCTTGTTGTATGAACTACTACACACAAAGTTGTCAACCTGAGAGACTTATAAATGGGCCTGGTGAAACTGAGCCCTAATTTGGAGGTTCTATCCTGGCATTATAGGGAATCCTCTGTGGGTGAGTGTGAGAAGAATCTAGAAAAGGTGAGAGAGGAGGAGATAATAAGATTAGCTTCAACCTTGAACAGCTACATCAATGATGAAAAAATACTTTGTTCACAATACCACGAATACACTGGTCCAGGAACAGAAGAGTAGAAGCAGAAATGGATATCCTTACTGTCATCCCCGGTGACTCACTTGGGAAATTTGCACTTTCTCCCTACACAGCTCTGGATACCTGTGTTTAGAGTTTCTGGTTTTCACTGAGGTTGACTTCCCCCAGAGGACACAGTATCTTGTCACTTAGGTTTCCTTATGCCAAGAGACCTACAGACAAAAAATGTAGTCATTCCTTCTTGGGATGATTGACTCTAATCATCAGATGGCGATAAGGTTGCTGCCACATTAAGAATACTCAGAACTGTATGTTTTGTACCCACATGATCCTAGAATATCTTTTTGTAATCCGCTACAAAGGGACAGTAATGTAGCAAAAGCCTGGGAACAGGCTAGAGACCAGAAGTTCAGACCTCTTAGGGTTGAAGTTGTGTATCACCTCTTTTAAATAAGCTATTTAGACTAATAGAGGCGCTAACTGAGGGGGGGGGGATCTAGAAAAGGTGATAGAGGAGGGGATGAGGAGAGTCAGTTTCAACATTGAGACCTGCTGCCATGGTAGGGGCTTAAGTTTTTGTACTTCATCTTACAAGATTCAACTAGCATCAGCCAGATTCCACAATTTAAGGTTTTAAGAACTTCTTATATGAAGAAGGCAGGTCTGAGAAATACAAAGTTTGGGCTGAAATGGATGCTGCTAAAGTGTTAGTCAGATCCCCCTTCAGGGTTGAGATACTTATCCCCAACCACTGGACATGTTATTGACTCTAGAGTCTCAACCGAGGCTCTACTTGGGTATTCTCATTCATAAGCCCTCCTTTTCCTCAAAGGCAATCTACATTTAATGACTGGTGAATGTCTAGGCTTCCTGCCTCAACAAATCTAAAAAAAAAAAAAAATTTCGAATCCATTGTTCTTTCTAGTATTGTTTGTGGCATCTGTTATCACTGTATGTGGTTCAAATTCTCCCTGTGCCAGTTCTGTTGTGCTTATCCATTATAATATTGAGAGTGCACTCTAGTGAATCTCCTGCATGTGTGTGTATCGGAGTGTCTGAGACTGATTCCTAGAGAACCTAACCTATGGTAAAGGGCTGTGTGTTGGTTAGCATGAAGGCTAATCTACTGTGCCTGAAAGACCCAAGTGCAAACTAGCATCAGAAAGAGAAGACTGTGATGTGGTAGTCTGGATGCTTTAGGATGGCAGGCAAATTTTCTCCATGTGGTTATTCAGGACCCATATTTCTTATCTTGTTGACCCTCTGCTTTTGAGTGTTCCCTCATTCAATTGATTGAAGCTTTTTAGCCACTATGTTTTAGCCTATGGGAAGGGCGAAAAGCATAGAAGAGGTCAAATCTATTTATTTAGAGTTCAGAGCTGGAAGGGGCTTACTTAGCTTGCATTAGAAAAACTTAGTCATAGCTACAAAGGACACTGGAAAATATACTCTGCAAGTTGTGTGTCTGTATTAACTTTATTATAATAGAAAAAAGAACATATTTTAGCCAAGTTAAGCAGCTCATGCTTGTATTCCTAGTTACACTAGAGGTGGAGATTGGAAGGAATGTGGTTCAAGGTCAGTCTGGGCAAAAAAAAGCTCCTGAGACCCCATCTCAACCAATAAAAGCTGAGAGTAGTAGTTCATGCCTGTCATTCCAGCTAAGTGGGAATCATAAATAGGAGGATGGCAGCGATCCAGGCCCACGCATAAATTTATGATCCTATGTGAAAAATAACTAAAACAAAGAGGACTGGGGGTGTGGCTCAAGTGGTAGAGCGCCTGATTAACAAGCTCAAGGTCTCCAGTTCAGACTCCAGTACTGCCAAAAAAAAAAGGAAAAGAAAGGAGAAAATGTTTTGATTGGTAACTTCTAGCACACGAAAGGAGGCTGGAAGTAGAAACCAGAGTCATGTGATGTCTGAACAGCGTGCTATGCTGCAGTGTTTAAATGTTCTGCTGAAAATGGTTGAGAACACTGAGTAGGGCAGGGATTGGACAGTGAAAAATTCACTGAGAATTTTATTGTGAGTCAAGCGAAGCAATTCCTCATGTGGGAACGCTGTTTTGTCTCTGTATCTTTTATAATAGATGTGATCTCTAACCTAAAAATAGTCAACATTCCCCATTTTCTCCTCTTAAGGAGGAAAGATCTGAGGGCAAAATGATGTCAGAAAACTGTGGATGACTTCTTCTCAAACACTCTTTAACAGTTCTGTTCCTCAGAACACAGAGTGGGATTTAGCGTATGACAAAAACAAGAATGCCATCAGTAGGGAGGGTAGTGTGGAAGAAAGAGCACTGAAACCATGTGGATCCAGTCAAGAGGCCTGAACTCTGGTTCTGCCTCCCTATATGACTTTCCTCAAATCACCTAGTTTCTCTGGCATTCACCTCTAAACTTAGATGCTTGACAAAATTATCGAAAACTTTCTCTTCCACTGAAAAACTTAATTCAATTTGAATAGGTCTTAAAATTGAAGTTTGGAACTAGCTAGAGTTAAAGCTCAATAAATGTTTGTTGAATTTAGTGAAAATCTTTATTCTCATTTTAGCAAAGGATATCGTTACTTGACTCTTAGCCCATACAGAAAAGCTACACTTTAATGTCATAAGAACAGCCACAACCACCAGCCTTGAAACTGTTCTACGGTCTGTAATATAGACTGAGTGAATGAATTTCCTTTTTCATCTTTCTGCTAGATGCTGATTCTCTGAATAATGAGCAAAGGGGAAATTCCAAGAGAAGGCCCCTGGGCAGCTAATGGCCTCCTGGAGTCTTGTGTGTTATAAAGGGCAAGGGATAAAGAGTCTACAATAGAACATCTCGAATGCTGCTCTCCTTATGGTATGTGCATGTCTGTGGGAAAAGAATCATGGGAGATTGCCCATTAAAATGGAGCAAGCCAAATCTTTTAAGTCAGCATTCAGTTTGGACAGTAGAACACATTCTCAGTTTCAGGCAGCTGCCTCAGGAGTGACACACACATTCCCATTTCCTGACCTGGTTTAGAGAGGAAGGAAGGTGAATCCTGTCTGACTGTGCTGACTTACAGAGCCAGCAAAGCTAGTGGTGAGAGGCTGGGGCAGAATGGAATGAACTGAGACGGAAATGCACCAGAACTCCAGGGCTTCTATGGCATGAAGAGCTATGTGAAACCCTTACACACTATGACCCCTCATTTTCTACACCTTAAAAAAATAAAGCAGCATCTTCTGGAAGTGCAGCCCTGAGTGACTTTAATAAAGCCTAGCTGTCACTGAAGAGTGAGAATTGGACATTTGTGTTGAGAATCAGTGGACAGCAAGAAGTATAATACTTTGGTGGCAAATCCTTCCTTTTCAGATGTATTGAAAGGCTAATTTCCTTATAAGGTTTAATTTTCTTCAGGTTAGTGGTTACGTCAGCACTTAAAATGCTAGCAGGGAAAAAGAGTCAGTGATCATGTTTGTCTTTTACATGAGAGACACCAGACACCTAGCCCTCTGTTCATACTGGGACACTGTACAAGAGTGCATTGGGATACAATCAGTGGTTATTCTGCATGGGAATCCATCTGGACTCTGCAGTAGAAAGACAAAAGAGGACTGTAAGCACTTAAAGTCACCTTGACACAGTCTTACCACTCTTATTAGTTGCCCCATCTGCTAAGTGAGCACTCTCTGACACAGGTTGGTGCAGAAGTCTTCAAGCCCTTAGTCTGCTTTCTATTGGTTCCACATGTGTTTGTATTTGTTCTCAGTAGGCAAAGATTCCAGAGAGAAAATGAACCGCTGCAGATCGATTGCGGTATCAGTCATGCAGAAGACATGGTGAAGCGTGCCATTTGATTTTGATCTAGTTTTAACCCTTGCGAGGCAGCTGCCTTGGTTCTCTTGGCTTTTGTTTGCCTAGCTTTTTCTGAAGTCTCAGATGCAAAAGGCGGTGGAAGGGAGAAGTATAATGCTCTTATTTTTAGGAAATATAACATTTCCTTTCAAGTTATTCCATCTTCAGACCTTTTTTGTCTCTGGGACAGAGCAATAGGAAAGCAGAGAGCTTAATGTGGGGTGTGTGCCTGTGTGTGTGTGTGTGTGTGAGTGTGTGTGTGTGTTTGGTTGCTGCTGTGAAGAGATAGGCCTTGTTTATGTAGCCAATGATAATTCTCAACAGAAATACACTGCCAGTGCTGCTGGCTGTCTGGGTCCATGCTGACAAAAGACAGACCAACACAACTCGGGGCTTACTTAGGCCATCCTCCTCCCCAGGATGATTTGTCTCTGTCCTTTCCTTTTTTTCATTTTGTTTCGAGGAGATTCAATGAGATTGAGTTAAGGATGTGATGTCTATTTCAGCCTCAGTTTTACAATTTCCGCATTTTGCCTGGATTATGTTACAGCCAACTTGATGCTGGGTTTTTTTTCTAAGTACTGTGTGTAGACAGAAGAGAGAAACAGGAAAGGCGTGGCTTGCCTCACAGAGTTCCCTTATCACAGGCTCTGGGTTGGGTTTGGATGTGTGTATGTGTGTGTGTGTGAGAGAGAGAGAGAAGAGAGACAAAGAGAGAGAGAGAGAGACAGAGAGACAGAGACAGAGAGAGACAGAGATAGAGAGAAAACTGGGAAAGGAACAAAGGTCCTGGGCAGTCAAACATAATTTCTCCCTCTTAATTTATCCTTCATGTCCTCCATACAGGCATTTGAGTGCCTTGTTCTGTTTCTTAAAATTCCAGAGATTAAAGTTGGAGACCAGGGAGAGAGGGGCAAGCCTGAGGTTCAGGAATGACTTAGTATATCTTTCTTTTTGGTCCCTGGAATCTCGTTTTTTGCCCCATGCTCTTGTTAAGCTTTGAGCCTTGCTCTAGTTATTTAAACAGGCTGTCCCTCTTCTCTCCTTCTTTCCCTGGAAATGAACTCTGTATCCCTTGGGAACCTGTTGGAGGCAATAGAAAAAAGAGTCCAAATTGGCTTACATAAAATGTAGTTACGGATCACATAAATGTATGTGTGGGAAGTAAGGACAGGGCTGGCTTTGGACACAACTGAATTCGGGGACTCAAATGTCACTCATCTTTGATTCATCTGGGCTTTTTCTATGTTTGGCTTAATTTGTAGACTCCATATGGTAGCACAATGGCTGTATTAGCCCTTTCCAATTTCATGTGTGGGTGCAAAGAGGACCTGTTTTTCTTCCAGTTGTTCCCCTACCCCCAAATGTCTCATTGGATCTGATTTAGACTAACTCACAGGTACCACCATGGTCCAATTCCTTTGGTCAAGACCAAAGCTATCCTATTCCTAAAGCTGGAAGAGAAGTCAATCTGGAGTTCATGGACTAATATTTGTGAGAAAGTTATTCCTAAGAGAATAGTATGAGCCCTTTTATTAAGGAAGAGGTAGTAGAGGCTGCCTATCTAAACAACAGTCTAAAAATTACCCAATGCTAGAGTCTTAGAAGTTCAAAAGAAACAAGGGTAACTTGTTCAACCAATACAGGAAAGCATGTGCATGTGTGTGTCCATGTGTGTGTGTGCATGCATGTGTATTGGTAAGAACACGGGAGACACACACACACACACACACACTAATGCTTTCTGACTTTTATATTGCTCTGTCCCAGAGACAGAAAGTGTCTGAGGACTGAGTGACTTAAAGGAAGAATGTTGTATTTCCTAAAAACAAGAGCTTCACACATTTCTCCTCCTGCTTTTGGAGTGAGATGTCTTGGGCTTAAATACTAATCTTAGCAGTTAGCAGTTTTTTGACTTTTTGACAAGTTACTTAAAATTCTTTGATTTAGATTTATGGTATAAAGAGTTGGGGGTTGGGTTAACTCAGCACAATTTTCAAAGAAAAAGTATGCACTTTATTGATGACCTCACTTATCTATTTTTATTTACTCTTGCTATAAATGAAAATATTTCATGACAGAAATAATTGCTTAAAAACATTTGATGTATTCTTCACCAACATTTTGAGAACTGTCTAAACTTGAACTGTCCTAAATTACCCCCTGTTGTTTCAGAAAGCAAAACTTATTCTCCTTCTCTGCTTTTACAAACCTTTCTTGGAACAGTAAGTTTTACTGAAGTGTACCCAGAACAGTTGTGTATGTATGAAGAATGAGATGATTTGTCTACTTAATGAAAACATCTTTTGCTATTTTAGCTTATGCCCTGCCACAAGAATCTATTAGTCCACAAAATTTTCACCTTCACAAATGTTTCAACAGCTGAGACATAGAGTCTCATTCAGAGACAAATGTGTGCACGACATTTACAATCTTCAAGTATCACTTGATTAAAAGGAGCACTATAGTAATTGTAATTTTGTTCATTTAAGTAGCAGCAAATAAATTCATATCACAAATTCTTCTCTGTCCCAATAGCATCTTCAAAAGGTTTAAGTTAATGTCATTTTAACAAGTGGACATCTAAATATTTATCAAAAACATTCAGGTGCCCAGGACATGTACAGCACCCCAATATTTACAAGGCTGGCACACACATACGCTGTCCCCAACTCCATCCCTGCAGGAAGTCATGCACATATTTTGTGGCAAGTAGGAACACATTGTTGATTCTGTTTAAAGATGTGCTCCAGCTTTGGGCTAGAGGCTCAAGTGGAGTTCTTGCCTAACAAGAGGAAGGTTCTGAGTTCAAACCTCCTATATCAACAAACAAACAAATACCCCTTCCAATAAGATGCAACAAACCAAAAAAAGTGCTTGGGTAGCAATCCCTCTATTCCAAGTATCATTTCTTCTAAGAAATCACCTCTGTTAATCTATTTCCACAGAGTTTGGCATGTAGTAAGCAGTCACTAAGCATAAATGTATCATATTGATTATTATTTTCATTTTAAACAGTACTATTGGCAATATTAATTGTTTTGGGTTTTTTATTTCCTAAACTGAGAAACTCATGGATCTCACCCACATTTGGATCAAACACTTAGGCTATCTCATTGACCCAAAGGGATTGAATGCACTAATTATTTTTCCTGCAAATTAACTTAAATTCATCTCTTTTGCAGATGTCTACAAACTTCTTTCCCTTGAAAGTCCTGTGTCTTCCAACTAATCTGCAAGTATGGATCTTACTAAGTGGACATTGGTCCCCCTCTGCCCCCGCTGAGGACACTCTGGTCTTCTTACACAGCCCTTCCTTCCCTCTTTTTATGTAGGCTATACCACTGTGTAACTTGACATATCATTTACTTTATCAGGTATGTTTATTGTACTTTGTGGGCCTTTCCTTGTCAGAATGGACTTCATGAAGTCAGGGGTCCTTGGGCATGGTTTCTTTTTATTGCAAATAATATTATTTTATGATTAAATGATACATATTTATAGTGTTTCTGAGATAAAAGCAAGTCTATTCTAAGTAAGAGAAGGTTTTAAATGTCCCATGCTACTGAGAACTTTTTTTTTGGCTCCATTTGGGAATGAGCAATTGTTTTGACTTTCTACTTGGGGTGTTGGGATTATGGATGAGGAGACTGCACAAGTTCCTGGGATTCAGACATTCCCTGATGTGTGGATTGGGTGTTTGTGTGTTGGAAGGACTAAATACACAAAAGAGGAGATGGTATAATGACTTTAAGCATCTAGGCTCAGAACTTTTTTTTCATAATCTCCATCTCCTATATGTGAGCAGACACCTAAACTTTTGAAGCTTCCTTCCTTGTATCTTCCCTATACCAATGACCAATGTAGCAGCAAAGTTGAATGTGACAAAGCCTCCAAAATAATAGTTGCTTGGTTGAGATAATAGTTTACTTTTCTGACATAAAAATAATCCAAGAATTTGTATGGTGTCCTCATGGAGTTATCTGGGAGGCAAACATCTCTCAGCTCCACAATATCTTATGTGGAAGCCTTCCTCTCCATGATTCAAGGTAGTAGCCAGGAATGAGCCTTCACGTCTGTGCTCCAGGCCAATGATAGTATGAAAAGACAAGAAAAAGAGGGGGCACCAGAAGCTCCTATGTAATGCTACTTTTGCTATAATTTAATCCTTGAACTAAGTCTTGTGGCTCTGACTGTCCTCCAAAGAGGTCTGCAAAACTCGCTTTTATTCTGAATGGCCATGTGATCAGAAAATCTTGGTGTTTTATTACTGAGAATAAAAAGAAAGAATGAATACTAGGAAAGCAATTAGTATTCTCAGCCCAAACTTCCTTTATGATAACCACTCTTTGAATATTACAATCATTAAGTGCTACAACTTTCTTCTCTAAAAGTTTACAATGTGAACTAAACTGTTTAAAATAGTGTTCATTTCATTCCTTAGTTCAGATGCTTTAGATAGTTCCCAATTAATAACTAAAAAAATCTAACCCCTTTAGCTTGGCATTTCAGGAAGTTGCAGTGCATGTTAGAAAGAATCAGACCCGGAAACTCCCAAGAACAAGAATTACAACCTCTCTTGGTTGGGTGTATGCTGGCGGCAGGGGGGTAGGGGTGGGGGGGGGTGTGGGGGGGTGGGAGTGGGGTGGGGGGGTGGGAGTGGGGTGGGGGGGTGAGCTCCTATGCCAGATTCCCTAAGATTCAATTAGCTGCAGTCAAAAGGAGTGGTGGCTAGACTGGAAAGCCCCATCTGGACTCATTAATATCTTGACATATTTTTGACTCTTGGTCATGGCACCTTTTTTCTCCTCCATGTGGCCTGTCACCTTCCAGTAGTCTAATCTTATGTAGCATGAGGGAAGTGTTTCAAGTTGACAAAAACTAAAGTGGCAAATTCACCTCTGTCACATTTTGGTCACAAGTCCATTCCTGAATCAAGACTTAGGAAATAGTCTACACGTTTGTTTTAGAAGAAGAGACAAAGTCATATTGAAAAGTGAAATGTTTTTGCAATAGTTTGAATGTTCCCATTAAAAATTATTTTGAGAAATAAAATCATCAGGCTTATAAAGTGCCTAGAGCAAAAAGACATTTCATCTCTCTCTCTCTGTATCTCTCTCTCTCTCTCTCTCTCTCTCTCTCTCTCTCTCTATATATATATATATATATATATATATTGGTGGTACTGGGGATTGAACTCAGACTTTTGAGCTTGCTTGCTAGGCAGGCACTCTACTACCTAAGCCATCTCTCCAGCTCATTTTTCTCTGGTCATTTTTGAGATAAGGTCTTTCTTTTTGCTGAGGCTGGCCTGGACTGCAATCCTCCTACTTTCCACTTCTTGCTCTCACTTGTATAACAGGCATGTGTCACTGAGCCCAACTACTGGTTGAGATGTGGTTTCTTGAATGTTTTGCCCAGGCTGTCCTTAAACCTCAATCCTTCCAAGTAGCTAGAATTACAGGCATAAGCCATTGGCACCCGGTTTGGTCACTATTAATTCTAACTCTCTTTGAGGTTCTCCTAGACCCTACCACACATTGTGGTTGACACTGTGGTCCTGCTGATCTTTTTGTGGCCCTCTGAACCCACCACTGAGATTCCCACTTAGTGTTCCTGCCATTTTCTTTACCTGAAATGTTTCCCCTTTACTTCTTGGTGTAAGAAAACCTTACCTATATTTTAGAGAATCAAGTCCCATATCCTTCATCAATACTTGAACATCTGATTATCGCAACTTCTTGATTGTCTAAATTCCAGCAGCTTTTGCAATTTATGACACTGCTTGAGTTTCTTGGTTTCTGTGATGTTTTAATTGTCCTATGGATTCATTTGATATTAAAAATCTTTATTTTACTGCACATGACTGACTAAACCCATAAAATATGGAGATCATAGGGTAGCATGGTGAAATAGAAAGACACTCAAAAGATTAGTCATATGTCACTAGTTTTAGTCTTTAATATTTGCTAGCTCTGTAAATATGATCCAGTCACTTAACTTTTCTTAACTTTAGTTTCAGAAATATTAAAATGACAAAAATATGAGCTTGCTCAGTGATGCAATTTTAAGGATCAGATGACAAAGTTCTTTAAGTATTATAAGTATCATCTAAATATTTGGTCTGTTGTGATATGTTTATGAATAATCAATGAACAAATATAAAATAAACATGAAATACAAGAAACTAGCTCTATTGAATTTATTTGTGTAGGACTATGGGTGTTCTTTAATTTTTCCTAAAAAAAAGAAATCAGAATATCATGATTTGGCAAACATCAACTTGTTGGGTCCAAGCTGAATGACTCCACCATGACCAATTATAATTTCAGTTTTATTATAGTTTAGAATACCAAGAGTATTCTGAAGTAGTTTTTGTCTCAAAATTTATTTCAGAGAAACTATTTTAATGGAGCCTAAATTTTGCTCAATTGTTTCCTAAATTAGATTTTAGTGTGTTTTCAATTGTGTTAGCTCTTAACACATCATAAGAAACAGTTTTGCATACTGTGTGGTGCATACAGCACCACACAGGGGTCTTCCATTTTAGCTTTAATCCATTAGTTTGTTGGATCAGACTGAGGTTAGACTTGCAAAAATGTAACTAGTTCAGATTTCATGCAAAACTGTACATGGTCACCATATTCATGTTAGTTTTAATCGTTGAAAGGGATAGAGAGCTATGAACTTTCAGTGTCTACCATTTTTATCTTCAAGCTTGTCTCACTGTAAAATGTAACATTTCTTTTGTGTTTTGTTGTAAATGGGGATGATGTATGGATTGGTCGATATCATTTTGATGATAATTTTTGAACACATGAATTTGGTTAAGTTGATCCTCTTTTTTTTTCTTCTACTCAAGTGGTCCTATTTTTCTAAAAAATATTTTTTGTTATTACTTTAAAGGGTCAGAGACTTCAGGTTGCCAATTGGTCAGAAACCTCAAATGAACACTGGCCAATGTTCATATGATATTACTTCTTGCATTTCCTTTACGATACTGATTGAAATATATCCTAGCACTATATATTTTATTGTTAATTCAAATTCTTGTCAAAGACTGAAACATATTTCCTTTTCTAAACAATGTCTCTTTTATATCTTTTAACTTATTCTAGAAATAATAAAGCTCATTGTTTGATTTTGCAATATATAAATATGTACACAAGAAAAAGAATCACATATAATCCCTCTATTCATGGAGATCCCCCATTAAGATTTTGACCACACAATCTTCAAGGCCAACTAGGCTTGCTTTCTTCTTTCTCTCTTGCAGGGTTTCATTCTTTTGACCAGGGACCTGTCTCTATCCTATACTAGACTCTTTATAATATGAATGTCCATGGTTCTTGAAAGAATGGACCAATAAGAATACAGGATGATTAAGAGCAAAAGATATAAAAAAGCTTACAAATATTGGAAACTAATATCATCTGCATTGAAAATATCCTGAGGAATCTCATAGTATTACAGATGGGCATAGATAGAATATCCAGTTCTTAGCAATGTCTGGAGCATAGTCAGAGTTGAATAAATACTAACCATTATTATTCCAATTTAACTAGCTATTGCTATTCTTTTTGGGAGGAAGATGCTAGTGTTTGAACTCAGGTCCCTATGCTTGTTAAGCAAGAGTTCTACCACTTGAATGACACTTGTTGCCCCTTTTGCTTTATTTTGTTTTTCAGAGGGTCTTGTGCTTTTTCCCAGGGCCAGTCTCTGACCATGATCCTCTTTCTTCTACCTCTTGTGTAGCTAGGATTACAGACATGTACCACAATGTCCAATTTGTTCTTTGAGATACGGTCTCATTAACTTTTTTTGTCTGGGTTGGCCTTGAACTGTAATTCTTCCATTTCCACCTCTCCTTACTCTCCTGTAGTTGGGATTATAGGTATCAGCCACTATTCTGGGCCAGCTAGTGTTATTCTTAGTGATTGGTGTTGTCTTTGAAATTTGCACCATCAGTATCATTGTTAAAAGTTAGCTGTAGCCTGGGATTTTCTCTAAACCCTGGTACATTATAAAACTTGCTCTCTAGGACCTCTTGAGTTAGTAAAAATGACAGACATGTAATTTTATAATTGCAGTCTCTACTAGCACAAAACAAAACCCACATAAACAACCCCATAAGCTCCTTACCATCCTTACAACAGTGACTGCCAGGCTCAGCTAATTTATCATTTTTTAAACTTTTCTTTGCTCTCCTACAATAATTTATCTACTCTGTGTATTATTACCTCACTCATCTCATACCCTTGAATACTTTTATAGAGGTGAAGGAAAAGAAGCTATGTTTTAAATGTCATCTGTTTTCAATTTTTTCACTAATCATTCAAATAGAGGTGCTTCCCTTTTTTTCTAACTTTTTTTTTTTTTTTGCAGTCCTAAGTGCTTTTATAGAAATCCAAAAACTTACTTGGGGATTCTAAACTGTTACCTTTTGAGCTAGTGTGAATGTCATATGTTAATTGTTAACTATGATTGGCAAGGCTTGCATCCATTTTTGCTGCTTAAGGAATGAATAGATAAGCAAGGGCAAGATGAAATGCATCATATGGGGCCAGTTCTTCAGCTACTCCACTGTGTCAGCAGCAACTCAAGGTCAGTAGAGGACCTGCTTGTCAATACCAACCAACTCCAAATGCTTCAGAGTGTACTAATTATAGCAAGGACTCATTATGAACTCTTCAACATTTTAAACATCTTCATAATATTTCATTTTCAGAGGGGGTTGGAGGGCCTTTAATATTTTTATTTTTTAAACATTTTTATTAGTACACAATAGCTATATCAGGGGGTTTGTTGTGAAATTTCCATGTATACATATATTATATCTTGGTTTGGTTTATCCCCTGCATTGTTCTTCCATTCTCCTTCTTGAAATGACTTCAACAGTTTTCACTATCCCATATTTGTACATGTATAGAAAGTACCTCAGCCATATTTGGTCTCCTTTACCCTCTTCATTTACTCGCTCCTTAACATAGCCTGTTTTACATTTCTGTCCTTCATTGCTTTAGTGTCCATTCATTGTTCAGTGGGTTTTTGTCTTGGTATTTTACCTGTCAATATATTGTACTTTAGTCAGTCAACACCCCGCATCACTTTTCCTTATCTTTTTACCCATACCTGTGTTGCTCAACAGTTTTCAGTGAATTTTGTTGTGTCTTGTTGTTCTTTTCTTCTTTTCTTCCTCCCTTAGTTTCTTCTAACCGTACCACTTTTGGAAACATGTTCTGCATATATATATATATTTGATAATGCTTGTATTTGTATATATCTTCCACATATGAGAAAACATGCAACCTTTATCTTACTGAACTGAGCTTACTTTACTTAACATGAGATTCTCCAGTCCCATACATTTACTTGTGAATGACAAAATTTCATTCTTCTTTATGGCTGAATAAAATTTCATTGTATATAAATACCACATTTTCTTAATCCATTCATCAGTTGTGGGGCATCCTGGCTGTTTCCATAGCTTGGCTATTGTGAGTCATGCTGCAATAAACATGAGTGTGAAGTTGCCTCTACTGTATCCTGACTCATATTCCTTCATATAAATGCCAAGGAAGGTATTGCTGGGTCATATGGTAGTTTTATGTTTAGTTTTTTGAGGAGCCTCTATACTGTCTTCTGTTTTACTCACTTTTGATGACTATATTTAAGAAATGGTCCCATGACTCTTATGACATTGCTAATCTAGCTTTTATTTTTATATGACATCAAAACAAACAGTCAATCTTGCTAAAGTAGTAAAAAATATTAATCAAGCTTTTTGTCAACTTTAAGACATAATCTGCATTGTGGTCTTTGATTTGGCATCCCCAAATTTCCCCCAAGTGACTTGATAGTAGTCCTCTTTTGAGAATTCTCTCTCTCTCTCTCTTATACTGAGAATCAAATCCAGGGCATCATATATGCTAAGTACAGGACTGTCAGAGCTTTCCATCAGTCTTAAGAATTTTCTTTATACCATTTTTGTTCTTATAGACACTTAAAACTTTACATGCATTGATGGAAATGTGCCACAGTCTACTCTCTATCCTTTCTCCAATTTCATTACACACAGCAAAAATTAGGAGATTTTATTAATGGAGGAGGAGTATTGATCCTTAGGGAAGCACTTTTTTTATTGTTTTATTATTCATATGTGTATACAATGTTTGGGTCATTTCTCCCCTCTGCCCCACCCCCTCCCTTACCACCCACTCCACCCCCTCCCTATCCCTCCCACCCCCTCGATACCTGGCAGAAACTATTTTGCCCTTATCTCTAATTTTGTTGAAGAGAGGGTATAAGCAATAATAGGAAGGACCAAGGGTTTTTGCTGGTTGAGATAAGGATAACTATACAGGGAGTTGACTCCCATTAATTTCCTGTGCTTGTATGTTACCTTCTAGGTTAATTCTTTTTCATCTAACCATTTCTCTAGTTCCTGGTCCCCTTTTCCTATTGGCCTCAGTTGCTTTTAAGGTATCTGCTTTAGTTTCTTTGCATTGAGGACAGCAAATGCTGGCTAAGTTTTTAGGTATCTTACCTATCCTCATATCTCCCTCGTGTGCACTCGCTTTTATCATGTGCTCAAGGTCCAATCCCATTGTGTTTGCCCTTGATCTAATGTCCACATATGAGGGAGAACATACGATTTGTGGTCTTTTGGGCCAGGCTAACCTCACTCAGAATGATGTTCTCCAATTCCATCCATTTAACATTTCGTTCTTCTTCAAGGCTGCATAAAATTTCATTGTGTATAGATACCACATTTTCTTAATCCGTTCGTCAGTGGTAGGGTATCTTGGCTGTTTCCATAACTTGGCTATTGTGAATAGTGCCGCAATAAACATGGGTGTGCAGGTGCCTCTGGAGTAACCTGTGTCACAGTCTTTTGGGTATATCCCCAAGAGTGGTATTGCTGGATCAAATGGTAGATCAATGTTTAGCTTTTTAAGTAGTCTCCAAATTTTTTTCCAGAGTGGTTGTACTAGCTTACATTCCCACCAACAGTGTAAGAGGGTTCCTTTTTCCCCGCATCCTCGCCAACACCTGTTGTTGGTGGTGTTGCTGATGATGGCTATTCTAACAGGGGTGAGGTGGAATCTTAGTGTGGTTGTAATTTGCATTTCCTTTATTGCTAGAGATGGTGAGCATTGTTTCATGTGTTTTTTGGCCATTTGGATTTCTTCTTTTGAGAAAGTTCTGTTTAGTTCACTTGCCCATATCTTTATTGGTTCATTAGCTTTGGGAGAATTTAGTTTTTTAAGTTCCCTATATATTCTGACTATCAGTCCTTTGTGTGATGTGTAGCTGGCAAATATTTTCTCCCACTCTGTGGGTGGTCTCTTCAGTTTAGAGACCATTTCTTTTGATGAACAGAAGCTTTTTAGTTTTATGAGGTCCCACTTATCTATGCTATCTCTTAGTTGCTGTGCTGCTGGAGTTCCATTGAGAAAGTTCTTACCTATACCTACTAACTCCAGAGTACTTCCTACTCTTTCCTGTATCAACTTTAGAGTTTGTGGTCTGATATTAAGATCCTTGATCCATTTTGAGTTAATTGGTATAGGGTGATATACGTGGATCCAGTTTCAGTTTTTTGCAGACTGCTAACCAGTTTTCCCAGCAGTTTTTGTTGAAGAGGCTGCTATTTCTCCATCGTATATTTTTAGTGCCTTTGTCAAAGACAAGTTGGTTATAGTTGTGTGGCTTCATATCTGGGTCCTCTATTCTGTTCCACTGGTCTTCATGTCTGTTTTTGTGCCAGTACCATGTTGTTTTTATCGTTATTGCTTTGTAATATAGTTTGAAGTCAGGTATTGTGATACCTCCTGCATTGTTCTTTTGACTGAGTATTGCCTTGGCTACTCGTGGCCTCTTGTGTTTCCATATAAATTTCACGGTAGATTTTTCAATCTCTTTAATGAATGTCATTGGAATTTTGATGGGAATTGTATTAAACATGTAGATTACTTTTGGGAGTATAGACATTTTTACTCTGTTGATTCTACCAATCCATGAGCATGGGAGATCTCTCTACTTTCTATAGTGTTCCTCAGTCTCTTTCTGCAGAAGTGTATAGTTTTCCTTGTAGAGGTCTTTCACATCCTTTGTTAGGTTTACACCTAGGTATTTGATTTTTTTTGAGGCTATTGTAACTGGAATTGTTTTCATACATTCTTTTTCTGTTTGTTCATTATTAGTGTATAGAAATGGTAATGATTTTTCTATGTTGATTTTATAGCCTGCTGCCTTGCTATAGCTATTGATGATGTCTAGAAGCTTCTGAGTAGAGTTTTTTGGGTCTTTAAGGTATAGGATCATATCGTCTGCATATAGGGATATTTTGACAGTTTCTTTACCTATTTGTATTCCTTTTATTCCTTCTTTTTGCCTAATTGCTCTGGCTAGGAATTCCAGTACTATGTTGAATAGGAGTGGAGATAGTGGGCATCCTTGTCTGGTTCCTGATTTTAGAGGGAATGGTTTCAGTTTTTCTCCATTAAGTATAATGCTGGCTGTAGGTTTTCATACATAGCTTTTATAATGTTGAGGAACTTTCCTCCTATTCCTAGTTTTCTTAGAGCTTTTATCATGAAATGGTGTTGGATCTTATCAAAGGCTTTTTCTGCATCTATTGAGATGATCAAGTGGTTTTTGTCTTTGCTTCTGTTAATGTGGTTTATTACGTTTATTGATTTCCATATGTGAACCACCCCTGCATTCCTGGGATGAAGCCTACTTGGTCATGGTGAATGATCTTTTTGATGTGTTGTTGAATTTGGTTTGCCATTATTTTATTGAGGATTTTTGCAACAATGTTTATTAAGGTGGTTGGCCTATAGTTCTTTTTGGAGGTGTCTTTGCCTGGTTTTGGGATAAGTGTAATACTGGCTTCATAAAATGTGTTAGGCATTTTTCCCTCCTTAGGGAAGCACTTAAAATATTGAAACACCTATTTCATTTTAAACTTTTCTCTCCCTTGTTTCACTGTCTCTCATTCCTTGGTGCCCTCTGTATGAAGTTAAGGGGAGCTCCCAACCAGGTGGTGGAGTGAGGAAGGTGTGATGAGTTTTCAGAGAATAGATGAGAGCTTCATCTATTCGATTCACTTCATTTACATTTTTGATTATGTACACACAGTACATAATCCTTAATAATAAGCATCCTTATTGCTTCCCACTAGTTTATAGCAGATAATATAGCAATGAAAAAATCTGGGTGAAAATCTGGATGATTAAGTTGCCAAAGTTGCACAGTTACTAAGAGGAAGACCCAAAGTCAAAGCTACCTTTGCCTTTACCCAAAGGATGCATTCTCTTTACTACACAACTGTGCTTTCTAGAATCAAAGTTCAAGTCTTTCAGAGGTCCCATCTCCTTCGTTTCCCAGTGTGGTGGCTTGTGCATAGAAAGTGCTAAGAAAATGTACATGAAATGACTTTGAAGAAAGAATAGGGAAAAATACTTTAAGAGATACCTGTTGGTGAAGAGTCCTGGGAAATGAGAAATTGAACACCACGGGTGGGAAAGTCCAAAGCAATTACATCTGCAAGTGTTAAAAATGTGTTGTGTGTTTTCTTTCTTTGCCCAAGGAGAAGATTGTTTATATTATGGGAGATTGTTCCTGGTCTGTACCAAAGAGCTTGTTAAGGGTGACAGGCAGGTTTGTCGCAGGAATGTGCACTCCAAATGAGATGAATGGTGAAATTATGAAGAGTCAAATGGCAAAGCTTTTAGCAAACTACAGTACATTGCCCTTTTTTGCTACCCCTCAGCCTGTTAGCATAAAAGAAGCTATAAAGATAAAGTGCACAATGTTATTCAAGCCTCGGAGTTCAACAAACACTGGCAGCTGGTATTTTATGGCAAGTGTAGTCAAGATCGCTTAAAGCTGCTGGCCTGTACCCCACCCCCATGCTGAATTAGGCCAACTTCTTTCTCTCTTTGCCAGGACAGCGTTAGGCAAACTGCTACAAGTCACAAAGAGGAGTCTGAAACACCTGGCCCTTCTGAACTTCCCCTTTTACCCCCTTCTTCAAAGCCCCCCAGGGAAAGGAAAAAGGCTGAGTAGAACAATGCTTTGCTCTGGCATGGAGAAGTGAGTGACAGGAAAAACTTTTCTGAGCAATCAGATTGGAGCTGCTTGTTATCCTAAGAGGACCTGGAGCTTCGAAAAAGAGAAGGGTGGAGGTGTGGTGATTCATGTTCGATGCTAATGCATTCTCCAGGAGGAGGAATGGCTTCTCTCCAATGGTGAGGGAAAGGAAAACCCTTGCTGTCATTACAATAGGGAGAGCTGCCGAGGCTGTTAGTACCCATAAAAGACCAAACCTCTCACTTTAGAGATGAGGTGCTCAAGGTCCGGAGATTGTCAGAGACTTGTCCGAAGCTATGCAGCTATTTTAAGTTCAGTTCAGTTCTGTTCTCACCACGTGCACTTTGAGTGGGGTTGGAGGAAATTGACTCGCACGCAGACACACATAATATTCAGTGGGGTGCTGTGTGTGTAAGACAATGATCAAAACTGCTCAGGTGAAAAGTGGGAGCAGGTGTAGGCTGGGTAGATCCTGGAATCCTACCCTTCCAGGTCTCTCCCTTCATGGGTCTTAGAAGATATGTTTTAGAAGCCCCGGGGATCTGAAGAAAGTTTCAGTATGAAGATACTTACTATATTTGATATTTTTCTTTTACTACCAATCCACTAAGTTGTTTATTTATTTCTGAATCATGTCATCTTCCTCAATTCAAACACTTATTATTAATGCTACCTACCTAGTGGGCTAAGTGCCCACAGTGAGGATGGGCAACCCTTGCTGGCATGAGCTTGCTCTGACCCACCAGGCATAGAAACTGCTAGCTTTGAGAACAGTGGGGAAGAAGCAGAGCTGGAGCTTATGGTAGGATCTGTCTGCTACAGAAACTATCTCTTTAACATACAAAATGTTCTTCTCTACTTCCTGAACAAAGGTTGGTCTATGACAGTGAAAGTTGTCTGCTCTGTGTCTTTGACATTTTTCCTCAAAAGGTGAAATGAGATGTTAGTCAAGATGGGGATCTAAGAACAGCATTCTGCTGTTCTGTATAGTTCTATATAGCTGCTGATTCAAGCTAACAGTTCACTTGAACAAGAAGGGAGATCATTTTCCCTAAAATATGCATGTATGATTTGTATGTTGAGATTTGGGCGGTCATGGCCCATGACTAAGATTTTTTTGCATGACTGCTTTTTTTACAGATCACTTATAATCCAAAACTATGTGAAGGACCTTTTGTTCTTTCACGATCTGTTGGTATCCTTGTATCTCCCCACCCCCAACCACATTATAAATCTGATCTGTGACTGTTTAGGATTTGTTTTATAGGGCTTATTAGAAATAACAGTAAGAAACCTCTTCATGGCACTATGTCTTGGTTGCATAGGGGACCCACCAATTTACAGTAGCATATGCATGGTTGACAATCAAAGCCATCTCCACTGCCCCATCTGGACAGGGGAGGTGGGCTGTTCCTGACACTAGACAATCCTAGGACAGAGTGAATAACCCAGTCCATTCTACTGATATTTGGTCCACATAACAGCAAGCTCTAGGATAGTTAGGAACATCTGTTATTTTGCGAAGTCTCCTCCCCCCCATTCCATTGTCTCTATTTCATAAATCCCCTTTGGAATATGCTTTGGAATTTGATAAGCCCCATGGAAGTGTGGGAGACCATCTCTGAGGTGCTCCTCCCCACCTCACTATGCACAGAGGACAGGAACACTGATTACATTTAAACTTAGTTGTTTATTCCCATGAAACAGTGATTCATTTATAAAACTGTGATTCCTCCTTGCAGGAAAAAAAAAGAAAAAACCAAACCAAACCCAGCTGCTATTTTTAGGGAAAATTTTTAAATGAAAGGGCTATGAAAGTAAGCCTACCCAGCCAGGAAGACTATATGTGAGCTTTCCAAATCTGTCCACTAAAGTAGGAATTTGAAAGCCCCACCACAAATTGCTTTTCACTTCAACCAGGATGCTTATTATGATCCCCTGGCTCCACTCTGCTCCCCTATTACTTACACATGAATTTAGTTACACTATTTTAATTACATGTGTAGAGCAAGTTTTATGTTCTCTTCCCTGACTACTCATAAACTTCACAGAGATCACCAAAAACCATATTGTTCTTAAAATAGTCTCTGCCTCCTATCCTTCTAGAGACACCAAATGACATTCTCTTGACCCAGCCCTGGCTTGTATTAAGTACATTTGTATGCCGAGAGCATGTTCTTCCAAACCTCAGCTTAGTTTGAGTTAAACTTGTCCTTGGTCATGGAGCTCTGTGACTAGAAGACACCATTTGAGACCAGGACCAGTTTATGATTTCAGTGGCATCCTTTGAACCCATCTCGTTACCAGTGTCTGGGTCAAAACTGTGGGTTTTGCCCTGTTAGCAAGGATGAAAAATGATGCAAGGATTTCACACATTCCCTCCTCCATCACTATGTATGTTTGCATGTTTTCCCTTCTGTTTTATACCATCATTTTGTGGTTTGAGAACCACAGGATATAATTGTGATTATGTTAAACTTGTGATTTCAGCTGACTTGAAAGGCCAGTCACAATATTAAATGTCACATGAAACTTCACATTGAGGAACCCTGTGTAAAGAGAATTCTCTATGTTGTACAGTGAGGTTGTACTGTTACGACTAGCCTTTCCCCTCTTTTGCTCAAGATTATTGAGTCACTGGCCCCATAGTAACTGCTCAAGTCTTACTTCTGCTCTCTTAAAAATACAGAAGAATATCATCCCTCTTAAAGATTGTTGATAAATCAGACACTAACCATAATATTTTGGGTGATATGGCTATAAAATATGAGTTCTGAATGCTTTCCTTCCTGAAATTTCACTAATTTTAACATAATTCACCAACAAAATGCTTTTTTTTTAATTCACACAAACAGACCAGCTCAAAAGACTTTTAATAAAAGAGTACTATCACATCCTTGTATTTTTGTAGTAAGCAGGTATTATTGACCCAGCTGTGTATCATTGGTGGGTAAAGGGCTAGAGTGCTGAATTCTGGGGTTCTTATTTTCTTGGGCTCTCTGGGGTATGAACATAATGGTGTATACCTCAGTCAACCTGGGAGTCATAATGAAATAATTGTAAACTGGTGGTGAATCTTGGAAATGATCTTTATGGCATTATACAATTGGATAGAAGAAAAAAAAAAAAACAATGACTCCTTTTCTCCTTTGGTGCTCTTAAGGCCAGATTGCCTGTGTGGCTGGTTTGCACTTCCTCTTTCTTTACCTCAGAATCCATGACTTTGACAACTTGTTGGATTTTTGTATATGTGTACATGAATTTTTCAAATTTCTGAGTCTTCAGTGTAGTTCTCACTGATGAAATGTCTTTGGGAAAAAGGAATTCAGAATGAAAACAGATGTTATAAAATTCATGTGCTTGACAATAAATTTTCTTTAAAATAACAATAAAATCCATAGCTCAAAGTCAGGGAGACTCATATCAGTGCTTCTGATGAAAAACACTTGTGTACTTTTCTGATGGAGGGTCATGGCTGATGACACCCTACGATGAGCTGACTTACAGTCCTTAGTTAAGTAACCAGTTATCTACTTTTCCTTTTCTTTAAGATTTGTTGAAAAGTCTCAGTTAAATGAGCATGAAGTCTTCCAGGTATGCATGTGAGGTATGTGGTGATGCCTGCTGTGCAGACTGCAGGCTAAGCACCATATGTGCTGCAAAGCATGGCTCCATTAGTATCCTTGGCTGGAATCCTGGGTCAGGGCCTAGAGCTGTTCCAGAGTCTTTTCCTTTTGTGGTTGCTTGGTTTCTAATTTTGGTTTCTAATTGTACCAGCCATTTTACCACAAGACCACAGCTGTTAGGTGGCATTTGGAAGAAAGGGAAATAAGCCTGTCAGATTCTGCCCTTTCCTGTTAGATGGATTGAATAACTACATTATATATTAATCACAGATTTTTGACTTGGAAAAAAAATCTATAGGACATATATCTAACTTCCCCTAGTTTTCTTCTTTACTGCTCATCACTCCAAATACCAAATTTTATATATGAGAAAATAATTTTTAAAAAATCAAAATTATCTGACAAAGTTAAAATAAGCATTTTTCCAATAATTATTTTATTAGGATATATTTGTTGTATGGGTGGAGATTCATGTGACAATTCCAAATAGTCCTCTATTGTACATTGGTTAGATCACCCCTACCACCTCTCCCCGACAACCCCCTCCCTGCCCCACTTAAAGCAAGAGATTTCTTTGTTTTATTTCATAATAAGTATATGAAGTCCATCAACCATATTCCCTCACCTTAATCTCCTTCGTTCACCCCCCCTCCCACAAGTACCCCCCCATTTTACCGTCCTGTCTTTCCTTATTAATATCTAAGTTGATGTTCAAAGGGATAGCAAGTATTTTAAAAGTATTCTCACTTTAATATTTTGCCAGGAAAAAGGGAGAGGGTCAAGCTTTGTTCATACTAAAAATGATTAAGAACTAGAAAATACAGTTCATAGTTCAGGTAATTTCTCAGGGCCTTTCTATTATTATTATTATTATTATTATTATTATTAACTACAGAAGGAAAACTAGAAAGTATGTGAGATTTCTTTTAGCTCTAAGCTTCTGTGGTTCTTTGCTCTGGGCCTGAAAATGACCTCATTGAATTTCTGAATTTGGGAAGAGGAGGAAAAAACAAAAGTAATAGTTACATTAAAGGAAGAAATCTTAATGGATGACAAAGCATAGAAATGCTGGACTAATATCCAATAGGATCTATTTATGAAGATTTGAAACTCAGGAGAAGCAGCTTTGACTCTTTCCTCCAGAAAGAGTGGGTAGAAATACTTAAATATCTTTATATTTAAGAAAAGAACTGAGACATAGAATAAAAATGAAATTGAATTATATACTTGACCAATGGAGATTTAAGAAAATATTTTATAGATGCTAAACTGAAGTAACAATACTCTGCTAGTATAAATTTTTCTTTGGTATTTCACAAAATATCTGTTTTAAAAGTACTAAAAGAATGAGATATATGGCTAAATTCAGATACAACAGGTGATTGGGGGCGTATTTTGAGTTATTTCAATGATGATGAAATGTTTGTCATGGACAACTTCACTGATGTTGTTTATAAGATGTATAAAAAGAATTATGTATACAGTATTTTTCTTGCTGGTTAGCCTAATGTCAAGGTATAAAAGAAAATAGATCCTTCCATCCTACTTCTAGGCCCACACTTTTGGCTTTGTGAATCCTATGACACCAATAAAGTCAGAGATCATTAATTCAGCTATGACTTGGAAGCTCAAAATGCAGGAGTTAGAGAAACTTCAAATACATCGTTATCTTTATTCATTCAAAACACTTGCTTTAACTATTGTATCCCTTTCCCCACTCATGTTTTTCAGATGTCTGACTTAGTATCTTTGTGCTGCTTTGATGGAACTGACTGACAGGGATAACAATGCAAATCTCTTCCTGATAGCTTTATGTGAATGAGGTCGTTGACCATCTGCCATTTATGGTCTCTATACTCAGAGCTTGACTTACGTCATTTTGTTTACTATTTGCACAAATTTGTTAGTTAGGCGTCCTTTTAATTTTGTTGGTGAAGAAACTGAGGCTCAGAGAGTTTATGTGTCTTGTTCAAGGTTACTCGGTCACTAGGGTTTGAATCAGTTTGTGTGACTCAAATCTGTAGGCTTCTCAAATTGTTCATCAGAGCTGGGAAAATTCAAGAAAGACTGTGGATCCGAGGCCAGCATTTTAAAGGTGTTGAAGATATTTCCAAACACATCATTAATTTCTCCTTTTTTTTTTCTTTTATTATTCATATGTGCATACAAGGCTTGGGTCATTTCTCCCCCCTGCTCCCACCCCCTCCCTAATCACCCACTTTGCCCCCTCCCTCTCCCCCCTACTTCCTCAATACCCAGCAGAAACTATTTTGCCCTTAGTTCTAATTTTGTTGTAGAGAGAGTATAAGCCATAATAGGAAGGAACAAGGGTTTTTGCTGGTTGAGATAAGGATAGCTATACAGGGCATTGACACACATTGATTTCCTGTGCGTGTGTGTTACCTTCTAGGTTAATTCTTTTTGATCTAACCTTTTCTCTAGTTCTTGGGAAGCTATTTATAATTGGGCACTTGAAGAACATTTTTCTTTTGCTGAACTCATTTCTTCAGTGGGATCGTATTAACAAAACCATCTAAATGAGGTGATCCTGTTCTTTTATACTGGTGCTCTGGAATAGTTGAATGCATCTACTATTACATATGTGGCTGTAAAATTATTGAGAAGAATAAGCAAGAGATGGATGTGGTGGCACATGCCTGTAATCTTAGCTACTAAGGAGGTGGAGATCAGGAGGCCAGCTCAGGCAACAAGTTAGTGAAATCTCATCTCAATAAACAAGGCAAACAAGCCAGGCATGGTAGCTCACACCAGTCACCTCAGCTACGTGGGAGGCATAGGTAGGATGATCACTGTCTGAGGCCTGCCCCAGACAAAAATGGTGAGACCATATCTGAAAATGAACTAAAGCAAAAAACAGGCTAGAGGCATGGCTCAAGTGGTAGAGCATTTGCCTAACAAGAGCGAGACCAGACCCTAGGAAAAAAAGAACAAACAATAAAAAGTTGTAAGAGGCTAGACACGGTGGTTTATGCCTATAATCTTGGGGGGAAGCAGAGGTCAGAAGGATCACAGTTCAAGGTCAGCCCAGAAAAAAGTTCACAAGACACATCTCAACCAATAAAAACTGGACATGGTGGTGCACACCTGTTATTCCCAATGAGGTGGGAGGCACGAATAGAAGCATCATAGTTCAGGCTGCCTTGGGCGTACAGGGAGATTCTGTACAAAAAAAAAACAAAAACAAACAAACAACAAAAAGAAGAAAGAGTTGAGAGTATAGCTCAAGTGGCAGGGCACTTGCCTAACAAGTGGGAGGCCCTTCCCCAAAATTGGAAAAAAAACCCAAAACAACAACAAAACAATTAAAAATCATAGCAGTTACTTTCGTAACCTGTGATTAAAATCACCAACATCAAAAATGATGGAGGGGGTGAATTCAATGATGACGTATTGTAAGAACTTTTGTAAATGTCACAATGTATCCCCAGTACAACAATGGTAATAAAAAAAAAGTCACCAACATCACCACCACAGAGAAAACCTTGAAAACCCTGGTTAATGTAACCAGAGCAATAGTTTTCAAGTTGCCTGTATACTCTTTTTGTTTTAAGTAAGGAAAAAAGGTATTAAATGCCTATGAATTGTACCTTATGCCTGAAGTTTTGTAAGGAGGGGCCCGAGGAACTAATCCATCTGGAGGTGCTGAAATGTGACTGATCTTCAAAGAAACTCCACTGCATGCTAGGAGGCCAAGCTTTGGCTGAGATAGCTCCTCCAGTTGCTGATAAACCCAGGAACCAGGAAGAAATGCACACACTGTATAAGGCTTCCCAGCATGACTTAGAGCCATAAGCAGTTATAGCCAGAAAGAATTCTCCCAGCCAACTCCCGCATTTTAGAGATAAGGCCTGGAGAGGTAGAGCAACTTTTCCAAAGCAATACAGTCAGTTAGTGGAAGAGCTGGGAATAGAAGCCAGAACTAATGAATCCTCAATTCAGTGTTCATTTGGATTAACACCGTGGGAGGAATCCAAGAAAGAGGAAGCTTGGAGAAGGAACCAGAGGGGCCTGTGATTTGAAGGCCGATCTAAAACAGATGCAACTGAACTAACAAATCTATAACAAGTTTCAGTGCAGCTAAATTAGAAGGGGCTAAGTCATTAACCTTGAAAAGGAATTTATAAGCATTGACTAAACTTGACCTTAAGCCAATCACGTCTTTCCATTTCCCAGCATCCCAAGAACACGCTCACAGATGTATGCACACATGCAGACTTCTCTCTGTGAGAATATGAGTTAGAAACCACTGCAGGAAGTGTTGATGATAAAGATTTCCTAATAATCCCTGTGTTTTTTAATACAAAATAATTTGACATAATCACTCATTGTATAAAAAACTTAAATGATTCATAAATAAGAGACCATGCCTGCAAAGAAGAACTCTGTCATAGGTTACTTGTCTCCTGTAACTTGGAAGTACAAACCATCTACTTTCCAAGATGGCTGTGTGGCGGGCTGCCTTATGTGGTCTTCCTAGTGCTAACAGAGCACCTTCCTTCCTGAGCGCATGGAGGATTGTAATCCCTCCTCCGCCGAAGTTAGTCTTGACCATATGACTTGCTTAGACTAGGAAGTGAAAGAATGATGTATGACACTTTGGGCTATGAAAAGCCAAGTTGTGAGCTTCTATGTTTACTCCTCTCTGCTGGATGAACTAGTGGTTGTTGTGCCATTAGCCCAGGCCTATCATCAAATTGAATCATCAGATTCAGTTATCCTGGGATGAACACATAGAAGGAGAGAGACATTTTGTTGTTTAAAGCCACTCAGATTTTGGTATTGTTTATTTTGGTTACATAATTTGGAAAATCTTGACTAGTAAGGCACTCTTATTAGGATCATACTTTTTAATAACATGTTTTCTCTAAATGTCTAATCACTAATGGAAGTTTTCACATATGTGTTGAAATCAGGAGTTGGTTATCTCATTGTGCAGGAGAAAATTGTATAATCACAATATCTTCCACTTGGAAGGTGCTATAATTTTTAAAGCCTTTGCTCAGCTAAAACTCTTCATCTTCCTTACACATTGTGAGATAGCTATGTTGAGAGATATCATTTTTTTTCAGATGGAAAACTAAGAGTTTGGGTTTAAATGACATGTCTATGACTTGTAGGAGAACCATGCTCCATTCACCAAGATATTTTGCTTTTGGTGTTCAAATAGGTTCAGAAAATTTTTCCATCAATTCTCCTTGTGGGTGAAGGTTTGGGGGCACTAGGCAAAACAATACATGTATTGTACCTTGGAGAAGGCAGTTGAATTTTATATAATACTATTGTGAAGTAAATTCCCCATATACTTGTATGGGTCCAATGAGGCAGAACACTCACATATCAAGTTAAGCAAAGCTACTTTATTACTCACCGATAGGCAGCAAGGCACAACAGGAACCAGGACTCTTGCATGGCAAGCTGGTCTCCTAAGGCTTGGGAAAGTTGCCCAGGGCAGATAGAGTCTCATTTGTTTGTTCCACACATCACACCACAGCTGAGGGACCCCAAAAGTATTCTGTCCTGGGTTTTTACAGCCTAGGGGACACTTGGATCACAAGACCAAAGTGCAAGAGGGGATGGGAACAGAGCCTGGGCTCAAACAATTCCCCTTTATCTTAGGATGTTGCATTTCTAACACATCCAACAGTTATCCTGAGAGCTATAAGCAATGAAGGGAGATAGTCCTGCACCCAACTCCTGGGTGCCCACCGTCATGGTTGGCACATGATAGGAAGCAATAACTATGAGGATGGTTTTACTTTAAACGTGAGCTTTATCCTTTCCTTCCCTATCCCCTGCAATTCCCTACCTCATCACTTACCTTCTGACCTACATCACATGTGCTTGAAATTCCTCGTAGAGTGGACAGACTGATTTTCCACAGTTAAAATGAACCCCCCCTGATTAACCACAGTGTGTCAAGTTTTTACAAGTGTGTGAGTGATGGCTAGGGCAGGCGGTCACTAATATGGCCTTCAGTGTTTCCTGCTTTCTGGGGCTGCCTGGTAGAACCCCCTGCTCTGGGGCTGTTAACTCAATTCTAACAATTGAGAAATAATAGAATGTCATTTTTGGGATTATTTACACGATGGCTCTGGCTCCCATCTTGGACACTCTCTGGCTTTCCTCTCAGACTGCCAGCTGCCACATCACAGGACATGCAGGCAATCTATGGAGAGGTCCAAAGAGCAACAAACTGAGGCCTGGCAATAGCACGTGAGTGAGTTAGGAAGTGGAGTCTTCAGTTCCAGCTGAACCTCGTCATGACTGTAGCCCTGACTGACAGCTTGACTGGCAGCCTCATGAGAGACCCTCAGCCCAGAGGCATCTGGATAAATTATGCTCTGATTCTTGCCCTACACGAACTGTGAGATTATTAGTATGTGCTTTAAACCATTACGTTTTTGTGTTATTTGTTATACAGAAATTGATAATCAACATAAAACCAAACCCATTTTGACAGCAGATTTTTATGGGCATGGAGCTCAAAGATGGTATCACAATTTTTTAAGTTTATACAAATGTGAATGTTGTGATATTTTGAAATGTAAAGACATGAAAGCTGAACTAACCTAGTGCAACTCTTGCACTTTATAAAATACAAAGCCAAGATTTACAGAGGATGTTTTAATATGTTCCATGTCACCAAGTCACCCACAGGGCTTGAAATCCATGCTTTCTAACACTTAGTCCAATGTTCTTTCAGTTGCACCATGCTATTTCCTTCTTTGTAGTTGAAGAAGGAAAAAAAAATTTAAGATTATCTATTGCCATTCCACAAAGATGACAATCTTAGTTCACGTTTTAATAAACTTCAAAAGCTCATTATGTTTTTCATTTTAATAAAAAATACCACAAACTGACTTTCAAGGACTTTTCCAATGGTTTGTATAGAGAACAGTCATTCATTCATTGGACACCTACTTATTGAGCATCTCCTGGGGTGTCATGATTCTAAAAACATTTGCTGGAGGTACCAAAAAGAACAGCTCATGAAATATTGCTAATGTTTTCTCTATATCCAAAGACAGAAATCTTTTAAAAACTCATTATTTGATCTTTATATTAAGCCAAAGCTTTTAATAAAAAAAAATACATTTTGTGAGCCTCAAAATGCCAGAAGTGAGATGAGCATGGGTTTCTGGAGTCACAAGTGCTAGAAATAGTGTGGGCCCATGTGCTCTAGTTAAGTCAGGTTGGGGAAAACACTTACTGTTGAGTGTCCTAATTTTCATATGCAAAAAATGGGGACAATAATTGTGCCACCTCCCTGCTGGAAGTGCTTTGCAACCTGGCAAACAGTTTTTAGGACCCTTATTCCCCAATTATAAGATTCCTGAAAGCAAAGCAGAGGTGGTGATCCATTTGAATCTTTCATAGTCTCTGTGGCTGAGTGTAACACTTAAGTCTCACTAATTTTCTGTTGAAAAATTGCAGCTCGATACCCGTGGTGTACCTGCCATGTGCAGAGAAATATTGCAAACATTTCACTTGTGTTAGCCTTTGATTCCACATGGCGATGCCATGAGATAAATACTGTTATTATCCCTATTGTAAAGATGAGAAAACTGAGACACACAGAGAAATTAAATAATTTTTACAAACATCTAGGAAGAGCTGAAATTTAAATCCACATAATTTAGTTAATTGGCAAGCTTTGCTGTCTTTGAATAAGAATTGTGCGTGTATTTTGCTATTTCTCATGAGGAGAAACACAGGCAGAAATAACAGAATTAGTTTCCTTATGGTGAATTGATAAGTACATCTTAAATGAATTTTCATCCAATAGCCAAAAAACAACAACAACAAAAAAGTGAAAAAACAAAACAACAGCAAAATCGAACATCCAAAATGAAAACCTAGAACATGTCGATCCCATCAAAATCCTCTTGCAATTCCAGTTGGATATGCCCTCACAACTGGTCATCGGTGAAGCTGAAAGCCTTTCACCTGGGAGAATATCCGGAGGCAAGATGTAGGATGTAAGTTGTTAGCGGAGCATGAAAATTATTTGTGTAAACTGGTAGGTCTTGGTTGAATCTTTGGACTATAGCCTGGCTATCTTTGGTTACAGAGAGCAAATAGTGCTCAATTTCTTTGAAGACTAAGAGAGACCTAATAGGCAAATGGCAGAACAATTAGGGAAAATCTAGAGCAGAGAGAGAAAGAGAGGTGAAGAAAAAGTTAGCACTTCTTGAATACAGCTTCTGCTGGCTATCCAGCCTTATTTAATCTTCTTTCCAGTGAATTAGGTAAGGCTAAACATGCTTTTCAGGTAAGAAGCGAGACTAAGAGGTGAAGTAATGGCACTCCAAAGCGTCTTAGTGGGAATGCAGAACCAACCTCTTCTACTTCCTCCAAAGCCTGTGGACCTTCCACTGTGTTACTAGCATGTTCCACCTCTACTACTGGTACCCTTGTCTGACCATCCTTACTAATTTGCAGAGTTAGTTGGAAAGAGCTACTGATGAGCCAGAAGACTCCTACAAAATGGCCAATAAGTGCTGCTGTTGTGTTGGGGGAAGGAGAAGAAGCAAAAGAACTGAAAGAAAGAGGGAAAGACCAACAAAAATAACAGAGCAAATGAGAGAAAAGTCTTTAAGTTTTTGACGGAAAGAAGGAAATAGTACTCCTGAGGAGTAGATTTTCCAGAGGATGGGTTTCTGACTGCTAATCCTATTAAAAAGCAGAAGAGAGCTCCAGGGAGCCTAAGGTTCTCCCTTTTTCAAAGATGGTTACTCTCATTTTGCCTTTTGTCATTCCTTCTTAGCTCCCTTTATTTGCTCATGGTCACTGGTTTTGGATCTTCCTGTCCTTCTCTGAACCATAAATTAATCTTTGACATTTTTTGCTCCATTCTTTAAGAAGCAGTCCTGCCAAGATCAAATTGCCCAAGATGTTTAGGTCAGTGGTCACCAAATAGGGATCCACAGACCAGATGTGCCATGATGATGGTGTCTGTATGTTGCAGAGTGACAAAAACTGGAGCTTTGCAAAGTACAAAAGACATTCAATTTGATTTTCTTTTATTCTGAGATTAGCTATTTCTTGCTTATTTTTTGGTTCAGCATTTCTAGTTATATGAAATGATTGTGAGAGTAGATGATTCCCCTTAAATATTTTTAAAAGAATTTAAATGGTCTGTGAAATCACCAATTTGAGAGGCATGCCTAGTCCATTGGAAAGAATTTAGTGCTGGAAACTGATTATGACTCAGACAAATATCTCAGTGGGGGTGTTCTTGATATTTTTGATTGAAGCATTCGTAGGTTGCTTTAATTATTAAATTAAATTATGTATATGAAGAGCCTGTTGAAGCATCTGGTATGTTACTGGCATTTAAGCAATGCTGTTTCTTGTCACCCTTTGGCCAATCTTGTTAATGTTTGGGACGCGTCTGTGTATCATATGCCTTTTAACTTTGGCTCTGCCCTACTAAATGTCAGTAGTAACAACTATGTTTAGATTTGATGGCCAAATCACCCCCACACTTTTACCAATCTTCTCTGTGGGGTGGTATCAAGTTTTGAATGAGAATTCCTGAAAGCTTAAGTGAGATTCCTCAGAGTATCATATAATGACCTAACATAATTTCCTACTCCCACCTAGGGGTACACAGATAATATATAGAGGCAAATGACATCGCCCAGTATTTGTCATCAAGTGCCCACTGTATGATTATACTGTGAATGCCTGTAACATTCTTAAAATAAGAATGCACATGTGAATTAGGCATGTGCATTTTTTCCTTATAAAATATATAGCAACTAATTCAAATTTTGTCACCTTTTAACAGTGTAACTTTTTTATTAGGATATATTCATTATGGGGGGGTTGTAGTGACAATTCAGATTAGACTTTGATTGTACATTATTTACATTGGCCCCATTGTCTCTTCTCCTCAACCCCCTCCCCACCCCACTTAAGGCAATTGCAAGAGGTTTCTTAGTTCTGCTTCATATAGGTATATGAAGTCCATCTGCCATATACCCTCACCTAAATCTCTTTTCTTCATCCTCCCCCCTCCCACTAATACACCCCCCACATTGTACCAATTTTACAGTCCTGGTTTAACAATCTGTATTTAAGGATAAATAAGTCTTTATTTAAGGATTTGCTTCTGATTTGGGACCTACCTTGATAGAATCATCCATTTGCTCACTAGAGCCCTACAGTATCATATTGGAAGAGGTCAATCTATGTAAAACACTTGGTATGGTGTTTGCTCAATATGCATTATTGGATGACAGTTGCTGTTCAGTATTGAATATATTATTGGGAAATGTCTTAAAAGGCCCAAGTAGGTAGAATAAAAGAGTTTGCATTCATTTGCCATTTGTTCATAAATCTCCACTCGTATTTCTAATACCAAGATGGTAGACTTACTGTTTCATTGCATAGTTCTCTGGTTTAATGTTTGCTTTCTTTGTTTGCCTTTCTTTGTTTCCCTTTAGGTAGTCAACTTGATTCTTATTTTAAGTTCTCTTTGATTTCATCTGGGATTTTGTTAGAAGAGAGTATATGAATTTCATTTTGCTCAAACACCATAGAGTGGATTCTGACCATTCCTGAGCCTAAGTCCTTTCACTTGTTTTCTTTTCTGGGTTAGGGGCAGAACTGAGAGTGTATGAGCATGGGGAGAAGGAGCTTCTGGGAATGTAAAACTTTTTCCTTTCTTTACTACAATGCGAGTAGGTGTACCCACACTCATCAGTGAGTTTGGATCAATGGTCTTAGGCCATGTAAGAACACAAAAAAATTAGACATGAAGTGCCATAGCTTTGGCATTGTAATGAGTCCAGCTGCACAGTAGCACAGTAGGAAGTGAATTGCTGCTTCCTGGGCTAGGCCCAGTGCTAGGTACTTTGAGCATTCTCTCATTTCTTTTCTCCAGAGAACTCTGGAATATGACTGTGGCACAGCAGAGGAGAAGGAAGCCAAAGAACATGGTAATTAGCCCTGTTGTCAAGTATCTTTCTAGATGCTTTTGTGTAATTTCACAACTCTCTAAGGCAATCATGTGGTTCTCATTTTACAGACACAGAAATAAGCTCAGAGGGGTTAAACCGATCACCCCTGTGAGAGATGGAGAAGGCTGGATTTTGATCCATTTACTGGCTTGTGCACATTTTACTTATATTATACATTTTATGTCTTGTTTGTTTTTGAGGACATTGATCATCTTTTTATGTGTTACTGTTTGTTTCTTATAAACTGGTACCCTTGTATTCATTCAAGGACATTTTGTGTTCATTTCATATTCCTTTAGACTCCATTTTCCAGTCTGTTTGACCAATAACAGTTTTTGTGTTTTACAATGTATTTGTAATTGACTTGCAGAAATCTTTCTTTTCTTTCTTCCCACGTCTTCCCCTGTACTGTGTTGAAAATCCCCTCTCCTTATGGGTAGCAGCCCCCTTAATGCTATCTTGGACACCAATTTCAGCCACTTTGGTTGTTAGGGCAATCTTATTCCAATGCTTAAAGTTCAATTCTGTTCACTATTAAACTTTGCTTTGAAATTCTTCTTCTCTCTTCCTAAGGATAGGTGATGACTACTTATGGTGGAGTCAATGAAGTTGTAGTGCGCATAGTAGGGGAAGGAGGGGAGGCAGAATTGCTCTTTATGTATCCCTCCAATGTGGTCATGCACCTTAGTTTTCCTGGGGTAGCTCTGGTTTATGCCTGTTGTTAATAGTTATTAACAGCTCCTCCCAACATTATCAAGTTTGTCCTGGTTTGCACAACACATTATGAGATCATTTTACCTTGTTCTCTTCTCTGTTCCTCCTATGTGTTATCCAAGTGGGAACGGAAGGCAGGCTCTCCTTGGTGAGGTTGGTTGATCATGCATCCATCAATGACCTCTGTGTGGCAGATATCCAAATGTCCCCCTGTCTTGTGGGCTCAGTCTTTAGTTCTTCAGAAGGCTCTGCAGAAGGTTTCTACTCCACAGCTCCCTGACGTGGGAATTTTGATGCCAACTTCTTCCCCTCTGCACCATATTGACTCTCAACAATCCATTTTCTAACAGCATCCTGTAAGAGGTCCCTCTCCTCTCCTCCTAGGAAGAAACACTGTATGGCCCTTTTGTAATGAAGAAGGAAGGAATTTACTGTGTTCTTAGATGCTGCACTCCCACAGAGATCCAACTTTTCTCACTTCTTAGCTTCCTTTTTATAAGGACAGAGAGGTATCTCTGCTGGTTCTGCTGTGGTTCCTACCAGTAAGTCATAGGGAAGTGATTGGTCCACAGTTCCTTGAAACTGCATGAAGGAAAATTTACTACCATGTTCTCAGACTGCGCCTTAGCTAAATCCCAATACAATAAGAAAGTCCTACCTGACATTGTGTCACATATTGATAGCAACACTCATGCAACATCATCCATGTGGTTAGCATCAGCCCCTTGTCAGGGATGTTCTGTTCAATGTGTTCAGTTTTGGTTTTGATCCACCTTTACAAATCTATTTTCCTCCATTTAAAGATTTTAGTTACAATTTGGAAGTGGGCTTCCTCCTTCCTAATTATTTTTCAATGAAAAGATAACTTCCTTTTCTTGACAAGCCCCTTTGATTAACCAACCATGTTTTTCAAGAAAATAGAAAAAAAAAAAGAGTAGGTCAAACAACTTCTCCTTATCCTAAATATCATCAGTCAGCATGGCTAGTTTCCTTTTCCTTATTACTCTAAAACTAAATTAAAAATTCCTCAAAGGGCTGAAGCCATGTGTTACTTGTCTTTGTATTTCTGGTAACTAACACAATGTCTGACACCTTGTAGTGATTCCAGAAAAATTTGTTCAATGGTTATATTTCTCATTGTACCACTGGCAGTGCCTAGCGTGATGTTTGGCACATAGTAAGAGTATCAACACTTTTATTATTATACTGTAGAGACCCTTTGCTTCATTGTCCAGGTTGCATTATGTAAGAGAATGTGCCATTTAGCTTGAACACATTTCTCAAAACTTTGCATTTTTTGCAAGGATGCTAAAAGAAGGGCTCAGAAAAATGATCTACATACCTCAACTCCTTTCAGAAACCCCTTGGATGACAATGTTTTGACCTAGGCAGCCACTGTAACATTTACAGCTATGAACTTTTCTGTGCGTGCTCTTTCCTTGGTCCAGGCCCCTTTTCCTCCTGGTTCAGTTTTGCAGCACTCCCAGGTAGGGACGGCTAGTCAGGAGTCATGCACAGCACTTCAGCTCACCTCATGAAGACAGAAATAACAACATGTGTTCCCGAAGCTTTGCAGTATTGTCAGGAAATGGGCTGCTTGCAAGCTGCACTTCCACAGATCTGGAAATTCTGCCGAGCTTGGGTTGACTCCAGACAAAAGTTGAAAAGTGTTCAGGGGAGAGAGGAATTAAAGTCAGCTATTAGTTGGAGACACCAGGACTCCTGCTGAGTCTCAGGCCTGGCTGGACACTTGGCAGCAAGCATTGCTGGAGTGTATGTTGCGTACCATGGCCATGGGGCTTGCTTTTCTAAGGATTGGGGTTTTGTGGAAACTTTACTTTGCACATTTTTCATATCTCAGAAATCTGCGTGGCGCCCTTGGGAAGGAGGGCAGGAGATAGTTATTGTTTCCGGCTGGAAGCAAACAAGGCTCAGAATAGTCTAAACTCAGAGCTTAAGAATGAGCCTCGTGTCTTAACTCTCTTACTACCCAGCCTAGCCTATACTGTTTGTAAATATGACCAGAATAAGTGGATGAGCAAAAGGGATTTCTGTTCACATGTTGTTAAAAGCAGGACCTGAGTTCAGCACCCAGTCCCTTTGCCTGCCTTGAGCCATGAAAATGACGTCAAGTCACACGAATGATGGAATTCAGCTCCAGTTTTCCTTAGCTATGCTGCTGAGACAATACCTTCCTCATTATCCTAAACTCAGGAAGGAATTTTCTGGCTTGTGGGAAGGCCTAAAATGAGTTTTCAAGTCATGTAATTGAACTCTCATACTAGGGAGATGGAGCTTTGGCTGAAAGAACATAAAGTTCCAAGTTATTTCCTTCTTTGTGGTTTTTTCTCTTTGTTCCTGAACTATCAGAGCTGTGAGATCCAGAGGGCAAGGGTGTGAGGGCAGCAGCTGGGGGCCAGGTGGCCTCTGGTTCTTGTTCTAAGTTAGGCCATAAGAAGAAAAAGTAAAAAAGTCACTGGTCACTGGAAGAAACATAGGGGCTCGTGGTGTTTGTGCCATGGTGTCAGGAACCTCACCAGGAGACTGGGATGCAATTGATCACAAATCAAGTAGAAAAAGAAGTTACTAGAGCTTTAGGCTTACTTTAAGTATATTTGATCATTTTTCCTGTGGCACGATTTGGGAGGATTTAGGGTGGGAACTCCTTTCACAGTGCCCCAAGAGGCTTGTGCAGTGAAGGTCTCTTGACCCACAATGCTAGTGTCTGTATCCTGGCTTTGCCACTCCCGTACTTCATGACCTTTAGGCAAGTTACTTTACCTCTGAGCTTCCGCTCAGGGGACAATAATGGTACTTAGTCACAGGTTTGTCATGAATTAATATTTGTGAAACTTTAAAATAGCACATGTATATTTTGATTGTCATTTTGCTGAAGTATCATTTGTCATAACAATTTAACACAGGGTCTAAAACACAGAGTTTTAACAATTGATACTTTTCAATAGAATCCAGTCTGTAGGCCGGAAAATGAATCCCTTGAACGCTTACGGTTTTCTTTCAGATGACAGGCTCCTGTGAAAATGATGATTTCAACCTTGGTTGCTTTCAAAACTATTTGTTGAACAGTTCTCAGCTCTAATTCCTAACGGTCTTTTTCAGGCATAGTGTATTAGTTCTCCATATGAATTTTAATGGA
Organism: Castor canadensis; assembly: GCF_047511655.1. NCBI lineage: Eukaryota > Metazoa > Chordata > Mammalia > Rodentia > Castoridae > Castor > Castor canadensis. The sequence goes on from NC_133398.1 coordinate 57,625,806, forward strand.
ATTTGAGTATATTGGTTAATGTTTTTGAAATCTTGAGACAAAGGCTAGAAATGTCTTTTCATGTGCACACCTCTTTGTGCCTCTTCTATTTTGAGCACCAGTTATGAAACTGAAGCTGGGATTAGACTGTAAAATGTCAGTGAATGGTTTAGAGTCTTCTGGAGCAAATTCTTGCACTATAAGCACTTTGTTACTTGTCTCTAAATTATATTTAAAAAAGGGGGAGGGAGTGGTTTAGGAACTGGCTCAGATCACCTAGCCTGAGCAATTTTCCACGAACAGTGCTATCCCAATGCACAACAGGAAACACAGAAAATGTAGTGGGTTGGAGAAAAACAGTAGCTAGCTCAACAGAGGGTCAAGAGAAGATAGGAAAAGAATGAAGAGGGCACAAAAATTACCCAGAAATTACTGAATTTGGCCCTCTGTAAGGAAAACTTTCTGTAAAGTCATACCTGGCAACATCTACACGTCTCTAGGGGGAAGTTCATGCACACATCGGGGAGCACACACATATACACACACATTTAGCACTAGAATTACAGATAACCTAACTTGATACCAACCTTGGGGTAGTGGCAGAAGTTATATTTTTGCCAGGATGAACTGTGTTGAACAATTTTTTAAATGTATTAGTTGTGCTTTTGTTTTAGACATGAAGGTTTTTTTCTGTCCTTTTAAATGCACATGGCTTTCTGATTTGATCACAGAAAGGAGAATATTATCATTTTTGACTTTTAAAGTTACTCATGTACTCATGAAATATAAAATCAATCAAGTATCATCTATATCAAAGGACTATATTTAATAAGTAGGTGGGCTTATCTTTTATGGTTCTCATTGAATCACCAGGATCAAGAAATCACAGAATTATCTCTAGAAGCAGAAATTGAAAGAGTCAAGTCAATATATTGATGTAGACAGGCATTATTCTGTAAAATTTATGATTTGCTAAATAAAATAGGGCATAAAGAACATCTAATATTGGTATTTTATCCTTACTTTCATTAGAATTTTTCAAGACCTGTCATTTTCTATTTGTCCATAGGATTGTAATAAATGAGGAAATGATAACTTTTTGGAGGGCCTACTCTGCCAGGCACTGCCGTTGGTGATTTAGCAACAATATTATTTAGGGCAGTAGTTCTCAAAGTGTGTACCTTGAATGTGTCACATCACCTGGGCACTCATTAGAAATCCACATTCTCAAGCATTATCCCAAAACGATGAATCCAAAACTCTGGGGAAGGGATCTAGTAATCTGCAATTTAGTTTGCTCTTCGTGTGATTCTGATGCATGCTTAAGTTTGAAAACTACTGAGTTAGAAATTGGTAATAATTACTTTAGCTATTGTCTTAGCATAAAGTTATTCAGTTAGAACAAAGAGATTTAACAATGATATTGTCTTATGTAACTCTTGCCACATCTAATGAGGACAGAGCATCATCGCTTTCTTGACCACGAAGGATACGGAGACCTGAAGAGATTGATTCACACAGCTAGAACTCCTTCCCAACTCAAACTGTCTTCAAGAACTATATTTTTTTCCCCACTAGTCTACAGGATCAATAACTGTAATCCTTCTATACAGACAAATTTGTTCTGTATTGATTTATGAAGAATTTTAGATTTGTAGGTAACTAAGATCACCTAAGAGTCTTCAATCCAGAGACCCTGTTTCCCTCATTAATTTGCCATACTCATACTCAGCTGCTGACTTAGAACCTTAATTTTCTGCACTGAGTAGAATAATGGAATAGAATAATGTGTCTGAAAAGAGAAAAAAGATAACCTGGTGTCCAGGGAACTTGGAGCTCCAGGTAGTGCTTTGCCATAGTTGTGTTTTACTAAGTATGTAACAACTCAGCTACATAAAAATCAAATTTCCTCAATAAGGAATACTTTGCATATGCTAGGGAAATCTTCATATAAAATATTTTAACACTTATTTGAAGTAAAAATCACATTTTTGTGAGGCAAACCATGTCTTCTAATACAGCATGTTTTGCCAAGGAGCAGTAGGAAACTCTGGAAAACACACATCATACAACAGTTCTTTCAATGGGAAAATAAGGGCTGAGTATTGTGTATAATCACAAAGTTATTATTCCTATTTTGATCCAGGAATTTCAATAGTAAAGTTGTTTTATAACAAGTGTGTGGCTATGAAGCCTTAACATCACTGACTATATACAACATTTCATTACAGTGCTTTTCCTAAAAATAATAGCTTGTATTTTCCAAGTGCAGCCAGCTCTATCATTAGTGCAGACTTCCCCATAGATTTTTAACCAACATCTTAACCTTTTGTTACTTAAAAAAAGCACAATACTTCAAATGAGATACCAAGCTATACGTGTAATTTTTTCCTTCTAGCTTAATCTTAGGTCCCAAAACAGACTTATTTTAAGGATTATGGATACTTCTTAAATTAATTGGATCAAATGCAAAGATAGATAAAATTTGTGTTACAGGATAAAAACACCATCATTTCCCTTCTCTGTGCCTTCTGAGAGCACCTTCTCTTTTCATTTCAGGACAGAAGTTGCAAATCCAATGCCTGGTGGGAAGAGAAGTGTGTGATATGGGCTGAGTGAAAGGTCATGGAGTGTGGTGAGGACTGTGACAAAACTGAGAACTCAAATCCTAACCAAGGGGACTTTGCATCTTAGCCCCCTGTGGAATTCCAGCCTAGAGCTGCCAGAGTCTTCTTTGAAGAGGAACTAGAAAAGTGAATATTTATGTGAAATCTCCTAATTTTCAAATATTATTGCAAAGGCTTTTTATAACAATGTATTCTCTCACAGGCAAACAAAATAAAGCTCACCTGTGGCCTGGCTTTGGTTCATGCACCGCTGATTTCATTTGTGCCCTCTGAGAAATTGAGGTGGAGTGTGTGTGTGTGTGTGTGTGTGTGTGTGTGTGTGTGTGTGTGTACAGGCAAGATAAGACAATAATAGTGATCGTTACATTTACTGAATTGATTAAATATATTTGTGCATGGCTTTACATATATGGAAGCAAATATGTTAAAACTTTGAACCCCAGTATTAATTTAGGAAGAATGAGCACATCTAACTTCCAACTCAACACTGTCACGATAATATATATATATATATATATATATATATGTATATGTGTGTGTGTGTATATATATATATATATTTTCATGGATTCATGAAAGGGATGAATGAAGTCATCCTTCAATATTTAGGGTCATATCAATTGCTCCTACACTATCACAAATGAACTTCCCAAAACTTAACTGAAATTTAACTATTTTAATTGGTTCAAGTTATGTAGGTAACATAAACCACTGTAGATGCAACCACAATTTCACATTTACAGTTGAATTGTCCAGTATGCATCCTTAGGGCTTGACTTCACCACTAAAAGCAAAAGCAGGGACAAAATGCCCTTTTAATTTTCACTCTGCTGGGGAGACCGACATAATTCAGTTGTGGCAATGCTAAGCTACTTGTGGTTGGTGCGGTTCCTTTTGCTCATAAAAATAAAAGCCATCTCACATCGTCTCTCTTCGATTGTCTCGTAAATGTAAATCAAATGGGGAGAAAAGCTATAAAACAAATATAAATGCCCAGTAGATGGACTAAGAAATAATGGACTGAAATTATTTCGTAAGTTACTTAAGTATAGTGTTTTGCATAGCAGGCATACCTCTCTTTAGTCAATAGATGGATTTCTAAAAAGTTACTTGTAAATCAATTTTGCAAAAGTAAATCATATTTTAAATGCATTAGATGAGTTTGCTATTTAAAGGAATGCTAGTTTGAATCTTTTTGGAAATCAAAAGAAAAAAATCTTTTTTGAATAATTCTAATATATCATTGCTCCAAGTTCATGCAGACATTTGGTAAATTTGTCTCAACCATGATACTCATCTTGGTTATTTCTCTAGTACTCTATACCTGAGCACTTCAAAAGCCTTTGTGAGTAATGTGTTTGGAGTGTCATATTTGGATTTTATTGAGATTTACATATCCACAGTGACATGAATCAAATACAGAAATGCTTAAGAAGTTTTTCAATCAATTGAATTTTCAAGCAGAGGAGGTGCTATGTCTGAGTCCAGGTTCGTGTATAATGCAGGGTTAGGTATGACTGATGTACAGGAAGAGAAATACTTTTTCTTCCATCTTAGGTTCATGACTAAGACTCTTATAACAAAAGACAGATCACCAAGAGAAAGGCAAACAAACATATTTAGTAACGTTTTATGAGACACAGACGCCTTATTAGGAAACACAGACCCAAAGAATCAGGTAAACCTGTGTATTTCTGTGTTAAGTCTTCATCACAGAAAAGTGTGATTAGATGTAGGTATGGTCTAATGGTAATGGCTGGGAGGAATTAAGCAAGGCCTGTTGAGACTTCTTTGTGTCTGTGTTGAGGACACTCTCTTGTCTCTGGTGTGGTGTGGGCACCTGCCACACAAGGATCCTGTGATGTTCTTCAGGGGAAGTCTGAGAATTCTAAGTGCCACGGCCTGCTTCATGGAAGAAGGGCATGAGGAGGGCAGAGAGGACTTGCTTCTGTGGTTTCTTCAAATGCCACAGTGCCATATTTGGGGGTAGAGTGGGCTGAACCCCACTACCTCTAGAGTTCTAAGAAGATGGGATTTAATCCTTCTTTCACGCTATGAAGAAATGAAAAGGTCAGACCAAAAGACATGCCAACCTCTCCATCCTGGCCCCTGCCTCCTCCTAGTTATCTTAATTCTCTACCATAATAAACTGGAATGAACCTCAGCCCACTATTTAATTTCTACAAAATGTCACGGATAAATGAAGGTCACTCAGGTGTAGAAGACAGAAAGGTGTTCTGTAGACAAGGGGTTGTTTCATTGCAGCAATGAAACATTTCAAGTTGAACCTTAGTTACGGCCACCTTATAGTGCACTAATGATTCTTCTACCTGGGCGTTTCCATGGCTCTGTGAAATCGTTCAGCTTCAAGCCGCTTATTAGCTGTTGGCATTTTTTTGTCTCCTTACTTCTCTCTTTATGCCCTTTCTTTCAGGAAGAAAAACATCCTGTTTATGCAGAAGGGTGAAGTGCTGTACTTTTTTGCCATAACACCTGCTCTGTCCTAAGATCTAACGCAAGCAGTTCATCAAGATAATTCTCAAAACAGAAAATTCTTCTCTGAAAATTTTCAAATAGTAAACATTTCACTTCCCTGCCACAAGAAGCAACAGTTCTCCAGTCAAATTAATTTAAGTAGCATGACTAAACTGTCAGAAATTATTATTAGGTCAGAGGGGAATCTTCCAGAACGTAAGAATGGTTCGCCCCTGAAGGACAGGAGCACGGACTGGAACATGATCAAAAGCCAAGTCTGCTGTCCTCCTGGTCTTTTCAGAAGCCACACATCTCTTGGATCACATTCTCTGTCCACACTTCATCATTTTTCTCCATACTCAGGCTTCCTGCCTCTATGTTCATGGCTGACTCACAGCTCCCAAATTCACCAAAGCTGGTTCCAGGCACCATGGCAGATTTTTGAGCATCTCCAATTCCCTTCCTGATTCTCAACAGAGACAATCTGCTTATAGGCTTGGACCTGCAGCTTGTGAAGACTAGGGGCAGAGTGTCATGGAGTACCCATGAAGGGAACTATAAGCTTACCACCGAAGCAGAGAAGGGACAGTTTTTTAAGGAGGATAAGCTGGGTTCATTCTCAAAATACGAGTCAATTGCAGACCAAAAGTCCTAACTAGTTATAATTCACTTGATCTCCAGGTATTATTGCAGTGAGGCATTGCCAAAAGGCATCCAACAGAGTCCAGAGCATGGCTGTGCGATGTGATGGGGGATCCTGAAGCAGGATGGAGCAAAAATAACTGTGATTTCTACTAGTACAGCATCCAAGAAGGAGCATTATTAAAGGAAACAAATTGAAAATAAAGGTAATATCATTTAGGGCAAAAAGGAATTGGGGTGCAGACATAAGTTGATTGAATTTTAATATGAGGGACCAAGGCAATGACCTCCTCCTTCTGGCATTGAGTGTCCTAGGGATAAGTCGAAAGAATGAAAAGCCATGGGGGTGGGGCCAGGTGGAATTGGAGCCTTAGGGAAGCCTCATGAGGCTCTTGAGCTGTTTCTGTCTCCTCTGGGTACAGCCAGAGAGGAAATGGCATTGACTGTGGGTAAGGAAACATTTCTTTATAATATTACTAAATTTAACAAAGCAAGGAAAGTTTTAAAACCAGGACTCATTCTCCTTTTTTTCTGGATAAATGGAAGCCATAGAGGCCAAGACAGCATCATGAAAGCTTCCAAAATCCATCCCATCAATCCATTATCTGTAAGTTGTCATTAAATCCCTCTTCACAAATAGAGTCACAAATCTTGAATATCAATTAGTAGTAGTATTTTTTTTTTCAGTACAAGATTTGAACTCAGGGTTTTGAGATTGTGAGGCAAGTGGTCTACATTAGAGCTATCCCTTTACCCCTTTTTTGCTTTGGTTATTTTGGAGATAGAATCTTGCTTTTTGCCCAGGCTGGCCTTGACCATGATCCTCCTATTTTACATTTCCTGCCATAGCTAGAATGACGGCATAAGTCACCATGCCTGGCTTTTTTCCATTAAGATGGGGTCTCTCAAACTTTTTACCTGGGCTGGCCTTAAATCACGATCCTCTCAATCTCAGCCTTCTCCTATATCCTTAGGGTTGCAGGAATGAAACACTAGTGCCTGCCTTGAGTGTCAAACTTTGAAGACAAAAATACACAAATCTGTCTTAGAGCTCTCCTTTTGTTGAATGTGTTTTTTGGTCATGTCTGAAAGCTCCGAACAAAACACATTTAATTTTTATGGCAAATAAAGACCAGTGGACACTAAGAAAACAAAGCAGTTGGGTTTCTGCCTGGACTATGTGAGCTTGAATGTTCTTTGGGTTCAGGTCACATGAAGACATTATCATCGCCTCATTATTCCAAGTACCTGGCTATGGAACCTGGAGGGTGAATAGTTGCTGAATGACAAATGCTATAAGCACTGGCCTGGCTTGCCTAACTATACAGCTATCAGGGTACACTGGGCAAGTTTTCTTTTCAATGTCTCCTCCACTCTACCCAACTTCAAACCACACAGAAAAGACAAGAATCCACAGACCTCTGCATTAAGGCTTTTAGTGCACTCCACAGTGCAATCAAAGTATCAGGCTGCAGGGGCGGCAGAAACCATTTCCAAAGTATGGTTGACCAGGTGTTGTACTTGGGCTGTCACGTAGGTGGCATAGGGCTGCTCACTCAGACCACGTGGAAACACTGAGGACTCAGGCTGCAGTCCTCCTTGTGTCTCCCAGCATTTTGGGAAGTACTGCAAACATCTTGTGAGTCTACTCACAAAATCAAAGGTTGCTGCAATCATACTACAATGGGGTCCAGCATTAAAAAAAAAGTCATTATGGACATTATGCTATGAGATTTGAATTTATCAGAACCTATTACTCTGGTCAACAATACCAGAAGTTGATAAACAGAGCTTGCATTTTCTAGCACTTTCTCCAGTTCCACCGAATTACATGGCATATTCATTATCATCCACACATTCCATGGATTCATGGCTGGCTGCTGACACACACTGAGGAGATTTAGTGGTAGGTAAGACTGGGGATAGAATTTGTGCTCTGCAAATTGAGTTTGTAGTACTCCACAGAGGACCTGTCCTGATAGCATAATCCATGCAGTCTATTTACTTATATTTTTTCCAACCCATTACTATACCTGCATGCCCTAAAATCTTTTAAACACTCTCATGTTTAGTGTACTGTCATGTGTTTTATTAAAGGCATGATGTCGACAGAAATATTATTATCCAACTATCCATTAAATAAAAACTTACTAGGTTTTTCAGGTCTGGGAGCTATTAAGTTATAAGAAACTATTCCAGTATTGAGAATTGAGTTTGATGGAAATTATGTTAAATATTATAAATATTTGTATAGATAGATAAATAGATGATAGTAGGGAGAGACACAGAGAGAAGAAGGTAAGATTTCTTGTAGAAGTTACACATGTCTTCTCTTTCTGTCTTTATATTACTTGATTTTATTCTGCAGGTGAATGTCATGATAGATCAAAGTCTGTGAATTCCAGATGTGTCTCATACCTTTTTTCTCTTTTTTTAAAAGAACAATTTCTATAGAATGCTTTTAGCTTTTTAGAACCAGTTTTTCGTTTAATCTCTAAGTAATTTTGATGACTTCAAAGGTCGCAGCTCAGTGAAGCCACATCACTAAGTCTTGGCTTTTGAGATATAAGCAAAATTGAGCATGTCCTTTGAAAGTGTCCATCAAAAAGAACATTCACACAATTTCTTGCTTTGGCTCCATGGAACATAGATTTGATGACTGGAATTTTGGTAGCTATTTTGGATCATGGGTGCAATTACCACTTTGCAGGTGATTACATGAAAGATATCACCATACCAGCTCTGGATGTTTAACTCTTGACTTCTTCATGTGAGGATAAGTAAACTTTCATGTCATTTAAGTAACCTTATTTTCAGTTTTTATGATATGCAACTGAAATTAATTCTAACTGCTATTTACTGTCTACTGATTTATGCTGGCACTAACATTCCTCCATGGAAAACACCTAGAGGGCCAGGTGTGGTGGCTCATGCCTGTAATCCCAGCTACCCAGAAAGTGGAGATCAGGAGGGTTAGGGTCTGATACCAGTCCAAGGAAAAGGTTAGAGAGATCCCATCTCAACAACATGCCGGTTGTTATGGTGCTTGCTTGTGGTTTCAGCTATACGGGAGGCATAGGTAAGAGGATCCCAGTCCTAGGCAAAAAACAGGAGACCCTATCTGAAAAATTACTAAAACCAAGAAAAGGATTGGAGGCATGGCTCAAGTGGTAGAGTGCCTGCTTAGCATGCCCAAGGCACTGAGTTCAAATCCCAGTACAACCACACACATTAAAAAAAAATCCTAGAAAATTGAAAAATACGTGAAAAAAAGGTGTTCATGGGCACTGACAGCTGTAAAACAAAGCTAAACTATTCTACTGTCAGCAGTCCCCAGAACTCCTGTTGAACTCCATGGAGGTCATACCAGAAAGTTCCCCAGGTGGAACACCAATGTAAGGAGTTCTTTCTTTTCAGAAGAGCGGACCCTTGGACAACTTGAGAAATGGAGAGAAGCAGACTGGAGGAGGAGCAGGGCTCAGGATGATCGCAGCCTCTTCCTGCCACCTGTCTACAGAATTCACAGGAGGACTTGGGTGGCTGCAAGTACTGAGCAGAAGCTTCTAGACGCACCAGCAGCAGCCTTGAGAAAACCGTTTCCTCAATTAGAACAGTATCCTAATTGACGTGGCCAGAGCTGTGTGGAGGAATGGGACCTGGGGACCCCAGGGCGCAGCGGTCCCGGGGACCCCTCCGTGGCGCAGCCACTGCGGATGAACCCAGGGCATCTTCCTTACTGAGGTGGTGGAAAAGGGATGGACGCATAAGGCCCACAAATGCTGCGAGGACACAAGCAATCAGGGAGTTCTTCAGGCTGCTGGAATACAGCTGTCCCACCACTGTGCAAACGTGGAGTAGCAGCTTTGCAGAATCCAAGCGTTCCCCTTGTTGACGCACCCCTGGGGCTCCCGATGCCCACTGCAGCTTCTGTGGCTCCCGATCCCATCACCTTGGAATCCCAAAGACTCTCAAACTGCAAGTGAGAGCAATCTTTCATCCTATTTCTGAGGGAAATACTGGTCTCTACTTGAGACAAAAAAGTATCCTGTGAATAATTCTGGAACATAAAGAAATGAGCATATTAAGTAATCTGAAGCAATTTAGTCAGAAGAAAAACCCATTTTGATGGTGTTCCTTTTTGCATTCCCATATTTTAAATTTAAAATTTTCTTTTTATCATAGTAATATATTTAGTTCTAGTTTTAAAAGGCATATGAAAGACTTAGAATGCCACTCTCCTTTTCCTCATCTCTGAATCTCTTTCCTGAAAGGCTTGTAACTCTTATAGTTACTTCTATATTTAACTAATACATTTTCTTGCTATTTACTTATTTATTTATTTTTAGGTTTAGATGTTATTTCCTATGTAGGAAATAGGTTTCTTCCCTATGCTATGGACTGAATGAATGCATTCTCCCGAAATTGTATGTTGAAATCCTGACCCCTCTCCCCAATGTGATGGTTTTAGGAGGTAGAGCTTTTGCAAGATGATTGGGTCACAAGGGTGGACCCATGGTGAATGGAATTAGTGCCCTTTCCGAAGAGTCATGGGAGCTCTCTGTTCTTCACCACATGAGGACACAAGAAAAAGATGGATACCTGCAAGCTAGGAATAGTGCTCTCCCATGATACCAGACCTGCTGGTTCCTTGATCTTAGACATCCCAGCTTCCAGAACTATGGCAAATAAATGTGTGTTAAGTCACCCAGATTCTTGTAATTTATGATAGCAACCCAAATGAACTAAGACACTCTATAGCTCTCAGTATAATCATATTGATCTGTATGAATAATCTGTATTTAGGTTGTTACGATTATGTAGATGGTGCTCGCAGTCGAGCAACATTTGTATTATTTCCTGTTTTGTACAGCTTTTTTTGGTTAGAGCTAATGATTGCCTCTTTCTGGTTTATTTGCTTAGTTTCTATGTACCTGTAACTAATTGATTGCTAAGATGTCCAAATGAAAAGCAAATCTCATTACATTCAAGCAGTTCTGGATCCCCTTCCTACCCCCCAGCCCCTCCATTCTCCTGTCCTCCACGTGGACTGGTTTTCCTCTATGCCTTCTGCACAGTGGTCACTCCGTTTGGAATTCCCTTAGTCTCTATATAGGCCTAGTTTCTTGATTTCATGTCTTTTTCTTTCATGGTCTACTCCTTTGTTTCAATGGAGCACTTATACAAGTGGCTTGCTGAAAAGAGGAGCATGGGTAGTGGTGGTGGGGATGTTTTAAGACCTTGACTGCCAGCAACAATCCTTATTCCACCTTGACTTTTGATTTTGAATGTGGCTGGAATTGTGGTTCTGTCCTGGATCATGGCCTGTGGAATTGAGGCTTGGCTCCTTTACCATTTAGTTCCAACATATTGCTAAGTCCAGCTGTATTCTCATTCTCCGTCCTTCCTAAGTGACAGCTGTGGCTCTTAGAAGCACTTTAGGCTCTCCTCTTTTCTCTCTAGCATTCTGTAATTTCACAAAAATAATCCTTGTGAATTTTTTCATTGTGCTGGGCACTTGGGCCTTTGTAATCTGTTCATCCATTTCTTTTGGATGTGGCAAATTTCATTGCATTATCTCTTTGATAATTTCTTGTTCTTCATTATCTAAAATTTTCCTCCTTCTAGAATTCCTATAATTTGGATGTTAAGCCTCATGGTGCCTTTTCTGGTTTTATTAACTTTTTCCCTCTGGTTTTCCATTCTTTCCTGTGTGGTTGCTTTATTTTTTGGATATTTCCTTTTGTAACATTTTTATTTAATTGTTCTCTGAAAGTCCATTTAAAAATAGCAACAAGTTATTATTTCATGATGCAAAAATTGTATTTGATTACTTTGAGACTATTAATATCAATTTTAAAAAATTTAAATTTTTTCTGCATGCTGCATTGTCTTGTTTCCTCTAAGATACATTGTTTGTTTATGCTGGCCGGTCTTTTCCTGTTAGAGGATTTTCTCAGATGCCTGGTGAGCCTTGGCTGTGTGCTCATATTTAAAAAGAAGATTGGAATTCCTGGGTGTGGGGTTGGTCCTGTCACAGCTGGTGGCCTTGCAGTGTCAGAATCTCATGACTTTAGGGGAATCATTTTCTAGAGAGGAAGTCCCCTGCAACCTCTCCTCTCCCACTCCTCCACCATGGGTAATGGGGTCTGAAAGCTCAGTACATGTCTGCCGGGATGGTCAGCTCCTTTTTCAGAATATCTCACCTCCACCTGCAGCTTCACCTGAGGCCCATGTCCCTACAATCTCAAAGTTTTTTCTCTGCAGTGAGTCAGTTTCCCTGAGGAGGGACTTCTGGGTTAGGGTGGAGTTCTTGGCTAAATGATTGGGGTATCCATGTGAATCCTTTAAAATACTTTTAACCATTTCTCCTGTTTCCAGCCTTACCTGGCCCCTCTCCTTTTAGAAGTACCTGAATAATTTATTTATAGCTTTCTAGGCTTGTGGGGCACAAGTTATCCTGCTGTATATTTTGTTATTTATTTATTTAGTTTTAGTTTTAGGGTTCAGCTCTGCACATTTACACAACTAGGACCACACTGCTCAAAGACAAAAGCATATTCAAAAAATATTTATTTAAGGAAACAGAAATACCACTTATACACTATTTTGTGATCTTATGAATAAAAAATAAAAAATGCAATAGGATGGAAATAGCACCATAGCAAATCAAATCAAGGATATAGGCTATGTAAAAATCTCCCAATGCAGAGGTAAATGACAAAGAAAAAAGGACAGTCAGAGCTGAGGGAAGGATGCAAAATGAGTTCCTCCTTCCAGGTAGTTAGTGCTCCTGGAGAGATGATAGAAAAAGAAAAAAGAAAAAATATTAAAAAAAAATTAAATGACACTTGGCTGGACTATGAGAATAAAGTTTGGGCTTTGCAAACTTGAATGAGCTCAACAAATCCCAGAAAATATTAATCAAATAACAACAGATAGATAGACATATGCTAATGAATACAACATCCTTTACAGTTTTAAAGTTCAAGGGAGAAGAAACAATCTGATGTACATTTAGGCAGATCACCTACAAAAAAACCCAAACTACAACAACACATCAGATTTTCTCCCTATAATAAGAAACATCAGAAGGCTGTAATGAGATTATCTTACAGTTTTAAATGGCTCAAAAGGGTTTAAAGAGTTTAACCAAAGAGTTCTATACTATGACTAGATTTTATTCACATATAGAAGTAACAGAAATATTTTTTTGAAGTACAAGGTTTCCCAAAACATAAAATACATGTTGATTTTCTTTTAAAAATATATGCCAAATTTCCTAATAACTAAGAGACAAATATATACACATATTAACACAAGAATAGGGAAGTAATGAAATATGGAAAGATGAGGGTTGTCATTATAAGAATGGAAATATTAATAATTTTAAATTAAGAAAACTAAAATGTTAATGCTCAAAAAATATGAGTATTTTAAAATAGGAAAGATCATATGAAAGCAAGAAACTAGATCTCAAATCCTGGACTATACCACAAAAACTGGGAGAAAGAAGAAATTTCCTCACCCAAGAAATCTGTTTTTATCTAAAGTTAATTAGATAAAATTTAATTATGCTTAAAAATCATGAGAGTTGAGAGGGTAATTTCTTATAATTAAGTAGAGGGACAAAGAGAGAAATATAATTTGAATAGAATAGTGAATAAATAAAAATATCAAAGGCATGATTGAAAAAACAAAAGACATACAAATGACAAAAAAAAAACTCAGGGACACAGGAGCTATTGGTAATCTTTCTTTTATTGAAACTGATCAATTCAGGCTATTATAAATGTGTTAAATCTTGAACCAAAGATAACAAAGATATCAGACAGAATCACAACAGCTTAAGGTTGGTGGTGTGGCTCAGTGGTAGAGCACTTGCCTAGCATGCACGAGGCCCTGGGTTATGAAATCCAGCACCACAAAATCAGCCAGCTGACCAACCACCCAACCAACCACTAAACCAACAAAATAAACAGCATAGTATTTTTTCTTCTATATTGAAGGTCTTCAAAACAAAATGATAAAAATTTGTGTAAAATTGTCTTGGCCAAAATTAGCCACAAAAGCAGAATTAATACCAAGTAATAGTAAATAAGACAAAAAAAGGAAATGTAAGTATCTGAAATTTCAATTCACAATAAATTTTTTTTTCTTTTTTTTATTCATATGTGCATACAATGTTTGGGTCATTTCTCTCCCTTTCCCCACCCTCTCCCTTACCACCCACCCCATCCTCTCCCTCACCCCCCACCCCCTCGATACCCAGCAGAAACTATTTTGCCCTTATCTCTAATTTTGTTGAAGAGAGAGTATAAGCAATAATAGGAAGGACCAAGGGTTTTTGCTGGTTGAGATAAGGATAGCTATACAGGGAGTTGACTCACATTGATTTCCTGTGCATATGTGTTACCTTCTAGGTTAATTCTCTTTGATCTAACCTTTTCTCTAGTTCCTGGTCTCCTTCTCCTCTTGGCCTCAGTTGCTTTTCAGGTATCTGCTTTAGTTTCTCTGCGTTGAGGGCAACAAATGCTATCTAGTTTTTTAGTTGTCTTACCTATCTTCATATCTCCCTTGTGTGCTCTCGCTTTATCATGTGCTCAAAGTCCAATCCCCTTGTTGTGTTTGCCCTTGATCTAATGTCTGCAAATGAGGGAGAACATACATCAATTCACAATAAATTTATAATAGGTTCTGAATGTATCATGAAATAGATAATGCAGGAAATGTCAGAAAAACAGGGGAAAGTAGTCAGGCCCAATAGTATTTAGAATTTTTCTTAGGATTCTCCTCTCCACTTGACACACGTAGCAAGCTAAATGAACAAATAAATATTCAGGTAACATAATTCTCAGTGTAGCTTTGTTGAGCATATATTTGTCTTCCTACTGTATAGACAGGCAGATGACATAGTGATAGAAGTTTCCCTTTTGTACAATGGGTTTGCAGTCTCAGAAAGTCTGATGTGGCTGGAATGTTAATTTCATTTTTTAAAAAAAGGATAATTACTTCACATATACCCTCACCACACCTTGAATCTGAACCTTCATCTTTAACTTACTTAGATTATCATTGAAGCGGGCCTAAATTATTGCTAGATTAATAAATTCAAGAAGAGGTTCTTTGAAAAAATAGATAAATGCCTAGATAATACAATCATAATCAAAATAGAAAATAAAGAAATTCATGTGAATTTATTTCTTGGTTAATTAAAAGTGAAGAAAATGATAGGAGTAATGATTTACAAAAGAACCTGTCTTAGAGTACCAGCTAAAAATTGTAAAATTGAGACAACCTAAATGTTCAAAAATGGACTATTGTATAATAATTGTATTTCATATTTATTTAATCGAATAGTATGGTGACACTAAGGACCATATTGTAGAGTAATCATTGATAACTAATGGAAAATAGTCATAGCTTATTATAGAATGGGAAAAAAACTGAAAATAAAATGGAGAGTGTCATTTTACATTTGTGAAAAATGGAAATACAACAAAGGAGAATGATGGAAGGGGTGATTTCAACTATAATACATTGTAAGAACTTTTGTAAATGTCACAATGTGCCTCCCCAACAACAATAATAAAAAAAAAGAAAAAAAGGAAATACATGTATAAAATGCATGAAAAATATATGCCAGAATATGAAAATCTATATCTATATATATATATATCTACAAAGGTAGAGAGAGAGAGAGAGAGAGAGAGAGAGAATGTATCTAGATTAGAGATAATTTAATTTTTCTTTATGCACATTTGCATGTCCTACTTAAATTATTAAGACATGTAATGAAAAATTTTAAGTTTTTGGTAGCTTTGCTAGGAAAATCTCTGATT
The DNA here is from genome assembly GCF_047511655.1 of Castor canadensis. Classification (NCBI taxonomy): domain Eukaryota; kingdom Metazoa; phylum Chordata; class Mammalia; order Rodentia; family Castoridae; genus Castor; species Castor canadensis. The sequence continues at coordinate 57,641,368 of NC_133398.1, forward strand.
GTCCTCGGCCCAGACTCTTTTCCCTAAGTTTGAAGGTGGCTCATGATGGATGAGCTAGCCTCATGGCATCCCAGGCAGGACAGCAGCTGATGAGGCCCGGGAACACAAGTTGGTCTCTTTAGCTTCTCTCTCTGGGAAATTTCAAGTGGTGGTTCAGAATCGCCAGTCAGCTAACTGTGAGAGAGGGTTCTCTCAGACTACAAGTCTGAGTACTTGGGTCTGTCACTTGAGTATGGCCGTTCCGAAATCACTTGCATTGCTGAACATGTTGACCTACAAAGAAAATAATCAAAGAACAACAGATGCCGTTTATCAAATGTTCACTCTGTCAGGCATTTTTCTAAACATTCTATATGAATTAATTCATTGACAGGCACTCTAAAACCGTAAGGTAGCTGGTATCATAATCCTGGTTTCACATGTGAGAACACCAAGGTGCAGAGAGATTAGAGGAATTGGAGAAGAGTGAAGGGGGCCTAGTGGACGAGAGCCCATGTGGTTGGAGAAGACACAGAAAAGAGCAGTTTCCTTAGACTTCAGGGCTTTGTAGTCTTAGTTGTGGCAATTTGTGAGGTCCACTTGTATTTCTTGCCATCTGTTTCTAAGAGATTCCTTTAATTCCTTAAGCTTCTCTCCTTGTCCTTCACAAGCTTGAGTGGATAACAGTTCCTTGCAGTCGCTAACAACCTGCGCTAACAGGGAGTGTGTGCTGTGGGTGAGCACATATAAAGTGTCTTTGATATCTTGGAATTCTTTTCATGCTATATTTGAATCCTGTCCAACAGAGGGAATGCAATATTGCTGGAATTTATCATAAACAATACTGTACAATAAATAGCAACTATTTTTTCCAACTCACCAATACTTTTAGAAAATATTAGAAATATGCCCATTACAGAGAAGATGGTCACTGAAAAACAGCCTCGGAGAGATTTAGGACATCTCTAGGCATTCTTCTTCCTCCTTCCAAAATGCGGATTTATGTAAATACTTATTAGTGTGGCTACCAACTTCTGAGTTTGAGACTATTTAAATTTTTTTTTGTAGTTTTCTTTTGCTTACATATTTGTACAGTTTTGAGTTAGCTTCATTTAACCAGAGTGTTGGGTGTGTTCATATCTTCTACTAGAGCTTTGTTCATCTCTGAATGGAAGACAGTCGGAGTGAGCCAGAACAGCATTGCTGGGAAAGAAATACTGAGTCTGTAGCTTAAAAAACAACTGCTACTGGCAGCACCTGTAAGGTGTAAACACTAGGCAAAAAACTTCCTTTTCTGAACCCTGACACTTGAATTCTTTTCTTCTTAACTTTTAGGATATATTGAGATGTAAAGAGTTTTGCGTATTTTTTTTCCTTTAATAAAGAAGTTTCTTTTTGGAGGCCATTTGTGTTTCAGTATAGCGTTTGAGGAAATGACTAGCAAACTAGGCAGAATTACCTGAAAGCAATAAGAGGTGCTTTGCCCTTTATGTTTCTTATTTTGGTGTGGTAATGGCTGTGTAAAACAGATGGGTGAATGTTCTTATATAAAGGACTCCAAGAAAATCCAGTGGCCAAATATCCAGATGAAGAAAGAAGCCCTTGCTTAATTATCTGGTTGTTTTGTCTACATGAGGGAAAATGTGGCTGTTTCCAAATAGCTCAGAAAATATTTGGGAACATCCAGATGTTTGGCCTCAAACAGCTCAAACATCAAGATGTTTGACCACATTTTCCCCCTTTCCAACCGGATGTTTTGGCCTTAAGTAGTCCCCTCCATGGTTATAATAATTACAAATTGTTAACTAGTGTCAGGGACAATTATTTGGGGGGAAAAACATGGCATGCTGCAGCGTGAAGGTTATACATGATCATAAACATTAATAGTGGGAAAAAAGGGAGCATATTCTACCACTGACCAATCAGGCTGAGTCACCAGTAATACAGACTGTCAACAGTAATGTTCTCTTTCAAAGGGTAATAATTAGGAATAATAAACATAAGCTGGTGGCCCTTACTGATTAAAAGGAAGCCAGTAGCACTTGCAGTGTTAACAAAACTTGAAAGATGTGGAAAGGGACATCCTCTGCTTTGAAATGAGTTGAAAATTCTAAACTTCATGGAAAGAGGTCGAATGAGTTAAATTTCCTCCTCTTATTTTATTGGGCTCAGTCTAATAGGACCCTGCAGTGTCTCTGATTACAATGTCCTTAAACTTGTGGGAATCAACCTAATAAAATACTGCAAAGAAACCCAGCTCATGCCTCAGCTGTGGGCCGGCTGTGTACATTACCATGGTGCAAAAGTCAGAATTGGCGCCCACACAGCAGACTCTGTTTCCCACATAGAACCTGAATGGAGGCGTTAAATGAGAAGACACTGTTATGATTCTGATAAAGATCCTCAAATCTGATTTTTAGCCAACTTCTTGATGGAGAAAAATGGCAATGCCATAAATAAAATAGACCTGGCTATCTGTTAGGAGCAACCAAGAAGAAAATACTTTTAGTTTAAACTAGTGATTGATACCTAACAGAAGTACCATGCACCCAAAGCTTCACTGCTGGTCCTGCTGTAATTATTTTTTCAGCCAGTTCACTGCTGCATTCCAGGAGATGTCAAAGCATCTTATGGAGGTGCCTGGTACAATGCCAGCACCTGATATGTGTTTGGCTTTGCATACCAAGCCTGAAATTGTTCAAGAAATTCATCACTTCTTTACTTACAAAAGCATAGCTTGTTAGAAAGATGTGGTCTGGGGTTCTTTTTCAAAGTTAACAATCTTTTGAGAACATGGAGTTGAGTTGTACTTAGTAATAAAACAGGTTGTCATTATTTGCAGGATGAGAAAGACTTGCAAAGCCAGTGCTTTTTTCAAGAACCTTATAGAAATGTGCAAGAAGGAGACTTTAAACTCTAAAGAAGTATTTAATATTTTAATTGCTTTGTAAAGAATTAATCTCTAGGTTCATTTGGGAAAGGATCACAATAATTTTTCATAGCAGAGCAAAAGTTATCCAAGTATTATCCACTTAAAAATTTAATTGCTGTTTGTACCAATGAGGGCTTTGAGCTTGTAAAGCAGATGCTCTACTACTTAAGCCACACCTCCCCCGGCAATGTTTTTGCTTCAAAAGAAACAGAAAATATGACTTCCTTTCTGAAAATGCATTCATGTGAAGTGGAGAAGGAAGTGTAATCATTATACAAATTGTGTGGACCCAAGGGAGGAGTTAGCCATGATGTCTACCTGCAATAAGATCAATCCTTTCCACCTTTACCTGCCACCTAACTGGAAAGAATTTCCTATGGTGGTGTTTTCAGAAAGAAGCATGATAGGAGAATTAGGAACGATCAGTGTCAACTAGAGGGACCTTAGAGTGCATTGTGGAAAGTGTATGTTCTGGTGGGCAAGCACATGCTGGAGACAGATGCTTTGGGTGAAAATCCTGGATCTGTCTCTTACAGAAGCTGTACCTTGCATGAGGTACAGCTTTTCTATGTCTCAGTTCCTTCTTCTGCAAAATGGGCCTGATAATAGTATGCAATGCATAGGTTTTGTAGGATTAAATAAGGGGCCTGTAAAACTCTTAGACCAATGTCTGCTACATAAGCAACCTTTGAATTTAAAGTGCATGAACTAATGTGTATTGAATCCCAAGGTGACTGCAGATTTGGGATGAGAATGGGAACCAAAGATGAGACGTGTTTTGACATTTAGTGACATTCTAAAAGATTGGGCGGCCACAAGAGGTACACATGTGTCTGCGGAATATGTGGCAAGGTGGGGGAGGTTTGGGCGAGGGAGATCAATCTCACAGCTTTCAATTAGGGTTCTGTGGGTGGGGAAGAAAACTAGGATTCACAGAGAAGGAACTGGCTGATATTATTATTATTTTTTGATGCAGCATTCCAGAAAACATAATCAATGGCACCCGTCCAGTTCCCATTTAGTAACCAAAGAACTAGCTGCAGCTGTTTTTTATGCCTGGTGGTGCCAGTTTGATAGTGTATAATCATATTTGCATAAAGATAAAAAGGAAGGTGTTATAGAACACAGTTAAGCCTATGGTTTCACCATGAATTAAAGGTAATTTCAGACTAATTAGGTATAATTTGTTAAGGAATTCTTCTCAGCAATGATGACTCTGATTTTGTAATTACAGGACAATGCTTACTGTGGCTTTCAAGGCAGGAGAAAGCACACCCGAGGGGGTCGTGTCCCACGCTCGGCAGATCTAATGGTGCCACAAAAGACAGGTGTTTTGTCAGATTTCAGCCACACACTTTCACACCTGCAACACATTAACTATAGCCGCAATGTTAATGAAGACCAGGTGCCTGTTCTCCAACCTAAATGAGGAACTGGCATGAGGTTTGCTGTTTGCTACCTGATGTCTACCCCAGCGTCTCAGAACATACTCTTCTGGTTGAAGGTGAAGCTGGCTGGGTGCATAGGCCTGTGAGTGGTTTTCCTTGGTTCTTTGGAGTGGGGAGACACTGGTATTGAAACATTGACCTTTGCATGATGGTAGCAACCTCATTTACCATTCATTGACTTTGCTGCCAGTTTTTGCCCTGAAGTAGTAGAAAAACTCTCCTAGCATTGAGTATCTCCAGGCTTTTGTATATAGTTCAGTCTCAGAGAGCCCTGAAAACAGCTGATCTGCACAACCTTCAAAATGGATTTCTGGAAACTGTTGTGTTATCAGCTGCTACAAGGGAAAGTTTGATTGTTGCTACTCGTGTCTTTTCAAAATCGAAGTTTTGCCATTCCATCTGGAAATGAGTAATGGAAACCTTGAGCAATCTTTTTTTTCATTTTAGTAAAACACAAGGTTTTCATTGCGTGGGGCTATATCATTTTAATGTTCTCTGTTATGAAATACAAAATCTTTTTCTCCCTCCCTTAAAATAAAAATCTCATCAGTGAAGCTTTTCTCTTTTTTTCCCCTTTGTTTTACCACTTTGAGCTACAGTGTCTGCTCCCTGCGATTTCCAGCAGTTAAGTATAAAGTTAGTGCTGTCTCAGAAGAATAAAATCACACACTGGAATTGAAAGTAGTGGGCAAAATGAGTGGGTCTAGCTTCGAAATAGCAGGAAGATATCATTAAACTCATTATCAGTGACTTCTGGCCCTAACCAAGCAACTTCTTTACCCTGGGTGCTAGAAGGATAGACAAATATTAAATGTTTGGTATGTATTTATACCGAGGTCCTAAATGAGTTAGAAAATAGTGAAACCACAGGCTTTTAGAGTAGCAAGTATAAATCTGGGAGTGGAAGGACTCTTGAAATCCAGAACATTTTTTAATTGAAATCCCTGAAGGCACTGACACACAAAACCACACCTTTAGATACTGGGACACATGCTCTTGAGGTGACTTGTGAGTAACACAGATCCAGGTCATTGATTTCATATCACTTCACAGTGTTTCTCAAGATGCTTGAGATGAGCTTCAGAAAGGTTTTCAAGAGGCACTCAAGAGATAAAGCTTTGGAGATCTTTCTAGAATGTTAGGATTCTGAGTTTCCCTTTTCACACTCCTCCATTCACAAGTAAAGCAATTTTATTTTTTAGCTTATTTGATTGATTTGGTGTCTATCAATCATTCAACACAAAGAATGTAGCTACTAAATAATATTTTTAAATCCTTTCTTATGGCAGAAAACCCTTGTACCTCTATCACATACTCAAGTATTTGAACAAGTCCAAAGGCAGTGTTCTTGTAGACAATGTGGCTGTGTGTGCAGATTCTCCTGTAGGCCACCTCTGTGCAAAGGTGCTTTTCCACAGGGCAAGAAATCAAGTTTTGTTCTTGGTGTTTCTAGTAAGACTAGTGTATAAAGAACATGAACAAGTTGAATTAATGCTACTGGAATTTAGACTACAGGCACCCAGCAGGACACAATTTTGAATCAACTACCCTCAAACCTAACAAAAGCCCAGTTGAAACAATTGATTGAGAAATTGTCTAGGCCTTGCTACTCACAGCGTTGTGTATGACTATCAGAGGCAATAAAATCTGGGAGCTTATTACAAATGGCAAATTCTAGGCCCCAATTCAAACCTACTGAATCAGAATCTGTATTTTTTTAAAGTTCCTTTTTTGGAATAGTTAATCCATTGGTTAACTATTGAATTTGAATAGCATTATAATAATGTAGACAGTAATTGTTAATTTGGGATGTTTCTCCTGTGTCGCCACCTCTCCTACCACTGTATCAACTCATTGCATTTAATGTAAAATTAAAGCTGGGTGAGGGCTGGTTCTGTGTAGTTATTTGCACCTGTAGATCATTATTTTTTTAATACAGAGAATTCATAATTTTTCAGCTTTTAACAAATGTTGCAAACTATAAAAGTAACTACTTTTTTATATTGGCCAAGCACAACTCTGAGTAGCATGCTGGGGTTAGAACTCCAATCATAATAATGCTATCATAAAATAGTAATTGAATTGAATTTTCTCAGCTTCTATTGAATTTAGGTAAAACTAAAGTGTTTTTGCATTTTCTGCAAATAGCTACTCAAGTTTTTCTATGTTGGTGTCAAATATCACATATTAGAGTTTCAGGGCACTTACAGAACTTCTTCGTGTGCCATAATACTTCTTTTTGTTAAATAAGGAATGTTGTATAGTTTGCTGTCTCACTCTCTCCCAACCCTCCTTTTTTAAAAATAGTATTATGAGTTTCAAGAAAGCGCTGCACTAAATATAGCACTCAGTTAGTAAATTCTCCACAGGTAAAATTTCTGGGACAAATCCATGAGAGAGTTACTGAACACTGCACACAGAGGGGACAAGTGGGCTGTGCTGGAAGGATAAAATGGATCATGGAGGATGGAAAAGTGAAAGAGCATTTAACCCAGAAAGCCAAGCTGAACTATACATGTAATGAACATTGGGTTCTCTATGGCCCTCTTGCTGCTCTCTTTCCTGTATCAAGTACAGGATCGAGTATCATAGATGCTTTTGCCAAGCAGAGAAATTGATTTAACAAATGCTTGCTAAATACCAACTATGTGGAAATGCAGAACTGTACTTGAGGATAGAGTTAAAAACCTTAAGGCAGTCTCTCTGGATTCCAGTTCTAGCTCCACTAGTCAATGCCACATAACTTTTGTTAAATTTCTTATCCTCCTTGTTGCTAGGTATTTTTAAAATATGCCATAAGAATAACAATAATACCTAACCTAACAGGCTGAGATGAAAGTTATATTAGCTGATGTATGTAAGTTCCTAAAACAGTGCCTCACATGTAGTAAGCACTCAATAATAGTGACTATTCCTAATTACCTAACACTTTTCCAGTCTCTTCAGAAATGAGAAACACATCCCAGCCATAATAGCTTTTTTATCTTAAGAAAAAAAATATTCAATAGTAAATTTTAAAACTAATGACTTTGTGATACATACCATGACTAGACAAGAAGACCTAACCAGGGTTGAAAGGCCAAGAAGACTTCCATGAAGAAATGAGTTTGGGTAAAGGGAGGAAGGAAATTGGAGAGAGATCCAGGTGTGGGGACGGCAGTCCAGTGGCAATGAGGGTTCATTGGGGGGATGAAATGATGTTGATGAGGTATCCAAGGCCTGGGTGATACACTAGCTTCTGAAGGCTTGTGACTTTTAGTTTAAACACTGAAGTGTCTAAAAAGGGCTTACTCCAGGGAATAACATGAGCAGAGTTGAAATTTTAATATATTCCTTCAACAGACATGTGAAGGAAGAATTGAAAGTGAGATACAAGCAAATGTGGAGACACTAGTTAGAAAGCAGTTACAGTACAATTAAAATTGATCATAGCTTTTTGTATTTTTTACAAAGAGAAGTCTGTGAATTAGAGAAATATTTAGTAAGTAAACTCAGGAAGTCTTGGTGGTTGATGGAATCCTGTTTGAATTGTATTGTGCTTTCTCCTTTTCTTTCCTTCAAGATAATCAGAGAAATTTAAAAGTGACTCTATTTCTAGATTTTTCCTTCATTCTGTAGACACAGATACACTTTCTCTCTCAGGCTTCCATTAGTGCCATCTCTGCCCCTGTAGATCTACGTATAACTCCCATCGTATATAGCTTTCGCTTTACAGACTGCTCCTATTTATTTCAGAAGGAAATCTGTTTTGCATGTAAAGCTCTATCCTTCCCTACCGATAGTTTTTAAGAGCTCTCTCAGTTTTCTGAGGTGTCTGGGATTGCATTGGATAAATTCTAATCTTCACATTTCTGAGTCAGAATGAATAAAGCAAGTGATACATTCTATTGTCTGTGGTATACAAACTGGTTTTGTTGTTGTTGTTGTTTTGTTTTTTTTCCCTTGTTCCTTCAACACTAGACAGAGAGTGTAGAGAATACCTAACACCCTGTGTGTAAAATCTTTGCTCTTGTTTTCCCTTGGGGAATGTGAACATTGAAGAGCCCTGGTATTCAAAATTCATTGTCCTTTCTTTCTACAAGTATGTGGGCAGTTTTAATCCCAATCCAGTCCTTTCTCACTCTGAAGAAATTTTATTTTCTCTAAAGGGGGAAAAAAACCAACTATAGTCACAGTTACAAGAGAGATTTAAACTTATCTAGTATAAAACTTAATAAAATGGCAAATGTAGGTGATCATTAGATGGGTTACCACCTACTAGGAACCTGCAACACTTTCTGAGTGCTATTGTTTCCAGTTTCCTAGGAAATCAAGGTACTTTATTAGGTTTATGTTGGTCTTGATCCTACAACAGCACTCACCTCCTGCCTTTGCAAAATTCTTCAGCTCTGTTCTTTCCAAACTGTTGCCTCTTATATTTTTACCTAGAAATCTCTGTTCTTAAAAAAAAAAATACTGTTTCCCCTTTTTTCTTCTCCAGACTAAGTTTCTGCCCTATTTCCATTCCCTTGGGCCCTTCTCCTGTAGAATATAGTCAAGAAATCATAGAAAAGAATACATTGCTGTGTATGAATGGCTTGCTTGTCTTCTGCATGTGGATCCTCTGGGAGCACAGTAGAGTAAGGCTATGCTTCTGATAGGCAGATAGTCCTGCTCCTTGTGTAGTACAGGAGAGCAAAAATGTTTTTCAGACCCCATTAGATGATGTCCTCTTGGTGATACTAACTGGTCAATATGGTTTCCCATGGCTCAACAATATTTTGGCTTTTTCTTTTTCTTCCTTAAACAAATAAGGTCAGGCTTTGGGTTCTTGGCCCTTTCCTAGACCAAGCTTACCTACCCCTGGAGTCTGAGTGGAATTCCGCCATCTCTCCAGCAACACTTAATTGTTTTTAATTATCCTTCCACTGAAGCTGAACCACCATTCACCTAGGTCACACCACAGAACATAGCTCATAAGTTTTACGAGCTACTTTGTGTATCCTATCCATGTGTGCAGCCACCTTTTCTAGTCATGAGCAATCCATCAGCCAGCTAGCCCAGCCCCTGACAGGTAGGGTCTGGAACTCAGACTGGGTATGGGCTGTTCTTTCATGTTTTATTAGCATATAATAGTTGTACAGGGGATACATTGTAATATTTACAGATGTGCTTATATCTTAGTTAGATTCACCCCCTCCATCACTCTCCCTCTTCCCCTCTCTCTCCCTTCTTAGAACAATTTCAACAGGTTTTATTCTTTTATTTTCATATATGAATACAAAATACATCCACCATATTCACACTCATTCACCCTTTCCTTATGCCCACCCCCTCTCACTTCTACCACCCCCTCCCCCACCCGGAAGAGAACTGTTTTACTCTTCTGTCCTTCATTTTTAAAAAAGTGTATATTGATAGTCCAAGGGGGTTTCCTCTTGTTACTTCAGGCCCGTATAGATCATATTTAACCATATTACCCCCATTACTTACTCTTTCTTTATCACCATGCTCCCCTAATATTCAACAGCTTATGGTGTGTTACATTATATTATATTCATATATAGATGAATGTTTCAATATTTTTCATTCTCTAACATTTTCTTTCCCTCTCTCACCTCCTGACAACACACTAACACAGTCTTGTTCTCTTACTATATATGTATATATATATATATATATATATATTTAACTTTTAGGTCTAGTTTCCCCATATGAGGGAAAACCTGAGATCTTTGAGTTTTTTGAGCCTGGCTCTCTTCACTTAATATGATGTTCTCCAGTTCCATCCATTTACCTGCAAACCACATAATTTCATTCTTCTTTATGGCTGAATAAAACTTCATTGTGTACATACACCACATTTTCTTAGTCCATTTCATGGGGCATCTGGGTTGCTTCTAAAGCTTTGGCAAGCTATTGTGAATAGTGCTACAATAAACATGGGTGTGCAAGTGGCTCTATGATATCCTGGAGCCCATTCCTTTGACTATATGGGGGATAAGTTGTTCTTGGTATCAAGTATGTTAGGTACCATGGGACCAGAAAGGCTGGGGCTGGGCAGAGATTTGAATGTCAAATCTCAAGGTTACATGTGAATTGAGCTTTGAAATGGTCTTCCTTTTTCTCTTCTATGAAGGCCAGTAAACTAAACTAAGCTAAAGCGGTTTGGGATTTCTAAATCCAATTCTTCTTTTGCTAAGCTGTGAGTTTTTATTTCTATTCTCTACTGACATCTCAGTTACAAGATCCAAGCCTTTATATGAATTGAGTAAACATTTGCAGGATAAATGGAAAGTCTATATTTATGGGTAGGTTGCATGGCAACCTTTATGAGTGGACTAGGCAGAAACTCATGCCCTGATGAGCATTTGATATTTCCTTCCTTCCTTCCTTCCTTCCTTCCTCCCTTCCTTCCTCCCTCCCTCCCTCCCTCCCTCCCTCCCTCCCTTCCTTCCTTCCTTCCTTCCAGTCTTTCAAAGTAAATCTTGGAGAAGTTTTAGTTAAAAGGGCTCAATGACTTAATTGTGAGAATTTTGACTTTTTTTTCTCATCTGGACCAACCATGAAATCAGTCAGGAGTATGCATTTGTTATCTGGGAGGGATGCTAGATAAAGACACAACTGATGGATATACCTTATCTTGAATAAATTGATTAGCTTGGTTAGTTGTCTCAAATAGTCCCAGATAACAGCAGGAGTCCAGATAACTTACATGTTAAGCAAGATTGCTATTAGAGGTCCTCAGAGAATGCTTTCTTATTATTCTAATTTAGCATTCACTTTAAATGCTCTTTTCTGTTGTTTTCATGTTGCCATTTGGTAGTGACAAAAAACTTCCATTAAAAATGAACACATAGTTTGAATATCCCTTATCAAAAGGGCTTGGGAACATAAATATTTCAGATTATTTTTTGATTTTAGAATATATGCATATATATAATGAGATGTACTAGGGATAGTACACAAGTTAAAACATGAAATTCATTTGTTTCTTGTATACTTTATGCATATACTTTGAAGATATATTATACAGTATTTAAAATATATAGTGTTAAAATAATTTTGTGCATGAAATAAAGTTTAATGTTGTGGAATTTTCTACTGTAGCATCACATTGGTTCAAAAAGTGTTTCAGATTTTGGAGTATTTCAGATTTTGGATTTAATGAGTTAAGGATGAGCAACTTGTATTTGTGATAAGAAAGTCATTAAAAGAAAAACATTAAATAAATAATGAGACCAAAATGGTAACGAACTGTCAGGTCATGAAGGAAGTGCAGAGATGGTTGACTTGGGGCAATCACTGGGTTGGAAGATGGAGATCTGGAAAAGGTTACAGGGAGTGGTACATGGTAGAGCACCCAGTGGAGGGTGAAGGGTGAGAAGGAAGAGCAGCATGGAGCTGCCAAGGGGGTGTAAGGGGTGAACAGAAGGCTTATGTCTACAAGTTTGCTCCCCTTTTGTGGAATAGCATTGGTTTCGGAGGAGACTCAAACATGGCAACACCTTCTGGTGGGAGGAGATTGCTTTCCTCTCTCTTTCTCTTTCTCTTTTTGAGGTACTGAGGTTTGTACTCAGTGCCTCATGCTTGTTAGGCAGGCGCTCTACCACTTGAGCCACCTACCAGCCTCCATTCTCTTAAATACTCAGCTCTCTGAGAATGTCTGTGCTGGTCTTGACAGCATAGAGCCCAGGATTTGTCCATCTGGCTGTTTCCCCACCTTCTCCTAAACTCTACCATCATTTCTCATTTCCACTGGAGATAGGGATACCTCAAGGTCTTGAGTCCTTCAGAGAAAATGATCTTGACACCAAAATTGCTTTCTGCTCAGCAGTGAATGTCCTGTCCACTGGAAATAAGGTTCATTCCAACTTGCCCCTCTGTCCTTCCAAATGTCACTGAAGGTGGGAGGGTACTTGGCAGAAGAGCATGGTTGATTTTGGCAGCAGCATTCAAGAGCCCTGGATCCTCTGATGTATAAACCACAGGAGTGCCCTCCCACAGGAGTGGGAGTGTGTGTGAGCATGTGTGGGTGAGGGTGTGGGTGTATGTTTGTGTAAAGAGTGAAAGAGAATCTTTGCTGGAATAAAGAAAGGAATGCAACAGGGATCAGACAGCCAACCCTGAGGGAGTAGGGGGAAGGGAAGACTGCAGAGACTCCCTTCCAAATCAGTAAATGCAAATTGCAGCAGGAGGCTGACCTTTTACTGTAACCGATGATAGCTGCAAGTTGTAACCTCATGCCATTAATTATAACCCAGTAGACCTCTGGCGGGCTCTCCTATTTGCCTGGATCTCCCTTTTTCTCCCTCCTCACCACTTCCTCCTCAGTCTGTACCCCAGTGAAGGCTCGAGTTACAGGCTGCACTCTGAGATGAAATGCTTTTAAAAATAATAGGTCTTGCAAGGCCAGAGTCTATTCTATGCATTTGACTATTTTTTTGTAAAGGAAAATTTCTGTGTTGGAATCTTGAGATATTCTGAGAAGGCCCATTAAAAGAAATTTAGCTAACAACACTTAGATGAACAGAGTCCATAACCAAGAAAGCAAAACATTCATCTTCAGAGACTGGAATGTACTAAAGCATCCCCACTCTCCTTTTGGAAAAAGTTTGCAAGTTTTTTTTTTTTGTTTTTTTTTTTCTTTGCAACACTTAGAACGTGGGAAAAGATAACTTAAACGTAGACCTGAAAGGAAATATAATCCAGAGAATTCTGTGCATAGGACATAAAGAAATTTAAATAATAGGTCAGAGAATTTTAAAAATTTGAGTTCTTTTTGTTCCATTTCTTGTGAGAGTTTATTGGGAAATCATTGTCCATTTTGGGTTTTTAGCTAAATGGGAAGAATGAGAAACTATTGACATTTTATACAGTGTAGGCTTTATACTACATGTGCAGTCACACAGAGTCCCAATCTCAGAAGGGCTTTGTATTTGGTTTGAAGTTCTCTTGTCACCATCCTGAAACCCTCAATAATTTTGAGCATAAAGCCATGCACTTTCATTTTACACTTATAGAGGTCTTCCTGGATAGGGGCATTGGAAAGTAAAGAATATGAATAGTAGGTGGAACCAACACAAAACTTTGAAGAGTTTGATATCTCTTGGGCCAATATTATTTCTGGAAATAGTTAAAATTTAGAACAAAATGAAAATATGTTAAGGCTTTTCTCTTAAAATTCAAAACTGCACAATTATCTCAGCCATTTTTTGGTACTCTGAATAATTAACTTACCCAGAGTCCACCAGATTTCCCATGATTTGCTTGGTTTACCTTGTCCAAAACCTTTTGTTATTTTACCATTTTATTTCATCAGTTCTTTCACTACAGAAACATTTAAACATGCTATCTTAAAATTGCACAGAAATAGCAAAATACAGCTGCAAAGGTGTGTCCTACAAAGATTTTCTCTATGGTGAATAATACATATAAAAATACAAAAACAAAAATTTGGAAACATCAACTTGAAAGAAAAAAATCATATTGAGATACAACAAAATGTTTTAGGAGAACAGAGGAAAGAAAAATAATTGTGATTGGCAGGATGACAGAGGCAATGAAGAAAATCTTTAGGTATATATGTAGATATAATATAAACATATAGAGAAGAAATCAAGGACATTCTGGGAGTCAGGAATGATTTAAGATAGAGATAGGAGGAAAATGTCATGTTCAGTCAACAATGGCTAGAGCAGAGTAGCTAGAGTGAGATAGACAGGAGAGAGATGATGGAAAAGAGACTGAGCCAGATTGTGGTGTGGGCAGTTTATTTAGTGGTAAGTGCTAAAGGAATCAAGGATCTTTAAAGTAGGAGAAATGCTTATATAGTCCTATTTATTGTGTACAGGGAAAAATGTACCATAGAAATTGTAACTCTTGTCTCATCAGATAACTGAGATGATAAGCCAAGAGAGCCCAAAAAGAGAATATGAATGCCTTAATGCAAACAGAGCTATGGTTCATTCCCTAAGAATATGGATTAGTCCTCCATGTAGCCCACTGGGAGGAGGAAAAGGAAGCCCTTTGTCATTTTTATACAGTCTAAACACTGAGGTTCAATTAGGATTTTTCTGTTGATAAACAAACTTTAGCTTTGAGAGCTGTTCTTCAATATTGACATTGTTGGTCAGCTGTTTTTCTGTGACCTGAAGGTTATAGAAAAATAATGCATTATTGCTTTACTCAGATTAAAATCCCTCCTTTTTGCATGGATATATTTAGCTTAAATGTGTCCTCAAAATGATCATTTCAGAAAGTTTTTTTTATGAAGTTACAGTGTCTCCAACCTGGGACTTTAATTCCATGTGGCGCAGTAAGTGGGATCAATAAGCACCATGCTAAGAAAACCAATACTGTTTGAGTGTAGAGGTATAGCCAGAATAGTTTTTTTTACATCACTTATTTTACCTTTAGTTTTAAATAAGTGATTCGAAGGTTACACTTTGAGATTTCAAGTTGTAAAAACACTCCTTTCAAATTTTGGATGCAGAATTTACTGTTGTCCCAGGATTGCTTGGAAAAGAATTAGGAGGCTTCTGTTTTTCTTATGAAACATATTTCAGGAGATGAATTACTTTTCCATGCTGTGAATTCACGTAAAAGTGAGATGCAATATCACCAATGATGTGACTGCTCATTTGGGGATGTCCCATGTGATTGGCTCAGATAATTTCCTGTGTTGTGTCTTGGGCCAACATACTCTTGAAAGGAGATGATTTCAAAAATGTATATCTGCTGTGAGAACGTCAGCTACTGACATATTTAATATGCTTATGTAATGATTTCAGGTTCACATATTTGGCCCTGATAATTTTAATAGTTTTACTTTAGTAAGATATTTCTAGTTCTTAACATGTGGTTTCTAGTTGATTAAATTTGTTAATAAACATGTAGATATTACACTGAAACAAATGATATTATTGGTAGATAATTTTTTTTAAAAAATTCCCTTTTTTGTTGTTTGTAAAAGAGTATGTTTTGTTATGACATTTTCATACATATGAACAGTATACTTCAATCATATCACTCTATCATCCTCTTTTGCTCCCATTCCCCCCACCCCACTGCTTCCCCCTTATACTTTCCAATAGTTTTTTTTGGGGGGGGGTCTATAGTATGTGTATGAGAGAAAACATGATATTCGTCTTTCTGAGGCAGGCTTATTTTGCTTAACATGATGATCTCCAGTTCTACCCATTTTCTTGCAGATAACATAATTTGGTTTTTATGGCTGAATAATACACCATACCACATTTTCTTTATCCATTCATCTGTTGATAGCATCTAGGCTGATTCTGTAGCTTGGCTATTGTGAATAGTGCTACTATGAACATGGGTATGCAGATATCCCTGTAGTATGATGACTTTGATTCCTGTGGGTATGTGTCCAGGAGTGGCATAGCTGGATCACTATGGACACCATATACTGATGTCCATAGTGATAAAGTAATTTGCATTCCCATCAACGGTGTATAAATGACTTTTTTACTCTCTACATCACTTGTTGTTGCTTATTTTCTTGAGGATAGCCATTCTAATTGGGGCAAGATAGAATCTCAATGTGATTTGACTTATATTTTTAAGGGTAAGGATGTTAAACATTTTTCATGTATTTATTGGTCATTTGTAATTATTCTCTTGAGAACTGTGTTCAATTCGTTTGCCCATCTATTGATTGAATTGTTTGTTCTTTTGGTATTTATTTTTTGAGTTCTTTAAATATTCTGGATATTAATATTTTCCCAAATGAATATCTGGATTTGCTCCCATTTTTAGGAAGTCTCTTCACTCTGGTAATTGTTTCTTTTGCTATACAGAAGCTTTTTAGTTTGATGCAATCCCACTTGTCAATTCTTGCTCTTATTTCCTGAGCTATTGGAGTACTATTAAGAAAGTTGTTGCCTATGCTTTTATCTTGAAGTGTTTTATCTATGTTTTCTTATGGTAATTTCATAGTTTCAGGTTTAAATTAAGGTCCTTGATCCATTTTATTTATTTTTGTACAAGGTGAGAGATAGGGAACTAGTTTCAGTCTTCAGCATGTGGGCATCCAGTTTTCCTAACATCATTTGTTGAAGAGGCTGTCTTCTCCAACATATATTTTTGGCATCTTTTTTGAGAATCAAATTGCAGCTACATGGGGTAATATTGGGACCTCTATTATATTCCATTTGTCTGTATGTCTACATTTGTACCAGTACCATGCTTTTGTTGTTGTTGTTGTTGTTACTAAGGCTCTGTAGTATAACTTGAAGTCAGGTATCATGATACCTTCAGCATTTCTCATTTTATTTAGAATTGCTTTGGCCATTCAGGTCTTTTGTCCTTCCATATGAATTTTATGATAACTTTTTTTTTCTATTTGTGTGAAGAATGAGTTGGAATTTTGATGAAGATTACTTTTAATCTCTAGATCACTTTCAGTAATGTAGCCATTTTCACAATATTAATTCTACCAATTCTCCATCTTCTAGTATTTTCTTTAATTTCTTTCTTCAGTGTTTTTACAGTTTTTAATGTAGAGGTCTTTTGTCACCTTGATTGGGTTTATTCCTAGGTATTTTATTTATTTATTGACTTTCAAGGCTGTTGTGAATGTGATTGTTTTCCTTATGTATTTCTCTGCATGTTCTTATTGGTAATACTGAGAAGATACTGATTTTTGTATGTTTGAACTTATATCCTGCTACTTTTCTGAAAGTGTGTGTCAAATGTAAGTGTGCTCTGAAAACTTTTTAGTGTCTTTTAAATATAGGATCACATGCAAATTGGAATGATTTGAATTCTTCCATCCTTACTTGTATCCATTTTATTCTTTCTCTTGCCTTAGTGCTCAAGCTAAGAATTCAAGCACTATGTTCAATAAGAATGAGAGTGTTAACCTTGTCTTATTCCTGATTTTTGAAGAAATGCTTTCAGTTTTTCCCCATTTAGTACAATGTTGGCTATAGGTTTGTTGTATATAGCCTTTATATGTTAAGGTATGCTTCTTCTATTTGCAGTTTCTTCAGGTCTTTAAACATGAAAGGATGTTGTATTTTGTCAAAGGCTTTTCTGAATCTATTGAGGTGATCATGTGACTTTTTTGTCCCTGATTCTATTTGCTGTATTACATTTATTGATGTTGAACCCTCTTTGCATCCCCAGAATAAAACCAACTTGACTATGTTGTATAGGATTTCTAGTATATTGTTTGAATTTGGCTTGCAAACATTTTATTGAGAATTTTTGCATCTGTTTTCCTAAAGAAATTGAGTTTTCTTTATTATTGTGTACTAATCCAGTTTTGGTATCAGATTAATGCTGGCTTTGTAGAATGAGTTTGGTTGCATTCTTTCCCTTCATATTTTATAGAATAGTTTGAGGTGCGTTGGTGTTTGTTCTTCTTTAAGGATCTGGTCAAACTCAGGAGTGAATTCATCTAGACCTAAGCTTTTTGTTGGAAGACTCTTTATTATTGCTTTAATCACATTGCTCCTTATAGATCTATTTAGGTTGTTTATATCCTCTTGGTTCAATTTTGGTAAGTCATGCTAGAAATGTGTCTATTTCTTCTAGATTGTGCATTTTTGACTATAAGTTTTCAAATTATTCCCAAATCATGTTTAGGATTTTATTGCTATCTGTTATAAGATGTCTTTTTTCATCTCTAATTTTGTTAATTTGGGTCTTCTCTTGCTTTCTTTTCATTAGTCTGCCTAAGGGTTTGTAAATTTTGTTCTGCTTTTCAAAGAACTAACTCTTTGTTTCATTGATTCTTTGCCAATATTGTCTCTTAGTCAATATTTCATTGATTTCTGCCCTGATCTTTGTGATTTCTCTCTATCTACTAATTTTGGGTTTGACTTGTTCTTATTTTTCTAAGACCTTGAATGCATAATTAAGGTTGATTATTTGAGATCTCTCTGATTTTTTGATGTAGGTAATCATAGCTGCAAACTTCACTCTTACAACTGCCATTGCTGAATCCCAAACATTTTAGTAAGTAGTGTTTTCATTTACTTTTGATTCTAGGAATTTTAAAAGTTCTTACTTGTTATCTTCAATCACTCACTGTTTATTTAAACATGTATTGTTTGGGCTGCCATAGTGGCTAAAGTGGTAGAGTGCCCCCTTAGCAAGAGTGAGGCCCTGAGTTCAAACCCTAGTACTTTGGATAAATAAAAAATAATTTAAAAATGTATTGTTTAATCATTAATCTCCACATTTTCATACAGTTTTGTAGTTTCTCTTGCTTTTGATTTCTAATTTTATTTCATTATGATATGATAAGATACAAGAAATTACTTCAAAAATTTAATATTTGATAAGACTTCATTATGGCTCAAAATGTGATCTATTTTGGAGCAAGTTCCATGGACTACTGAGAAGAACAGCTTTGCAACTGTTATATAGAATATACTGCATATGTCCATTAAGTCCATTTAATATATGGTACTGATATATATATATATATATATATATATCAGATATATATCTGAAGTTTCTTCATTAATTATTTTTTATGGATGATCTAGCCATTGATGAGAGTGGAGTATTGAAGGCATCCACTATTATTGTGTCTGGGCCTATCTGTCCCTTTGTGTCAAGTAGTGTTTTATGAAATTGTGTGGATCAATGTTCAGTGCATATATATTTAAAATCTTTATGTTTTCTTTATGGATTGTTCTCTTTATTAATATGCAGTGACCTTCTTCAGCTCTTCTAATTTTGACTTGACATATTTACTTTGTTAGATATGATTATATTTGACTATAGCTAGTTTTTTTTTCTTTTGACTCCCACATGCTTGGTATGTAATTTTCCATCCTTTCACTTTAAGTCTGTGTGTGTCTTTATCAGTGAGGTTTGTTTCTTGCAAACAACAGTCGGTCTTGTTTTTTAATCCAATCATCCAGCTTGCCTCTTTTAAATGAAGGATACATTTAAGATCATCATTGAGAGGTATTTGCTGACTCCTGTAATGTTTTTTCCTGGTCAGTTTAAATACTGTTTGGTCTTTTCTTTCTCCCTTCTCTGTCTTAGGAGTTTGCTAGTTTACTGAGTCAAATATGTTTGATTCTCATTTGTTTATGTATTCTTATGATATTTATTCTTTCCTGATCTCTCATATTGTGACTGTCTTCTTCTTCATCTCTGTGTAGGATAACTGTAAGTCTCTTCTGCAATACTGGTTTAGTGGTAATAAATTGCTTTAATTTGTGCTTATCTTGAAAGATCTTTATTTTTCCATCAACTTTAAAGAATAACTTTTCTGAATGCAGTAATCTTGTTTTTGCAGTTTACTCTCAGAGCTTGAAATATATCATTTCATGCTTTCCCAGTTTTTAGATTTGTGCTGAGTGGTCTGATGCAATTTTGATAAGTTTGTCTTTATAAATAAGTTGACGTTTTTATTTTTAAGCTTTCAGTATTCTTTCTTTGTTCTGTAGTCTTGACATTTTAACTATAATATGATGTCTGATTGTTAAATATTTAAAAAAAAATCTTCTTTTGATATATAATCATAAGTTGTTTACATTCTCCCCCATTTAGTTTATTATTACTCTTTGTATGTTTACATATATTGTGTATTTTATGAAAAATATGAGATTTATTCTTATTCTTAAATCCTAGAGTTTGTATTTCACAAGAACAAGGATCTACTCTTACACATTAACAGAGCCATTACACATGAGGAAATTTAAAATTTCTACAATGCTATTATTTTATTCATAGTCCAAATTTAGATATTGTCAATGATCTCAATCATATAATTTATAACAGTATTTTTCCTGGCACAGGTTCCAACCTAGGGTCATATTCTATATTTATGTCTTTGTAGTCTCCTTTAATTAGGAATGGTTACTCAGTCTTTCTTTGTTTCTCTTGACCTTGTCATTTTATAGGAGTTCAGGCCAGTTGTTTTGTAGAATGACTCTCAATATGAGTTTGTATGATGTTTTTAAAGATTAGATTCAGGCTATGCTGAAATGCCACAGAAATGATGTGTGATATTTTGTCCTTTTCAAATGATGCTGTCAGAAGGAACAATACTTCAGTTTGTCTTAGTTTGGTGGTGGTAACTTTCATCACTGATTAAGGTAGCATTTACCAAGTTTCTCTTCTCTAAAGTTACCATATCACCCTTCATAATTAATAATGAATTTATGGATCAATGCTTTGAAACTATACGAATATCCCATTCCTCCTCAAACTTTCCTCATCCATTGGTGGTTTCCTAACTCCATCATTCTATGTAGTGTTATTGAGTAGCATTGTACTGTAAGAAAGTTTTCCTTCTCCTCCCTGTATTTATTTTAATTAGTTAACACATACATACACATACATACACACATACTCATACATATGGTATGTCTTTCTACATATGTAATATCTATACATATATCTTCATATCCAATTATATTTGTAGCAATTAAAATATTCATTGATAAATTTAAATTATGGAATGTTTTTACCTGGTGACTATGACACTCTTAGTTAATAATTTCTTTTATCAATATGGAAATATTTGCCTACCACCTTGGTCCACAATAATACATTTCACTTATCTTATATTGAAAGAGGTACAGGTGGTCCCTCAATTTAATGTAGTTTATATTGAAGGCAGTGTGAATTATGGATGTATAAATCTGAATGTTTTTACTGCTTATTCAAATATTTTGTTTTCATAAAATCCTGTTTTACTTTCAAAACTTATAGTCAATAGCCAAGGTTTTAGAGAAGGATAGAAATAATTTGAACTCATCTGGTAATAAATCCAGAATAAAAAGTTCTTCTTGGGCCAATTTTCTGCACATTTATGGTAGACAACTTTCATTTTTACAGCAGTAAAAGATACATAGTATTGCATGTAATTGTTTAAAAGTATTGTCCCAAAATGGAATGAATTTTTAAAATTCCATTTACCTTTTGTTCTCATGTGTACAATTGAAGATTAATCTTAGATTAATCTCACCTACTCAAATTTTAGAAGTATATAAATCACTTCTTAAAGATTCTGTATGTGGTCTTTGGAGATCCAGCACATGGTCTTCAAAGAGATCTTGTCTTACATTTCTTTGATGGTACAATTAATGTATTTAAATTAAGGAAATGAATTCAAGATAAAAAATGCTCCTTCAAAATCTGAATATAATAGTACCTGCTTCATGACTTCTCTGAGGATTAACTGAGATATTTATAAAGCACATATCTCAGAACTTGATACCTGTCATTTAAATGTTAGCCATTTCTTCTTATCATTCTTAATGTTGTAATTGCCATAGTTTTCAAATTTTCTTTTTTAAAACTGATGTTAATAAGTGTCACGTGAATTAGGTGATAAAACATGAATTATGCTGTTAGATTGTGTGTTCCATTGGTACCAGTGAGTTTTACTTCCAGTTCCCACACTTGTTACCTAAGAGGGAGGGTAGTTCCATGATTTCTTAGTCAACACTTCTTTGAAAGGTGATTCATGTATGATGGTATGAATTTCCTATGAAAGAAGGTATAAAATATCTTATCCAGAAAAGGTTAACAGACAAGTGAATATCTTAAGTGGAAAAAGAAAGCCAAAATTAGGATTAGAGAATCATCAGGGAGAGGGGAGGAGGAGCAGGGTGTTTCCATGGGTAGAGGTAGATGGTCCTGACTAACAGGTTGTGGAGAAATCACTCACAAACTGAATAGCTATGCAACTCTTTTATAATCTTCAGTATTGAGTTAGCTCCACTTAATGGAACTGTCCCAAATTAGATACTCTGAGAATCTTTGAGTCTGAGTTTCCTCAACCGTAAAATATCAATTGACACAGTTGTTGTCAGGATTCTAACTTATACCTCTTGGGTGCTCACAAACATTGTTCTCCATCACCAAAAGTAAGGCAATAACTTCAATTTTTTTTCTGACTCACTGCATTTCCTGACATGGCTGATATCTTAGCTGTACAAACAGACACACATTTGGGTTTGTTGGTCTGGTTGTTGCTTGCTCAGGTGAAAGGCAGTTTGCATGGGAAGCAGTGACTCATGTCCACAGAAGAAATTGTGAAGGGCCACTATGACACTATGCAGGAACCTGGATGAGCAGTATGAGAGATCTGGTAGTGGTTTGACAGCAGCTCTACAGAAGAGGAAGATTTGAATATTGGAAAATTAAGAGATTCTTTGTAAACTTGTTTGCAACAAAAGAATGGGAAGAAAAAGAGGTAGAAAGATAGGGAGTTACATAATAAAACTGTGGGAGGATAGTTAAGATCCCCGAAAACAACAGAATTGAGGGACAGGAACAAAGATGGAGACTTCCCAGAGAAGAGAGCTTTAGGCTGGAAATGAATATAGTACATTAACTGTTCCAGCTACTCTGGTTGAATTCTAGTTAACAGCATTCATTTTAAGGTTAAGAAACATTTTATTTGAAGTCCCAAGACAAAGGGATCCAGATACCAGTCATCAAATTAGACTTTTATTTTAGCCTTTTCTATGATATGGAAGTGTATTTTCCAGAAAAAAATTGTCTAAGTTTGTTAGATTTCCTATGAAATCAACAAAAATTTAAATTGCCTACACTATAAAAATATTGCCCAGCTTATAAGATCTTATGATACATTTATTAAAAAATGAGAAAAGACTGAGTTTATCTTGTTAGTCAGAAGGTCTAAATTTTAGGTGTTGGGCTGTTACTAATTAACTGTGAAATTGTGAATAATCATTCTTTTGTAAAATCAGAGTTATAACTATGATGTTGAATTCAGAATTGACATTGAGAATCCTCCAAGGTGAGGATTCACAGACAAATATTATAACCATACCTATATTGGGAATTATTCAGCTAGAGTGGTCTGGTGTCTTTGATATCTTAAGCAACTTGGACTTTTTTTTTTCTTTCTTTATTGTGGTACTGGAGATTTAACTCAGGGCTTTGCACTTGCTAGTCAAGTGCTCTATCATTTGAACCACTCTCTTGGTTCATTTTTTTTTTTTGAGACAGAATCTCACTATGTAGTCCATCCTGGTGTTGAATTTATTATCCTCCTACCTCAGCTTCCTAAATTCTGGGATACGAGTGTGTACCACCATGCCTACCTCAAATTTCTAGCTATTCTAAAGATGTAGTTTTAAAAACAGATGATTGTCCTGATTATATATTACTAAAATTATATTACTAAACTATAAACAGTCAGAATCTGGAGTTTAAACTCAGGGCATCACTTGCTAGGCATATTTCTACTGCTTGAGCTATACCTCCAGCCCTTTTTACTCTGGTTAATTTGGAGGTGGTGTCTTGCTTTTTGCCTCAGCTGTCATGGACTATGATCCACCTACTTTATGCCTCCTGTGGTAGCTGGGATGACAGGTGTGTGCCACCATGTCCAGGTTTTTTCCTTTGAGATGGGTGGGGGGGTGGTCTCATGAACTTTTTTTGCGCAGGCTGGTCAGAAACTGCTATCCTCCTGATCTCAGCCTCCCATTTAGCTGGGATGACAGGTGCAACTCACCATGACCAGCTATTGGTTGAAATAGGGTCTCAGAAACTATTTGCCCAGACTGGCCTGGAACTATGATTTTCCCAATCTCAGTTTCCCAAGTAGCTAGAATTATGGGTGTGAGCCACCTGCTCCTGGCTTCCAATTGATTTTTAAATACAGATTATGGAATATAAATCAACATAGAGAAACAAATCCTAAAAACATCTATGTTTAGGGATCAGCATTTATAGAACTCATTCAGTATTATGGTATTTCTTCTTCGTGGAATTATGATGCATTGTAAAACTTTATAATACTTTGCCTTAAGTAAATTTAGTGTAATGGTTTCAAATAATTAACAAAATAAATGAATCAATTGCATTCTCCTTCTGTTTTCTAACATGATTCTTATTCTCTCAATATTAATCTTTCTTCCTCTGAGCAATTATTTAACTAATGTGGAATGTGGAATGAGCTAGCTATTAAATTCAAATATTTTTATTCTGGTTGGATTCTGCTCCACATCTTTAAGCAAATCATTTAAACTCAAACATCCTCAGCTTTATCTCCAAAATGGTGTGATGGAATAAGGTGATTAGTCTGGTTTCTTCTTTTCCTATGGGTTTATTAGGCTTTAGCAATGGAGGATATTTCATATTTAATAAGCCAATTTAATCAATGTGAAAGCAGCAATCTGGATAATTTATTTCAACATTGCTTTTATTCCTAATAGTATGGTGAGGCATCTTTCTTTTTTGGTTTAGCTGGATAATTGCTTGAATCCTATCCAGGACTATTTTGGAGCTGAATTTCAAAATTCAAATTCCACATGGTCTCGTTGCCATTCTACTCCATCGACTACTGAAGTTGACCTGAGGCCTCTTTCCTTTTGAATCTAGCAAGTGTTCTGAACCCATGAACTCATATGGAATTGGCAACAACTGTAAAAATGAGTGTGTCCATTCCCCTGTGGCTTGGTTCTGGTGCCTGTGTTCACTGCAGCTTAACTGTGTGGGCTTCTGTGTATGGACACATAAGAGCGTGTATGGATGACTGTAGGGCTGCTTCTAAACCAGATGTTTCTTTTCTTGCATCTCTTTTGTAAATCATATGGGAATTACTTGTAAAATCAAATTTATTTCTTGGCAATTCCTGGCACAGGGAAACATTGAAAAAGAGTGTCATTCACTTTTCCTAGATGAGAAGAATAAAAATAAATAATAAGAAAACTTTGATACTACAGTGAATTATTGCTATTGTGGTGAAATATACACAGCAATGTTTATCATGTTAACCTTTTTTAGGTATGAAGTTCTATGGCATTAAGTTTATCCACATTGTTGTACAACTATCATGACCATCTACCTCAAGAAACTTTTCATCTTCTAAACTGAAATTCTGTACCTATTAAAGAGTAACTTCTTACATCCCCCTTTCTCCAGCCCTTGGCAACTAACTACTATTCTACTTTTCTGTCTCTGTGAATTTGGTACTTCATATGAGTGAGTCCATACAGTATTTAACTTTTTGTGACTGGCTTCTTTCACTTAGCACAATATTTTCTAGGTTCCTTCATGATGCTGGAATTTCATTTCTTTTTAAAGTTGAAAAATATTCCATTGTATGTATATATAACATTTTATTT
Organism: Castor canadensis; assembly: GCF_047511655.1. NCBI lineage: Eukaryota > Metazoa > Chordata > Mammalia > Rodentia > Castoridae > Castor > Castor canadensis. The sequence goes on from NC_133398.1 coordinate 57,666,807, forward strand.
ATATATTATCTATGAATATTTGGATAGTTTATAACTTTTAGCTATTATAAATAATGCTTCTATGCCAATTTAGGTACGAACATTAGTTTGAATTCTTGCTTTCAATTCTAGTTTAAGTAGCTAGTAGGTAGCTACTTAAATGGAATTGCTAAAATATATGGTAATTGTAATGTTTAAATGGAATTGCTAAAACATATGGTAATTGTAATGTTTAAATTTTTGAGGACCACCATACTGTTTTCCACAAAGTCTGTACCCTTTTACATTCCTACCAGCAATTGTCTTCCCCTTATTCTCCTACATCATCCTCTCACTTCCCCTCTGTCTCAGCCAACATTTACTCAGTACTTGCCACTGATTTCAGAAGGCTGAGTTAGTAAGTCATTGAGTTGTTAAAAGGTATTTATGAAGAGGATGATGAAGGTAAGGTGAACCCCACATTTTGAGGATACAATAGTGTACATCCAGAAGAAGCAGAATGATTTATAAATAATGTTAAAAGGACTATAAGATGATTTGTTTTATAACCTTGATCTTTAAATGAAAGTTGTCTTCAACTACCTTTCAAAAATCTGAGATCAATAAATTTTAGAATACCAACTATTCTACAAATATCTCTTTTTCTTATCTAGCTTTCTGTTATTGTAACAAATTGCTGAGATAATCAGCTTATAAAGAGAAATTTCTAATTTTGGATCACAGTTTTGGATGTTTTAGTCCGTGGTTAATTGGTCCTGGTTTGAGCCTATGGAAAGGTGGCATGTCATGGAAGAAGTGTGTGGCAGAGCATTACTGTCTGCCTCATGACAAACAGAGGAATTGGGGCTCCCATTATCTCCTTCAAGTGCTGTCCCCCAATGACCTGAAGATCTCCCACTAAGCTCCAACTCTCAAAGTTTCCATCACCTACTTCCCTGTAGCACCATACTCAGGAATAAACTTTCAACAGATGGGCTTTTGGGCAAAACTATTGCACTTTATGTTTCCTCAACAAAGAGGAGAGACTTAAATATAAAAAGGAAAAACAGTTTTCTGAAAGTGGGGGCTCAAGGGAGGAGCTTATGATCATTAACTTCTAGAAGATTCTTTCCATCTCATCAAAAGTCTTAGACCATCTCAGTATATTAGGCTAGGAGAGAATTTCAGAGACCTCTAGTTCAACTTTAAAAATGTAGAAACTAAGGCTTAGGATGAGTCTTTGAATAAAATGAACTCAAATTTAAGGCTCAGGACACTAAATCCAGAGATTTTTTAGTAAAAACAATCTTAAGAATTATTCCAAACAATTATTCTTCACTTTTGAGGCAAAGTATTTAGTACATGACACCTAAAACGTATAGTTCAAGGTAACTCTCAAGTATCATCCATTTATAAAAGTATAAGTTAAATTGAAGAAATTTAGCTTGTACTAACACATGCAAAAATATGTCATTTCCTTGAAAATTATCAGTATCAATTTATAGTAAGCCCATTTTATTTGCAGACTTGTTATAGTTTAACCAAATATGAAATAAAAAAAAGACAAAAGGACATTTCAAAAAAAATTTTAAATTCCTATGCACCCATCATGCATTTCAGCTGACATGAAGAAACTCTCAGTTAGTCCTGTGTCATTGTAGTTGTGTTTAAGTCATTGTGTGATTTGCTCAGTGTTTTTCTGCTCTTAAGATTTTGTAAAAATCTGCCTCCCTCAAACCAAAATAAAGGTTAATGTGCTTAATTGAAGTGATAAAGTGAAAATTTGAGATTTGTTGAGGGGGGAATGTCTTTAGTGGAAGTTGGGCAGTGTTATCAGAAAAATGAATGAAGCATTCACAGTCAGCAGTGAACTCTATACATCTTAAGAATTCAGTTTTTCCTTAATGGGGGTCTTCTTGGAACTATGTGCTCATGTATACCAAGGGTCTACTGTATATCAAATACGTTATGCTGATGAAGTTGTATTTCTTCAGCATGGACTTTTCTGTGCATGGAAACAGCAGTGGGTACCAACTTACAGACACCTGAGTTATCAGATCAGAAGGTTTTGGTATGAATAGTTTTAAAACGACACAGTTAAGTTGGTAAGGGTTACCAGGTTAAATTACTGCTTTATATACAAATAATTCTGACGAACTTTTGCCCATGGGCTGTATCTTTAATTCTTGACAGTTTGGGGGAAGCATGATATCCTGGTCAATGACTATATTGAGTTAGAAATAGTTGGAACAAGTGGAGAAAGGAAATCCTTGTCTAACTAAACACTTAAAACCAAAGTGAAAAAGTCTGCAAGTGACTAGAATAAAGCTAGTAATTTTCCATTCAAATTCACCTTCTCAAGGCATAGACACTACTACTTATGCTCGTTTAGCAATACTAAAAGGAATCAGAAACCAAGAAAGAATGCCTGGTATCTCCTATAGTACAGTTTCAAGTACTACCTTTATTTGTTCTTAGAACAAAGATTCTTTTAAAGAAAAAGATATGCAGGGCATTTGCCTGATGCTACCAAAAAAAAAGATAAATCCTGTATGTTTATTTGGTAACTATGTCAAGACTGAAACCAATTTTTAATACCAAGGTTGTCTAACTTAATTGTCAAAGCAATCTTCATATCTAAAATGACAATATTCCACAAATAGTTTTCTTATGAGAATAACATAATTTGATAAAAAATATTTTGATCTGATCAAAGATGCTAAAAGCACAATGAAACAATTAGTCAAATTTACAATCTATTTTGCAAATGGCAAAATGTCAGTCTCATAAGTCATAGTATCTTTGGGGATTTTCTTGGCTTATTCTTATTTTTGTCCTTTTACTTTTCCATTCTTCTTTCTTATTTATTTTTTGCTCATACTGGGAAGTTTTGCTCATACTGGGGAGTTGGCCTCAGGCTTCCTAGACAGTTGCACTACTGCTTGACCCACTCTGCCAGTCCTTTGTGTTGGCTATTTTTGAGTATGGTCTGGTTTTAAACTGGGTCAGGGCTGGACTATGATCCTCCTATTTGTGCTTCCCCATATAGCTAGGGATGATAGATGCACCAATGTACCCACTGTTGGTTGAGATGGGATCTTGTGAGCTTTTTCCCAGGCTGACCTAGAACTGCAGTCCTCCTGACCTCTGCTTCCCAAGTAGCTCGGACTATATTCTTATTTTTTATGCTACTGATTTTAACAGTTCTTACTATCACTATCCCAAGATCTCTAGTCCAAGTTAATTTTGCTAATAACACATAAACTGGGTCTGGCCTAAATTTTTCTACACGTGGTCAATGATAGACATGTTCAAATTTCTCTTAGTTCTTCCAAGATTTAAACTACATTAAGTAACTGATGATTTTTGAGATTACTCTGTTGATACTATTGATAATAGTGTGAATTTCGGTTATGTACTGTAAAAGCATGTTTTAGTTTTATATTTTGTACAATTCAAGTATTCAGATTTGATTAGTATGACTATTGAGTTTTGTGTTAATTTCAGGACTACCATTTGAACATGTCTGCTTAACACTGTTGATATAAATGATAAAGCAATTAAGCTCCACTAATTCATGTCCACATAGAAATAATTACATGCTTGGGCAGACAGGACCATGGATTATTTGGTTGACTCTTAAATATTAAGGTGGAATTGGAGCAATAAAGAATTTTATTTTTCAAAATACTTAGAAAAAGGTCAACAAGCAAAGAAATTTAAACATGCCACTTTGTGTATTTGGTTCATGCTATCTGCCATATACACAGTTGATATCATTATAATTTGCTAAACAGCATTTCAGATTTACAGTTGAAATGATCTTTGTTGTCTGTATCCAGAGCCAAATGCACCAGACATTTACAAGCTTTCCTTCACAATTTTATTATGGACTTATCTAATGTAAAACTTTAAATATTGCTGACAGTGACTGTGTGTTTCTCAAATTATACAAAGCAAAAAATAAATTCCCTCCAATGTGCTTTTTACAGAAGCCTCAGTATGGGGAGGCAAAGTAAAATACTGCACTTTTCTTTTTCCCTTGCTTTTACTGGATATTACTTTTCCTTGACAATATCTTATCTTTACTTGGCTAACATTCTTGAACTTTCACTATAAAATCTGAATCTCCAAACTGCCTATTCATCCAACATTATTCTTTGTTTTTAATTTTTGAATATAATTTTACCCTGAACCTATTTTACCTTCTCTGAACTGAAAGTAATACATTCTTCCTATTGTATAATTTCTTTGGATTCATAACCTTAGTGTCCCTTATGTCTCATCAGTAGCATTTGTGCCACATTTTTATGTACCCTTCAGTATCAGTGTTCACTGTGTTCAGAAAGTTTTAAGTCTCTGAAAACAAGTTTCATGGAAAGTCGGAATCTATTGTTTCTGTCCTATAAAAGTCCTTAAAATCCTATTGAGACTTGTATTACTAAGAGCTGCTTTAGATTCTTTGGTGACCTTGCTTAACCTCAGATCATTAATTATACTTGCCTTCAAGCAGAAAACCATATAGAAGCAGATGAAATGTTTATTGTAATAAGATGGGATGATATTTTCTACTCACAGATGGTGTATCTTGGCAAGGAGTATTTGTTCATTCTTTGTCATTTTTTTCTCACTCTCAATAAACTTGTTACCAAAGGTAGATCTTAGACTGGAATGTAATAAGTACATATCATGTCTCTTCTTTGGAGCCAGAACTCTCCATATTTTCAAAGAAAAAGGAAAGCAACATGTCATATTTAATGTCAAGAAAGGCCATCTTTTCATCTCTACTATAAAGCTGCACATTTTTATATCCATTCAATAAATATATATAGTGTCATGTCCTATCAGGCATAGTGATGTAAAGATACTTAAGACATTGTTATTGTTTTTAGGAGTTTCCTTGAAAAAATGGCAAGGGTAGGAATGCATGTGTAAAAACAATACAATGCAATGTAATGTACCCCGAAATGGGGTGGCTAAATTTTCTTGAGATCATATATTTCTGCCACATATTTTGTTGAAAGTTGTAGCATGTTCTACACTCTAGGTTCATCTAGGAATTGCTCTGTGCAACCTCCAGTTTGAGGAAGATGATTTATAATCTGTTAAATTCATTATTTTGAGGCTCAGTGAAAGCCAGACAGATTTGGGGGCTTGGGCATTAGGCCTGTGGTCCAGGGTTCTTGTTAGACAGAGGATGTCCTTATTGCTGCTCATGCCTGTGGCCATCACAGTCACTAGCCTCTTGTTGACACTGGCTGAAGCTCTAGGTCTATGGGCCTTAGGAAAAGCCCAACTTGGTTAGCCTTATTTTCTGGTTTGAGATGATCACTAAGGTGATGACCCATCATTTTGGAGGCCAGTATGGTCTCTGGAAATGCCTTCTTTCCTCTGTGATTAAGTCTACAGCTCTCTCTTTCTATCCCCATTTACTGAAGGTGACACTTCTCCTAGCATTCATCACTCTTAAACTCCTCATCGACAATTCTCTAGGAGTGGGTGATATTTCACAGAAGTGGGTGCTGACCAAACTTCTTGTGTTTCAGAAAAGAATACTACATATGAAAGACTGAGCTTTCTCCAAGTCCTTTTGGTGAGACTTTTCAAAACAGAGCCACCTTACCTGCATGGAAACAGAACCATTTCTGCTGGCTCCTTCATCTAGAAGGCTAAATTCTGACTGAATGCATTCACTTCACCCTGCTGAGTGATAAAATGATTAAGTTTGATCTGACTTTTAAGTCATGTGAAAAAAGTTAAGAAAACTTTACCCCTACCTCAAGCCTCTGTCACCTTTCCACCCTTTTGCCCATTGCCAATTAGAGGTAAGTGAGGGACAGAACCTTCAATGAATGGTCTGATCCTACAGGAGCATTTACATTCCAGAGAAAACTGAACAGATACAATATTTGACCATTTCTTTTGGTCAGTAGATTTGTACTTTGACTCACCTGACCTTATTTCTTTTCTCACTGTTAGTGTTTATAAACCTAGAATGTTTGGGAGACTCTGGCTTCTTATATTTAAAGTGAACCGTTTCTATTCACATCTTCCATGATGACCACAAACATATATATTCTGAGGTGGATAAAAGCTATGACGATTTTTTGGGGGGAAACAAAGCAATGTCAATACAGAAACAGCCATTCAAAATTACTCTGAATATGAGAGTTTCCTGTGTTCCACGGAAAACCTCTCCCTTTTATAGCGGGCTTCTCAGCAAGGGTTTCCACAGTTACACTTAATGTAGATATTATATTCATAGGCCAAGTTTCTCTGCAACAGAGCTACTTTTTTTCTTCATTAGGATCTATCACTGGGGAAACCTTTCTTGCTTTTCAGTGTGATGGATTTTACCCAGGATTTATCTCCATTATCTTAGCAATAAATGCAACTGAACAACACACAGGGAATGGCTGATATCAGTAAGTTTTTGACCTATGAAAATGGAAATCTCAGATGTTTTAAGTTGCTCTCTCCTGAACTCTGATCTAATCTGTCTAGAGTAATACTCCAGATGTCACATAAAACAATTCAGTATGGCTGTTGGCACTCTAAGTCCTCCTTAGGGTTGAGGTGATTATGGCCTTTCCAACAGATTTTGTGAGGTATAACCACAAAGTGTGAGTTGTAGATGTGTTTGTTTATTTACTGTAATAAGTGTATAAGTGTATACACACATATACACACAAAGAGAGAGAGAGAGAGAGAGAGCAAATCTTAATTCAGTTCACAATAAGGAGCAGGAGAAACATTTTTCTAACTGCCTTATAATTTGAAAGGCAGATTCTTTCACAAATAAGCTAGTACCTAACATCATTATATAGAACTCTGCTAGTTCCTTTTATTCTTCTCTTTGCTTTCATAGCTATTTCCTTTAGCTACAAAATGACCAGACCAAAGATTTGAAATTGATGCATCTGAAGGTAACCCTTTATTATCTTAGACAGGGCCCATCTACCACTCTACTTCCTGTTTGGTGGTAAGGATTAAAAAGAGCATGGTAATTCCTTCAATAATTCAGTATGAGGTCAGCAAGTAACTTGCCCAGTACATCTTAGCAGAAAAAGAAAAAAGTGCTCTGCATTTGCCCTTCTGATTTATTTCCTCTGTTCTTTTCTGTGTAATGAGAAAATAAGTTGATGTTTTGCCTTTTTGTCACTGATAACATTTGGCTACACACAGATGGCCATTCAGACATTGGGTAATACTAATCCTTAAGAATCAGTCTTGCCTGTTAAACAATATAAGACAATTTTAGATTACTTGGAAAACACCATTTGATAATGGTGTTTTGTAAAGAAAAGCTGAGCTTTTCTTTATCACATCTTTTCATGTAACCGAAGCAGCACGGCAAGGAAGAAGTCTAGACTTGAGCTACAAAATTCTCCCTTAAGGTCCTGATCTCTCTGATCACTAGCAAGGAAAGCTTGGGCAAGTCACTGGCCTATCTTTAGTCTTAGTTTCTAACTGACTGTGAGATTTAAGCAAGAGGATAGCAGCAGCTAATATACATTGTGCACTCCTGCTTATACATTTTAACTCAGTGACTCTTTGTTCAACCCTATGGAGCAGGTACTCTTATTATCTAGTATGCAGAGAGTGAAGTTACTTGCACAAAATCACACAGCTACAAGCAAAAGAACCTGAATGTGAATTCTGCATGTCCAGCTTTTGAAGTCAGGACCCTTGCTAATAAAATTTGCCCTTCTATACAAAGTATCCTACAGGCCATGAGACAAGTTATCTACTTCAGGTACAGACTCCAGCCTGAAAATATGACACTAACAAAGTGAACAAAGGCACTCACCTTCGGGCTTGCTTTCATCTTTTTGTTACTTGACACCAACATGACTTTCTCAGAACCTTTTCTCTTATCTGAGTTTGACAAAAACCAAGATGTTTACAAAGGGAGGAACAGGTCAGAGTGGGAGCTGCTATTAGAACTGAAGCAAATTAGATGACATTTGCTTTCAACACTGCCCTATCCCCTTTGGATGTACAATTTCCCAATGTTCCTAGTGTCCATTGCCAAAGGCCCTGGATAGTCTAGCTCCCTGGAGGCCTTTTTGCTTCTGCTTTCCTTTTGAGCCACATTTTCTTGGGAACATGTTCTCTATGGTATTCCTAACAACTCTGAAGACTAACTTACTCTCTGACTTAACATTATCTCAGGGCTGCATACTTAATTCCTAAGCTGCACACTCTAAAATCATGGTGGTAGAACTTTTGTGTTGCTTCTCCTAGGAAGCTCATAGGAACTTAGGAGAAGCACCTTGCAAACAGAGATGGAAAGGACCCAAGCTTTGAGGGCAGCTAGAATCAGATGTTATCTCTACCCAGCTTCCTTGCTTTGTGCCCTGAGGCAATGCTTTAATTTCTCTGACTCGCCATTTTCTCATCTGTGAAGTGGAGATGATAATAGTAGTCTCACACACACACACACACACACACACACACACACACGCACACACTGAGCACTTTTTTGGAAGGAGGCAGGTATTGGGTGAGGCCTCTAGATTATCCATTTAGTCATCATAACATCTTATACTATAGTTATAATAAACTGTAGAGGCTGGGAGACTGAGTTTTTGAGCTTGGATATCATAGCCAGTGAATGTTGGAGCTGAAATTTAAACCTAGGTCTAACTACAGATCTCATGTACTTATCTTTTACTAAATACCAATTGCTCTCTTTATGTTATATGTACTAATAGCCTCTTAAGATACTTGTAGAATTCAAATGAAATAATATATCTAGCAAAGAGTCAAGTGCAGTTTCTTAAGAAATATTAGTGGCCTTTCATCTGCCCCTTTCCCAAAGGCCCTGCAGTGGTGGGATGGGAAAATCATGTTGGCAGGCAAGATAGGGCAGCTATTTTTGGCTGGATGAGTGGATCTGCAGAAAAAGAGAACCGAGAGCCATTCCACATCTCAAATCAAACCAGGCTGGCAGCTTTCAACTTTGTCTATACATAGGCCTGGCTGGCCTTGGTGGTTAGGTCTTTATTTAGAATCTCCTGTCCCTTTTTGAACTTTGTAACTTGAGAAAGAGTGAACAACTGAAGGAAAAATGAAAAAGATTAATGGATTAAAATATATTTGCAATAAGTTTCTACAGGAACTAGGATTACTTAGTTTGGTGAAGAGAAGACTGGGGAATGTAATTCCTTGACTACGTCAGAGGTTATATTATTGATAGTGGCAATATACTTTTCCTGTAAAAGTGAAAAAATTGATAGCCAAATCCTTGCAAAATCTAAAAGTTCACAGGTCTGAGAGTGAAGAATGGAAGAGTTAGGATTAGACAAGAAATTTTAGAGCCATAAGGATTTATGAACAGTGAGACTTGATATTAGATTTTTTCTGTTCTTTGGATACTTCATATGATTGTGTCTGGTCATGTAAGTGGGAGACAGTCATCTATACTGTGTGGCCCAAAACAGAGATCTTTGAACTTTTCACTGATGGAAAAGATCTGTGATTGTTTTTCATAGTAAGGCATAAATTTTCCTTTTAAAAACATGAATATTTCATATTCTGAATAATAGTCACACAATAAATCATTTTCATTCATTTACACATTAGCATAACTTAGTTTAACTGGTCTGTTCAGCTGAATAAGCATAGATTTTAGCTGAATTTTAGAGGAAAAGGAGTAAAAGGCATGAAAAACAAGCTGGAAGAAGAATGACGAAGAGGTAAGAAGAAAGGGTGAAGTGACAGGAGACTCCTGATCCCTGGTATAAATAATAGTGAAAAAGAGAGGAGATGATTAGATTTAGGGCAAGAGAAGTATAATCATGCCCAAGCTAGGGAAGAAAGATAAATTAAAAAAAAATGGAAATAAAAGGGCCTACCAAGAGAAATTCAGAAGTGGGGCCCACAGTCTGGACCTACTCCTAAGATCTCATTTGTGCCTCTTCTCCTTTCAAAATTTATACCCATATGCATGCTTAATTTTCCTGGGCTACATTGTTTGGTCTTTTTATTTCCTACAATATCTGCAACAATGCCTTCCACTCAATAGGTACCAAATCAACTTATTGTTTGGACTCCTGCTCATTTCTATAATACTTTTATGCAAATTTAGATAAATTGACTAATTTGGGTACAGGTAGCCTGATAGGCAGATACCTTGGCAAGAAGAAAGTGATCTTACACTTCTCTTGACCTCTAATCTGGCACCATTGAGCAGAAAAGAATCTGTGCTGAATGTATGTAGTAACTTTGAGTGGAGTAACCCATGCATTTTTGTTGGAGCACTTAGTATGTTGGTTAATTTTGTGTGTCAACATAACTTGGCTAAGGGGTGTTCAGTAGATGGTAAAACATTAATTTTGAGTGCATCTGTGAGGGTGTTTCTGGAAGATATTAGCACTGAATCTGCAGACTAAGGAAAGAAGATCTCCCCTCACCAATGAGGGCAGACAACATGCAATCCTTAAGGGCCTGAGTAAAACAAAAACTCAGAGAGTGGACAAATTTGTTTTCTCTGTTTAAGCTTAGGCATCCATGTTCTCTTATTCATGGGCCCTGGCATGCCCACCTTTCAGAGATTTATGATTGCATAGGAACAATACCACCAGCATTGTGGGCCTCCAGCCTGCAGATGGCCAATCATGGGACTTCTTAACCTCCATAGTTGCATGAGCAATCTCTTGTAATGAATATCTCTGTATATGACCTTATATATATAGCAATATGTAATAGCAGACATATTTCTCTGATTACTTCTGTTTCTCTGAAGATCTCTGAAAGATATAGCAAAATTCTTACTTACACTCTCTTATACATAGTAGCTATCTGGTCTCCTAAATTTGCCCAAAGTATAACAATGCAAAGGAATTGTCAGATCATTTGCCTATGGCATGCAAATTGGTGCAAGTATACCTCTTCACATAGTCGGATGCTGATCAATTTTTAGCTTAAAAGATGACCAGATGCTAGTTCAGAGGGTAAGGTTATATGCCATAAAAATACTTCATGTCAGATATTGGAGTAGTGTAGAAATCAGAGCCTATATAAATACTTTGGTGCTATTCCATTTGGATACATGCCACAAAAAATAACCCAGAGTAGTTCTGAAAAAGTGTCAATAAATCATCTATTTAGCTTGACACTGCAAAGTACCAATTTATTTCTTTTATAAGCTTAAGTGCTCTTCAAAGCCAGACAACATTAAAGCTCTAGTTTGAAATTTGTCCTCAGATAGAACTAAAGGATGACTAAAAACTAGTTCAGAAAAATGGAACTAAAATAACCTACATTTTAAAAGTTTCAATGTGATATACCTAGACCTAGGGTTTTCAACTAAAAGACTCATATAATTGCTTACAATGTATTTTTCCTTTCCAAGTATGCCTTTGCAATTCCACTATCTTATTACACATCTTCTCTCTTATTTCCTTTAAATTTGTCTTTGCCTCTGTCTTCACCCATGTTATTCTAACTGGCTAGTTACCAGCCTCTTGGTGTATTACTAAGTCATGTGAGAGTGATCCCAGCATAAGGAAGCTACTAATTAGTTTATTGTGGCATTAAAGGGGGAGAGGAGGGAAGAGGAGAGAAAGAATGGAGTGGAAGAAATTTGGACTATATCAGCTTAAATAAGACTTTTTCAAGGGCCTTCAATATACTAATGACCATGAGATTCTATAAGTTATGGTATAAATACAATGTCAAACACACTCTGGATGCTTTCTTGACTTCGTAACTTCTTTTGGTGGAAAGATTAATGCTCTGGAATGCCCTGTGTTCAGAGCCAGGACAAAATGGAACTGCTACACAATGTGTTAAAAGATAAGACTTAAGTCTAAGACAGAATTAGCACAGGCTATTTTTTCATAAACTTGTACCCAAAGAACTCATCTGGTTACTTCTTTTTAGAAAGCATACATAAGTGTTAGAGAAAAAGAGTACATTTGATAGAGTAATAGGAAGCATGAGTGTTATGGTGAGATTTGGGAATTTGGGGACACTTGCTAATCAGTCTTCAAGTGTATTTGACCCTTCTTGATTGGCCACAGAGGGGACAAATGAGTAGTGTGTGGTCATTTCCAAGGAGAAGGAATGAGTGGGGGGGCCTGTGGGCTACACTGCCATGAAGTCATCATGATATGCCTTATGGAAGACAGCTGCCTCAAGCAGTTTCTCAAATGTGACAGTAGATCAGAACATTTAACTGGGCCAAAGTAAAACAAAACATTTCTATGTTCCGGACATAGAACATAGTGTAAGGGATATATGCTAAGTCCCTTACACTAACTTTATTTAAGTACACCAAACTTTGAGAGTCACCATTCCATTTTTCAAATAGTACCATTAATTAAATATAGTATCAAAATATGACCTAATATAGATAGCTAAAAAGTATCATATTAGATACCTAATATGAAAAATAAAATTCTTCAATATTAATTAGAATGTATCAGTAACTTAGTCTCTGAGCTGAGGTATAATCGGGAAGTTAAATGTTAATGTATCACAGAAACTTGGTTTAGACAGCAATGCTTAATCTTCATACTCATTCAGAAGAGTATCGAGAAGCCATTCTGCTTCTTAACTTTAAAAGATAAGGTCTTAGAAGAACCTGTTAACTTTACTGAGCTTTTGCTTCCTCTTCTGAGAAATGGAGCTATCATAGTCTTAGAATCAAAGATATTACAAATTATATAACATATCATATATGTAGCTTTTACAACATTTGACAAACATGTTTATCAATGTCTGTTAGACTCTGAATGGACAGACTGCTCACCAAGCATTTTGAACTCAGAAGTTTTTGTTGTTGTCCCACTCAGAAGACAAATACAGCTCTTTCTTTTGAAGTCATATTTGCCAGATCTGCATTTTTGTAGTTTGTTTGTCCTTTCTTCTATGAAATGTATGAATAGATGAATGTGGATAGTTGTGATTGTCAATAATCATAAAGCACTTTTATAAAAGGGATAATTGTATTTCCTAGTTTATAATGTAGACACTGAGGAGCAACATGTTAATAACTTATGTAACACTAAGTCCAGGATACTCATATTTTAGGTTTCAATACACATGTATTTCTGCTATGCATAGATTTCAATGTAAATTGTAGGTGAGCATGAAATTTATGATCCTAACTTGGGCACATTGAGAGTGAAAGGAAAGGGTATTGATAAGTAGGTCAGTAACTACCTTGGACAAACATGAATATCTTGATAAAATCCAAGGTTTATGAGACTAAATGGTCAATATGAAATCTTCCAGTTGTCTCATTTTTAGCCTTCCCTCAGCAGCTAAAAATGGTAGTTTTAAACAGAACTTGAGAGAAAATGTTATTAGGCAGAAAATATTAATAGAAATTATTAGGCAGAGAATGCAAAATAACTTCTGATTTTCAAATTTCATTCTCTTTCCTTGCATAGATGTTTTGTCAATTAATCCTCAGACTCTCTGAGGTATAAGTTAGGTTACAAATGAAAATAGCAAAAGGAAGGAGACCTTATATGTAACAAGATGACTCAAAAAACATACTGAAAGACTATATAAAAATGCACTAACAAGATTTTCAAGGCACCTTGGGTTATTTAACAAATGTATAAAGCTAGAGAACCTAAAGTGATCTTTAAAGATTAACTACATTTGTGGTACTCTGTTTCCTATCTGTGTTCACTGATAACTAGCCAAGCAAGTATGCAAGATTTATAATGGCGTGACAGAAGTTATAAGCTAATGAAGGACTTCTTTAGAATTACTTTCAACGAAGGGAGTAGTGATGAGCTGAAAGGCATCTGAATGGCTTTTTTTTCTACTACGTCTTTTCCCCTCCTTTCTTACTTTTCCCATTACTTTCTTCCTTCTTCTCTTCCTCCTTTCTGCCTTTATTGATATTTTTTCCTTTTTTCTCCTAAAGCCTACCACCTTATTTTACTTTCTAGAATTCTTATAATGCTTGCTAATTGATTGTTTCTGAAAAAATGTTAAAGTTTTTATCACCCTCTCCAGCAAGATGGTTGGGACAACATTTTTGAGACACTTCTGTTCTCATACTGATAATATGAAGAACCATTAAGTGTTACCCCAACAATTACTTTGCACCCACCAAGGGAGACCTAGGAAAATATACCCTATCATTATTTCTTAAATATTGGACAATTTGCAGATATCATAAAAAATATAAATCACTTTGATGAAAATTACCTAAGATATACTAGACTCTTCAAGTGGGAAGAGGAAGTCTTTTCTAAATTTAAAAAAAAAAGAAAGAAAACAGGATCTAGTATTCATCATTATTATTATTATCCCTCATTCTGCAGTGAGTTGGTTTATTAGTGAATGAATGGGATCAAACAAATAATACTTTTAACATAGCATCTCTACTCTTGTGTTCAAGTCCTAACTTCACAACTTACTGTGTAGGTAATGTAGGCAGATTCCTTAAACCCTCTGCCAGATGAAAGTAAGGCGGGTCCTCCTCCAAGGTCTTTTTACTAGAATTAAACACTGTGGTACAGTAAGTGCCCTGTAACAATGACTGACACATAGTGAGTACTCAAAAGTTATGATATTTTTACTTCGTTGGTGTTCATGCTGTTCTGGTACTCTTGTATGATATTCAAACAGACTGTGCTGCTGCCTGGATATTATCTTAGAGGTTCTGCCAAGGAACCCCATATACTTCATATCCTCAGCAATGCCCCAAAGGCCATAACAGGGAACAAAACCTCCCACTTCTCTGATGCTTAAGAGGAAACCCTTCCAACTCTTGTCTTAGTCCAAAAAGCAAAACAAAACAAAACTTTAAAAATGAAAGAATAGCTTTGGACTCTGAAAATGACAGAAGGTCTAGGTGTTTCCTGAGACAGAGAACAAAGACAGAAAGAAAGGAGGGTGAGCAAACACCATATTCCATTGAATCCTCATTCCTGTGCCACAAATATTTCACTCATCCAAAGTTTTGAATGAAGAGATAAACAGTAAAGTAAAACACCACTAGGTATTTTTCAGGACAGAGAAGGTTCTCAAAACTGTACTTATCCTAAGTGACACCTGGAGATGAGTTAGTGCTCATGAATGAATATTCCATTGTTGTTGGAAGAATTTCTTCCTAAGTGTCTTGCTTCAAGAATGATGGGTGACGTCAATTAGGGGAAAAAACCAACAGTGAATACTAGGACTTATTGCTCTAATTAAGCAAGAACACACGTTACAGCATGAATGATTGGGTAATAATTCATACTTCTTGTGTTTCTATGTTAACTGTGAGCCTAAATGTAGACTTCCCTCACTTAGACATGAGTTCTTTTTACTCAGTAGCTCAAGGCCTTGAGTATTTAAATGCACTTTTTTCTAAAAGAAAATTACTTAAGGAAACACTGAAAAAGAATCTCCCTGGAAAAAAAGTAGGGCCTTCCTAAAAAGTAAATCTGGGTAAATTAAATTATAAAAGATCTATTCCAATAGGAACAGAAGCTTTGAAGTCTGTTTCCTATTCAAAAACAAAAACTCAGCTTCCCAGATGATAAGTTTTTAGCACAATAGACTTTTGGTATCACAACAGCTGGCTGTCTATCAGAGCTTCCAGGTCACACTGGTATCACAGGAGCTGGCTGTCTATCAGAGCTTCAGGGTCACATGTCATGCCGGATGTAGGCCTGACTTACTGTCACCCTTCCTGTCATGGTCTGGAACTTCTAGTGTGAACAAGCATTTAGGAACTTTAAGAATCTGTTTCTTTTTGTGAGGAAGTATCTTGCTTTTTCAGTCCAGAAAAGCTGGCTGACTTGTATATAAGCTGGGCCTAGGTTTTTTTGTAAGAAACAATTCTCAAAATCAGGACTTGGAAGGCCCTACTCTGCTGACCAGGAGATGGGATTAGACTACAGCTATGAGTATAAAATTTGGAATCAAACGGCCTGGGTTCCAACCCAGTTTTGACAATTCTGTAGCAAGTGGAGCTTGGTCAAGTTATTTCATTCTTTAAGCCTCAGCTTCCTCAATTGTAAGAGGATAATATTACTGAGAGACATTCAGTGAGGTTAAAAATGGAAATGCAGATAAAGTATCTAGCATATTAGAGGACATAAAGTGACCAGTCAGGGAGATTTAACTAATATGGTTAATGCTAAACATCTTAGGATGTTAGATATGTATGTGTGTGCGTGCGTGTGCACATGTAGGGATTCTTTTGACCATTGGTTTGTAATCAGATTTACTGTCTTGTATATAAACAAGCAAAATTGGGGGTCTTGTATGGGCAAGGAGTAAGCAGCTACTGTGTAGTATTTCCAGGGAATATTGACCAAAGGTGCTTGGCTCTGGTGGAGGAGAGTAGGCATCCACCTAAGTAACAGTAATACTAAGTCACAAGTGGCAAGGCCTAAGACAAGATAGATAGTGTGCTGTTGGAATTGACAATGTGAGATCATCATTTAGCTGAGGGAAATCAAAGAAGACTTTGCATGCGAGGGTCCCATGTTGCACTGCAGTCTCTGTAATGTCAATGTATGACAATAGGACTCATGTAATTATATTGACTTGAAAATTTTTAAGTTGGAAAGATCCCCATTCTATAGTGTAACAATTTGGGTATGTCTGAAAGAGTTCAAGTTCAATGTGTGTATTCTCTGATTGCAAGTAACCTAGGGCCATAAAATCAGTATTCATTTAAAATGAGAATCAGGTTTTGTTTTCCCCAGAGGTCAATTGGCCCTTTGCCCAGTGGTCTGTGCAGTAACACACTTCTACAAACTTTCCTAGTCTGAAAAGGAGAGGGCAGTAGAAGAAAAAAGAGGAAAGCACTGTTGATCTCTGTAAAACCTCTGCATTGTGGCCAGGTAGCAAGAAAACTTGCTCATGTTCTTAAGGCTAGTTTTCTTGCTCTTGGTGGGAAAAATGGGAACTTATTCTTTTTCTCCTATCCCATTCAGACTCCCTCTATCTTCTTTCCTGTGATTTGACTTTCTGTTTACTCCTTTGCCCATTCATTCATTAAACATTCACTATGTTTCTAATCTTGGAACTTAGGTGCTGCTGTAGGTAAGAGGATGAATAAAAAGAAGTTTCCTTGCTCTAATCATCATGGTCAGATATCAGATATAAGGAGCAGAGTCTGACTAAAATGCCAGAGGGAATGACTTTTCTGTGTATCTTCTATTTCTTTATGTTACTAAACACGGTTAGGAGTTGTTTGTTTAATCCTTTGAATTTTATAGGCTGCTACTCATACTTCTAAATCTTCTTATGTAAGCAGCTGAACCTATATCTAAAAACATTTTTGAATTTTACTATAAAGCAATGATTCCTCTCTTATTAGGATGAGTTGAAACCATGAAAAGAAAATAAGGACAGACTTGGGAAAGCCTGGTTGAAAAGACATTCTGAAATAATAACACAAGTAAAATTTGATTGGGTTATAGAAGACTGATCTGTTCTCTAGTTCTAGAAGCTTCCATTAATGGCTAATTTTATAGGTAACCCACTATTTTCATGGAATGTTATAAAAGGATTTGAAGAATGAGAGGAAAATACTAGTCCAACAGTATTTTCCCCTTTAATTCTTGAAGTCTCCAGATAAGCAATTTAGTTCTATCTTAATTATTGCCTTCTTTTGTCCTATTTTTTTTCAAATGTCCTCCCTTGGGCAGGATCATATGAAAAATCCCCAAGTCTGAGGACTCTCTCTTAAAATCATCTTTCTCCAGAATTGGAAAATACAAGCAAATCAGAATTCTGTTCTTTGTAAATAGGATCTAACTCTACTCATTTACTTGTGTAACTAGGAAAATACAGACTTTTGATGCATTGTATTCTTTTCTTTGTAACTCTGGGCAATAGCCACATTGGAAGGTAACTAGAAAAAGTAACACATAACTGAAGAATACACACCTTAAACATCATCACTAGGAATATCTGCATTATTGAGGTACTATTCAGGATGACTGCTTCATTTGTTCTTTCACTATACTTATGATGAGATTGCACTGGATGATAACAAAGACTGTTATGGTCCTCAAACCGCTAGTAGAAAGCTCATCCAGTTTTGCAAGTTGAATTAGTTGACATGAGACAGAAAGCTAGAATACATTTGCATTCATTGGTCGATAGAGTTTCTTGCTGAAGTGTTGGACCACATTATCTCATCACCGCTTTATAACTGACATATGCCCAATTGTCTTATATCCTTTAGAAGCAACTGTCGTTTCATCTTGAAGAACAATTAAGTCTTCTGAAGGCTAAATGTTTCCAAGGAAGACAAAAAAAAAAGGCCAGACTACAGTATAATTTATTGAAAGTTATTTATAATTTAGTACTTACTGTCCTGAAAATGCCTGTCCCCTTGGAAATATGATTCAGATGCCCTGAACTGAAGAAACATTTTCCTTTTTCCTGTATAAAATATGAAACAAAAGACAACTGAAAAACACTTCATTAAAACAGTTCCTTTGTCCTTTTGACAATGAAAATTGAAGAGTCATACCAGTTTGACTATGTGGGTGGTCCTCTTTCTATGCTAACCTTCACATGACCTCACAAAAATCACTGAAAGTTATTTGATGGTTCTAGAGATTTAAAAAATATGTGTTGAAAAGCAATAGTCCCATGCAGTAGGGGATTTCAGAAATTGCTATACATTAAAAAGTGAGGTTCCAAGAGCTGAAGGATCTGCCCAAGAATTTCTGTTCTGCCTAGAACTGGGTACCCAGGACCCCTTATGTTTTACACCTTGATAAGCCTCTCTCTAGTTGGGTCATGCTTCTTGGCCCTTTGGATTAACTCCATCATTGTCTTCGACAGGCTGATTTTGCCTTCAGTTGCACGCAGTTGGTCTAAGTGGATGTATGTATGACGCGATCAAATGAAGTTAAAGTATGATGCCCATGGGAATATCTCTGACATTTCTTTTTTTGGTTCAGTAATTCTGGAACATTCCTCATTTCATAATGTTTTGAACTTCTTCAGAATGTAACAAAAAGGAGAGTTTGATTATCTGATGAAAAATGAAAGTTAGATACTTTATTTTGTTTCTTTTCTTTCAAAAGACGTATTTTACTCTTTTTGAGTTAGTTGAGAAAAGTCAGTGTAGTTACCAGAAAAACTGCTCTCTGATTCATCTCTCTTGCCAGTGAGACAAGTCAGTCTAACAGTTTTGAGAAGTGAAAACTGAACTATGTGCTTTTGCTTTCTTTCTCTGTTAAATGAAATTTGATATTTTTACCTCTAACTTTATTAAAAACTATCATATGTTAAAGCTCATTCTTTTTTATGCTATTACAAAGTCATTTTGTCCACTTTGGTTGTAGAAAAATAAAAAAATAATAAGCAACAGGACTCTTGTTTTACTGATACAACCCGACTATAAATAGCCTATAGAAGAACCTTTGGGGGATATTGTCATAAAGTCCTAAGAAATGAATCTTCCTTCTCTGAAATATCATAAGCTTTAAAAAAATAGCTACTCCACGATCTTCCTGTAAAATGGAACCACTGCAATATGTGTTTTTTTTTTTTTAACACATTGCACACCTTTTGCTATTCAATTTGACATGAATCATGCTTACAGAATGTTTGGCAGGATTTTGAATTCAAGTTCCCAAATGAGTATTCAACAAAGATTAATTGAGACTATTATTTTATAGAGTATAAATACAACAGTTTATTAAAACATATTTATGGAAGATAAACAATTATGTAATAGAAACCAGCTACAGAATATAATAATATGACTAATGTAAAAGCAATTGATTACAATGACATAATTACTGGAGGTTAAATAGTATGCAATTGATATTACTTGTTATTCCTTGTGTAGTCTTAATAAGCATCTTGATCATTATTTAACATGAAATAGCTCACTTATTATATCCAAAGAAATAGCTGCTTTCCAACTTCATACACAAGGCTTTTATAGTGCTTAGGGGAGTTGGGAAGCTTATAGCTTTACCCTTAGGACTGAGGAAAGACATTGACAAAGAATGTTAATTAAGTGTTACTGATTGTATTTTATTTAAGGAAATGGAAAGAAAAAAACCAAAACCTTTGATTGGAACCTTCTGCCAACTCTGACAAACGAGGCGCCCTATAAATACA
Organism: Castor canadensis; assembly: GCF_047511655.1. Lineage (NCBI taxonomy): Eukaryota > Metazoa > Chordata > Mammalia > Rodentia > Castoridae > Castor > Castor canadensis. Next base: position 57,686,832 of record NC_133398.1, read on the forward strand.
GAGGTCCCTCAGTTTCCCTTGGAGAGGATTTAAGACTACTATTTGAATTTTTGTGACTTGCTCTTTCCTAAGAAGTAATTTCATTACCATTGTCATCCATAAGGGGGTTTATGAAGGATTGTAGCTTTGTTTTGACTCTGGCATTAAAATGAATATTTTCTTTCAACTTCTCTGTAGTTCCTTACTTTCCATAGTAATGTGATATGCTCAGTGGTACCAAGAAGGGGGAAGAGAATTAAAGAGGCACAATCAGTAATTTATGACCTCAGTTTTAGGCAATGGAAATAAGGAATGTGCGATGGAGTTAGAATAGTGTGTATAGAATTAAGGCCTTTCCCAAGGGCTGAAAGAGGCCCAGAGATGTGAGTAAGAACAAAGAAGTTCTAACTAAGCTGCAGACAGTTTTCAGCTAAATTGGTGGGTCAGACCCACTGTAAATAAGCATTTTTTTTAAGGGATATAACAATTTTTGTCCTTAAGCAAAATATTTCCTTTATTCTCTCAAATCTAGTTTTGATCTCTTTTTTCTAAAATTCTAGGGTTTCTGGATCAGTGCTTAAAAGAGGACTATATTATAGTCATTAAATACTACTTTCTGATGTTATATTTTGAGAGAATCTATAGGAAAGCTTTGGTTTTTATTTACTGGTGAAGGAAAACTGTACATGTGCTTATCTGTAAATCTGTACTCTATAGGACATTTGGAGAATAATTTCATTTAGAAATTGTATATGATCCAGCAATACCATTTCTAGGGATATATCTAAAGGAATGTGACAGAAGTTATTACAAAGGCATCTGCACACCCATGTTTATTGCAGCACTATTCACAATAGCCAAGTTATGGAAACAGCCAAGATGCCCCACCACTGACGAATGGATTAAGAAAATGTATTTATACACAATGGAATTTTACTCAGCCACAAAGAAGAATGAAATTTTGTCATTTGCAGGTAAATGGATGGAACTGGAGTTCATCATCTTAAGTGAAGTTAGCCAGGCTCAGAAGGCAAAAAAATAGCATGTTCTCCTTCCTATGCAGATTGTAGACCTAAAACAAATATTATTGGACATGGGTCACACACTAAAGGGAGAATGCACATGGGAGGAATACAGAAAGGGAAAGAAACCTAAAACTTGAATATGGTTGATGTGCTCACTATACAGAAGTGAATATAGTAGTCTTAAACTGGTAAAGGCCACTATGGGAAGGGGACTAGGAAGTATTCAAGAGATCTGATAGAGATGAACCAATGTAGGTTACAACACACAGGTGCATGGAAACAATAATAGGAACCTCTCTGTATAACTATCTTTATCTCAAATTAGCTTTTCTTATTATCACTTATGTTTTCTCTTCAACAAAATTGGAGAACAAGAGGGTCAAAATGACTGTTTTCATAGACAGTTATTTTTTGGAAGCAGTAGCATTTGATATGATTCTGAGATTGATTAAGAGAGGGAGCAGGGGAAGAGAGGAGAGAAAAGGAGGGGAAGAGAGGAGAGAAAATAGGAGAAAGAGAGGGAAAGGGGAGAAGGAGAGAAGCATCTTGCATTCATTTTCTTACTTCTCTGTGGTTCTACTCACTTTCTATGATACCAGTATTGGTGATTCTAGTGTTTACATCATCCCTCCTGCTTACACACATGACTTTGTACACACACAAATATATGTGTACATGCACTATGTAGATCACTCTTATAAGTCTAGACTTTCTACTTCCATGCTCAGTTCCTAACTTTAAAACAAACTTACCTATTTGATGTTTTCTCTCTGGGTTCTGCTAAGGGCAGAAAAATATAGTGGTGAGGATGAGAGGTTTGAGTTTGGGTTAAATTGCTTTGGGTTTGAGTTGCCATTCTAATTCTGGTATCTCTAATACCTTTGCAAACCTGTTTACTTTTTCCATGAATTCAGAAAGAATTTTAAAAATCATGTCTACTACTACTCAGCATTGTTTAAATAATAAATTATATGATTCAAATAAAGCATTTGCTTATGCCATCTATATAGTAAAAGTCTCATAAATTATTTAACTGTTGCTGCTGTCATTGAAGAAGTTACAAGTGCCCCTCCCCCCATATAAACGATGTGAACCTCGGTGTGATAAGTCAGGTTAATTGCTTCTTGCCAACCAAGGCATCAAGCCTTATGGGAGCCATTATTCCCCCCAAGTTCCATACATACTTCTGCCTCTATATGTTCAAGGCAGTCAAGTTTCTTCAGCTGTCTTTATGGCACCTTGCTAGGTGCAATGGGCAAGAGAGAAATGAGTAACTCTTCCTTGTCATTACTCACATGTGACATTTAAAAACAAAACCCTCAAGATTGCACTTGTTTTATTTGCCACAATTTGGCAAATATCTTGTTTTGAAAATTGTAGGAGAGGTAAGTAAGGCTGAGACAAAAGGTGGAGGAGTGAAGGGGCTGGCAGCAGAATTCATCTAGGGGCTCTCTTACCTATATTTGAGTGCATAGTTTATGACTTAAGGTCTGGTGCACTCAGTACTTCACAAGTGCCATTTGATTTGTGGAATAAGTGATGAGTGCATATTCCTTCACACATGCCAGGTTACCTTACCTCTTGTTGGGCAGAAAACTTTGTTCTCTGAACCAGCCTGCCATTTCTAACATAGAAGGCTCAGACCCAGGTCCTCATTGTGACCCTGGAGACAGCCAATGGTAGATTCATCCTTTCAAAATTGTCATTTGTAGGATTTCTTAAAACAAATAAACAAACAAACAAATGAAAAAACCGTTCTGACAAAGTCATTGTAAGAAGGAGAATGAGCACACATTGCTTTATCTTACTTTCTCTTTTAAAGCTAGAGATTTTAACCTGAGACTAGAAATTGTAGTGGTTCTATGAGTACCATGAAAGTATTTACAAAAATTTGAGTATATGGGAATTAATTTTTCCAGGGATAAAGAATCATCACTTTTATCAGATTACTAAGGGGTCCATTAACATGAAATGTCACCTTTGAATTGATAAATCATTTATTTGAGGGCATGTGAAAATAGAGACCTCTGATTCCATTGCCATCCAAAGAAGCCCTGCCAATGAGAGTCCAGCTTAACTGTTCACATTTGCATTGTGGATTTGGGGAGCTAATGGATTATTCTATCAACATATGTATTTTTGAAATCCTATAGCTCAATGTCAAATCCTAGAATACAATGGGAACGTTTGACATAAACTAGGTGTAAGATTGGATAGAGTTTCAAACAATCTCTGGGGGGAAAAACAAATTTTGGTGGTAAGGAAATGTTGAAACTGGAACAAACCAAATGTATCATATGGATTGATGAGCCAAACAACCAATATCAGCTTGAGAAAGATATCTGGAGATTAGTGACTCAGTCCAGTCCCTTCTGGAGACTTAGCTCAAAACTCTACATTAAAAAATACAATATACTGTTAAGGAAATTTCAGAACATTAGAAAGTATTACAGGAAGGGTGTAGACTTATCTACTAGCACATCAGCAAATGATGAGAGAAATCTATATTCTTCATTATTCATATTTGGGCTTCTGATGATCACTTTGAAACTGACAGATAATAGAGCTTCTATTTTAATCAGACAATTTTCCCAGATGTAGTACTGGTCTATGTCAGGCTTGGTTTACAGATAATGTTACTATGTGTTTTGGAAAGGAGCTTTGTGAGCAACCATAACACATATTTCTCCCTCAGTGTAAAAAGTATAGCAGTGTGAGTCAATGGAAAGTGAATAATCTTTGCAATAAGAAAGATCTAGGCTAAGCATGGTGGAACACCCTTGGATTCCTGGCTACCTGGGTCTAAGGCCTGCCTAGGCAAAAAGTATGAGACCCTATATGAAAAATAACTAAAGCAAAAAAAAAAAAAAGGGGGCTGGGGGCTTGGTTCAAGTAGTAGAGTGCCTGCTTAGTAAGTTCAAGGCCCTGAGTTCAAACTCCAGTACCATTAAAAAAAATAGAGTTGGGTTTGAAGTTTTGAATATCAACCACTGTGGAATTTGGCTGGTGCTAGAAAAAGAAATTTTTCTTGAGACTTGATTGCTCCATCTGTAAATCAGGGGTATTTATTAATGCTTAAATCTGGGGTTGTTGCAAGAGTTGGAGGTTAATGTCTAGGAGATGAATAGTAGGCAACTAATAAATGGTAATTATTATTGTTAATGTGAATATGAATATAATTTACTTATATGCCATTGGGTAATAATGAGTTTACATAAGCAAGTTTCAGAGAACAAAAGCATTTCCCCTGAAATTCTAAACTTAATTGTTAACAACTTAATTGGGGCAAAGTAGTAAGTATGTCATTGTAATCTTGATTTGCATTTCCCTAGTGATTAGTGATATTGAGCATCTTTTAATGTGGTGGGGACCATTGTTATCTTCTTTGAAGTGCTTACTCAAGTCCTTTGTGTTTTATTTATTTGTTTTTTGTTTATTTATTTTTGGCAGTACTGGGGTTTAAAGTCAGAGCTTCCCACTTGTTAGGCAGGTGCTGTACTGCTTGAGCCATGCCTCCAGCCCTTAAAGAATTTTAGAATCTAATAATGGCAGGCAATCATTAACTTTTCTTTCTTTCTTTTTTTTTGATGGTACTGGAGATTGAACTAAGAGCTTAGTGCTTGCTGGGCAGGAGCTCTATCACTTGAGCCACACCTCTTAACTGTATTCTGTGTTGTTGCATTTTAGAAGTTCTGTTTATATTCTGGATATTAATCCATTATACTCACACATGATTTTGAAATATTTTCTCCCATTCTGTGGGTTGCCTTTTTACTATGTTGACAGTGTGTTTTGATGTATATTTTTTAAAAAATTCACGAAGACTGATTTGTCTATTTTTCTTTGGTTATCTGTGCTTTTCAGGTCATATTCAAGAAATTATTGCCAAATCTATTGTCAACAAGCGTTTGTCCTATGTTTTATTATAAGACTTTTATAGTCTTAGGTCTTACATTTTGGTCTTTGTTCCATTTTAAGTTGGTTTTATATATGGTGTTAGGTATGGATCTAATTTCTTTCTTTTGCATGTGGATATCTAGTTTCCCTGTATGATTTGCTGAAAAGGTTGTCCTTTTCTCATTGAATGGTCTTGATATCTTTGTCAAATATCATTTGTCCATATCTACTATTTCATTGGTATTTATGCCAGTAGCACACTGTTTTGATTACTGTAGCTTTGTAGTAAGTTTAGAAATCAGGAAGTGTGAATTCTAGCTTTGTTCTTTCTGATTGTTTTGGTTATTTGGGGTCCTTTAAGATTATATGTGAATTGTAGGGTGGGTTTTGTATTTCTGCAAAAAAGTGATTGGACTTTTGATAGGGAATGCATTGAATTTGTAGGTCATTTTGAGTAATATTGACATCTTACTTCTATTAAATATTCCAATCCACAAATAAAACATGAATGTGTTTTCATTTACTTATGTTTTTAATGTCTTTCAGCAATGTTTTATAGTTTTCATTGTAAAAATATTTCAGCTCCTTCATTAAATTCATTCCTAAGTATTTTTTAAAATTTTTTTGATGCTATTGCAAATAGAATTTTTATAATTTCCTTTTCATATTGTTCATTATTAGTCTATAAGAGTACAACTGATTTTTTTGGGATCCTGCAACTTTGCTGAAGTCATTTATTAGTTCTCACAGATCTCCATTTTTTTCTGTGTAATCTTAGGACTTTCTAAATGCAAAATCATACTACATGTGAGAAGAGATCATATTAAATCTTCTTTCCAATTTGGATGTCTTTCATTTCTTTTTTATGTCTAATTATCCTGGCTAGAACATCTATACTATGCTGAAAAGAACTGACAAAAGAGAAGATTATTGCTTTTTACTTATTTTAGAGGAAAAGTTTTCAATCATTAACCATTAAATACGTTTATTGTGAGTTATCCATATATAGCTTTAATTACATTGTGTTAATTTCCTTATGTTCCTAGTTCATTGAGTGTTTTTATCCAGGAAAGGTGTTGAATATTGTCAAATGCTTTTTCTCAATCAGTTGTGATTATTAAATTTTCCCTTTCATTCTATTAATATGGTATATTACATTGACTTTCATATGTTGAGCCATCCATGCATTTTAGGGATAAATCTTATTTTGTGATGGCATATAGTCTTCATAAAATGCTGGCGAATTCAGTTTCCTAATATTTTGTTGAGGATTTTTGCATCATTATTCACAAGGGATATTGGTCTGAAGTTTTATTTCTGTTAGTGTCTATGTTTGGCTTGATATTAGGACAATGCTAGTCTCATAAAATGAGTTAGGAAATATTTCCTTCTAATGAGTTCTTTGGAAAAGTTTGAGAATGACTAATGTGTGTTTTCTTTAAATATGGGTAGACAATTCTCCAGTGAAGCAATTCAGTACAAGGTTTTTCTTTGTTAGGAGACATTTCATTATTGCTTTACTCTAGTTCCAATTGATAGATCCAAATATTCAGTTTCTATGTGATTTAGTCTTGGTTGGTGTCATGCAACTAGAAATTCATCCATTTTATCTAAGTTATCCACTTTTTGGGATACAATTGTTTATAACTGACAGTTTTTTAAAATTTCTGTAGAATTGGTAGTAAATATATATTTTTGCCACTTGCCTTAATAATTTGAGTCTTCCCTCTTATTTTCTTAGTCCATCTAAACAAAGTTTGTTAATTTTGGTGAACTTTACAAGTTACCAATACTTGATTTCATTAATTTTCTCAATTGCTTTTCTATTTTCTGTTCTGATTATTTTCTTTCTTCTGCTACCCTTGGTCTTAATTTGTTCTTTTATATTCCTAGACTTATAAAGATAATTTTTTTAATATTCATCTATTCACATGTGCATACATTATTTGGGCCATTTCTCACCCCTGCCCACTTCCCCCACCCTAATAAAGATAAATTTTTGATTTGAGATATTCCTTGCTTTCAATGTAAACATTTTTAGTTATAAATTTTCCCCAAAATACTAATTTCACAAGTTCATTATGTTGTGTTTTTGATTTTGTTTGTCTCTCAGTATTTTTACTTTCCTGTTTGATTTCTTCTTTGATCCATTTTCATTAGTATAAAAACTGCAAATTTGCATCCTTCTGTTAGTGATTTAAAATTTCTTCCCATTGTGGTTGGAGAAGATACTTTGATAAATTCTATCTTTTGAAGCTTATGGAGACTTAATGTGACCTAACATACATTGTATCCTGGAAAATGTTGCATGTGTATTTGAGAAGAATGTGTATATTGTTGCTATTTAGAGTACTCTGAATTCTGAATAAGTCTGTTAGATCTGGTTGATTTATCATGTTCCTTAAATTCTCTATTTCTTATCTTCTGTCTGTTCCATTTTCAAAAGTTGGGTATTGAAATCTCCAACTCTTCTGGTAGAACTACTTATTTCTCCTTTTAGTTCTGTCACTTTTCCCTGTGTGTGTTATCATGCTCTGTTATTAAGTACATAAATACTTGTAATTATTATATGTTCTTGGTGTATTGAAACTTTTATAGTATATAACATCCTTCTTTGTCTCTTGCAAAGGTTTTGGATTTAAAATATCTATCTATCTCATGTATGTGTGTGTGTGTGTGTGTGTGTGTGTGTGTGTGTGTGTGTGAGAGAGATGTAAGCATAGCCATAAGCTTTGTGGCTAGTTTGGTTACTACTATTTCTATGGAATATATTCTTCTATCCTTTCACTTTCATTCTATGTATGCCTTTGGATCTACTGTGAATGTCTTGTAGACAGCATATAGTTGAATCATTCAGCCAATCTAAGTCTTCTTTAACATTTTTTATTGTCATAAATTAATTATAGAATGGGTTTTTATTGTGAATATAAGTCTTTTGATTGTAGAGTTTAGTACATTTACATTAAAAATTACTTCTAATGAAGAGGGTCTTCTGTCATTTTTCTCTATGCCTTGAAGCTTCCCTCCCCCTTATTTTCTGTATTATTATATTCATTTATATTTAATTAACTTTTGTATTTAAATGTTTAAATTCCTTTATTGTTTCTTTTTTAAGTGTATTCTATGTGCATTTTCTTTGAGATTACTGTGATTATATTTAACATCTGAAAGTTGTAACTTTTTGATTTATATTTATACCAGCTTGAATAACCTACAAAAAATAGTCCTTTAACAGCCTGATGTCAGAAAATTACATTTTCATATACAGTCTACCCCAAAGTATAACCTAATAATACTTTTAGATATATTAGTCCCTTAAATTCTATGGAAAACAAAATGTAGATTTATAAACCAAAGTTACAATAATACTAGCTGCTAGACTAAATGTTTTTAATATAATAAAGTCTTAAGTCATATAGAAAATGAAAAATGAAGTTACATGTAAACCATTTAGACTTAATACTAGCTTTTACAATTATGCATGTATTTACCTTTATTGAGATCTTATTTTTTCAGATGTATTTGATTTGCTGTCTAGTGTCCTTTCATTTAACCTTGCAGAACTCTTAGGCATTTTGTGTAGAGCAGGTATAACAGTAATGTACTCCCTCAGCTTTTTTGTTTGTTTGTTTTAAATTTTTTATTGTAGAAATGTTTTAACTTCTTGCTCATTTGTTGATGGACAGTTTTGCTGGCTACAGGATTCATGGTTTTTTTTTCTTTTAGGACTGTGACTATATCAACCCACTTCCCCTGGCCTTCAAAATTTCTGATGAGAAATCCATCAATAATGTTATTAAGGATTGCTTGTATGTGACAAGTCACTTTTCTCTTGTTCAAGATTCTCTCTGTCTTTCAGAAGTTTAATTGTAATGTGCCTCAATGTGAAGCTCTTTGAGTTTGTCTTACTCAGAGTTTGTTGAGCTTCTTACATGTTGATATTCTACCTCTCATTAAGTTTGTAACATTTTCAACCATTATCTCTTCAAATATTCTCTCTGGGCCTTTTTGTCTTCTCATTACGGAGCTCTCAGAATTTTATGTCTATCCACTTGATGGTATCCTATAGGCCCCAAGGCAGTGTTTATTTAAATTCTTTTCTTTCTATTTCTCAGAAAGAAATTTTCCATTTTCCTATCTTCAACATTGCTAATTCTTTCTTTTTGCCCATTCACATCTGCCTTTGATTCCTTCTAGTGTATTTCTCATTTCAGTTATTGTACTTTTCAGCTCTGTACTTTTTATTTTTATATTTTCTCCTTTTTAATATTTCCATTTTGTTGATACATTGTTTACTGATTTTATTCATTTCTTTTGTTCTTAAAACATCTTTAATCTACTGAATCTTCCAACAGTGTCTATTGGGTATTTTTATTTTGAATGGGTCATTCTTGGTTGTTTGTTTGTATGTTTGTGAACTTTTATTACAAACTGGACACTTAAATATCCAAATCATAGTCACATTATGTTTGGGTTTTTTCAGCTGTAAGGCAGAAATTCAAAGTAGACTCTTCCTTGACTTTTGGCACATTCTATATTTTTCATAGACAATTTTATCTCATAGATAGCCAGAGTATCAAACACATGTCTACCATTTCTCTCCAATAAGTGATGAGAAAGACAGACAAAAATTTCAGTTCTGCCTATAGTGAGAAATAGGAAATTCACCTTAGAGAATGCCAACATACTATTTTGACATATTGACATATATTGACACAATATACTATTTTCTTGATTCTACTATCTCCCACTCACTATGGTTCCCTTTACTGTTTTAGAAAGAGATTTTTCTTTTTCTGATTCCATTCTTCCATGAAGATTATGGAAATTGCTACCATAAGTTATAACACTTGATCACACAGGAGGTAAGGATTAGTTGAGCAATATTGAAGTAGTTTGGAACCTTTAAGGTTCTGATCCCTCAAAGATTCAATGTTTTGCAGATAGTACTAATAGAGTGGCAAGAGAATATCTCAAGTTCTCTCTCTTCCTTTTTTGCACATGCATGCACTCACATACATTTTCAAAGTCTTTGTGTTTAAGAGTCTTAAAAAAACCATAAAGATAGTCTTGATTCAGGTATAGCTCTGCCATTTAGTAACTGTTTGTCTTTGACTTATTCATTCAACATTTTTTTTTCTTGTGGAACTGGGGTTTGAACCAGGGCTTCACACTTGTAAAGCAGGTGCTCTACCACTTGAGCCACACCTACAGATCTCCAGCTTTTCTTAAGCCTCATTTTCCTTTGTAAAATAGGCTACCATTTCCACTTATTTCATAGAGTTGTCTTGATAATGTCTTGGTAATGTATGTAAATTATCAAATACATTTTATTGTATTGTCTATTAAGGTTAAAATATCTAAAATCACCTATAATCTAAGCCATTTCAGACTACTGAAAAAACTGAGCATTCTTTTCATTTCATTTGAGATATGAAAGGAAAGAGGGAGGTAAAAAAATACTAATTTTTTTCACTCATTTTTATAACTTTAGGATAACCATATTCCTTGATTCAAACCATATTTAGCCTGAATCCATCAGAATATAACTGTAACAATTTTCTGTCTATTGTTTCTGCAGTTAGTCAATTACATACTATTGCATACATAACTGTCTGGTGATGTAGTGGTTTTGCTAAATTCTATGATGTTAGAATGATATTGCCAGTGCTTTGATTCTGGCTGGAATAAGAAGAGGGGCCCATAGGCTTGTCATGGAAAGGGTCTTTGTGGAGTTCCAGATACCCTATTAATTAGGTAGAACATAGTAGAAAAGCCCCAAAGCTTCAAAATAATTTTAGAAATTCCTTATATGTAAGTCCCTATGTCTGTTGGAAATAACAGAGATTTATTCTGTTAGAGATCAAGTTTCCCCTAATGCGATGTTGTGTACTATTGCAGAAGACTGGTAGGCTTTACAATTCAAAACAGAGTTCTTTCTAAGGCTGGAAGGGTGTTGACAATGGAAAGTTTTTCAGGGTGACTAATGCTCTCTATGAATAAACTAGGTCCTTAAGTCCTCCTCTAAAGACTGGAAATCTTAAGCCAAACCTCTCTTAGGAAAATCCATGCAAGTTTTTCTTAAGGTCCACATGGAAATCTACTTCCTAAAGTCAGATCTGAGATCCAAATTCAAGTAAAGCATATTGCCATCTTATTGTCTGCTGAGTTGTCTAGAAGCTTTCAAACCCCTCATGTCATTGTGTTTTTGTGGATTTTTATCCTCCAACCAGGTTACAAAACCACTAATTATTTTGCTGACCTAGTTCTCAGCAGAAAAGGGTCAACACATTGATGTTTGAACCATCTACACTGGCAAAGCCACTTGAGGCCTTGCCATGCAGAAGTCTCTTGGGTCTGACTTTCGAGGGAGATGATAATACAAGATTAAAAGCATTTGTGAACCACAGTGGGAATTAATAATGAAAAAACTTGGCTTGTTTTTCCTTTAGACATGATTGGAAATATCCCTTTAGCTATGTAAAAGGGAAAGAAATGAAAGCCAGCCGAGGCTACAAGCTCTGTTGTTATTTCAGTGCAGAAGAAAGCCCAGAGACTTCCCAGCTCTACTGGTTTAGCAGAAATACTGGAAGTCTGTCGATCAACCAGAGGATTCTTTCTTGTCTTGGCTTGTTTTGGAGCTGGTACAAGGGCTGATAGTCTTAACTCTGGGTAATTTATATAGCTTCAGAAAGAAAGGTTGTCAGGGCCCACATGATGAAGAAAGAGGAAGAAAAGCAAATGAGACTGGGGACATGTCTAAACCTCCTCCAGCAGCACTGTCACCCTGCTCATCAGGTAAGAAGAAAAACAGATTAAAGCGAGGTCTTTGTTTCCAAATTCCAGACTTGCAAAGGATGTATTCTGATACTGATTTCAAAATATGGTTACATCTTGAAAGCATTTTTGTTCAAAAGGCACATTATCTTTAACAATGAAGCAAGAAAAAAAGCTTGGTTCTTTACAGTAGACTCTTAAAATACCTTAGCAGATCTGATTTTATATATATATATATATATCTTTTTACATTAGCATTCAAAAATCTTTGGCAGGAACAATAGGAGTGGTCCAAAGTTCAGTTTATAATCATAAGCAGACTTTTTCCCCATTCCCTCCTCCCTGCTTTAGTTTCTGTATATTTGGAGGGGGTGGAGCAAAAGAGAGGGGTCACATTTAGACATCATTCCTCCTTTCTCTTTCCCAGGATGAGCTCTAATTTCATAATAGGATAGTTTTATTCAAAGTTAACTACTTTGGATTTGGTTCAGAACGATAATCGTAGAAAATATAAAGTAACATTTTAAAAGCTCAGACTGCAAGAGAAATGAATAGTGTAGCTTAGTAAAAGCATATGTTGCTAGCGAGACCTCCACGACCACATTCAAATCATGCTGTTGCCAAATCACGGTATGTTTCTAAAGCTCCTTATTTAAATTTCCCCAGCGAGGTTCATATGGCATGTTCTGTGCTTTTGCTATATAGTATTGAAGGAGGTCCTTAGAAACCTTTTCCCTGAAGCGCCAACTTTTTCTTTCCTAAATAAAAATTCAAATTAAGTCTAGTTTTCATTTATAGGGCACAAGACTCCAAACCACCACCAACAGAAAAAAAACAAAACCAAAAAACAATAAAAACCAACATTTGCTCTTGGCATCATTTGGAGTTGTGATAATGGCCATGGAAGTACAGATCAGCAGCACACATAGTCAGAGCGTCTGCCAACATGTGCTGTGGCCTTATAAGAGTTCTACTTGATCGTGGCCAGCATCTGTAAGACCCTGAAATGCCAAGTAATCAAGTCCCAGTCTCAAAGAAAGACTTTGTTAAAATCACCCCAGGCCTATGTACACTTTTCTATAAAAGATTAAAAATACAAAGTCACTGCTTTTCAGTGCTTTCCAAAACCTGGAGTGAGGAATTCATCCTGAAGTTGCATGTCACCAGTTTATGTCTATGTTTGTTCTCACATATGAAGACTGTTTCTCTGTAGCCTTCTGTTCTGTTTAGAAAGCCTGATTCTTTTTTATGTTTCGCTTCTTTTCAGGCTCTGTTTAATCTTTGTGTATGATTTGGATAGTTCTGGCACCTCTGAATTCCTTACAACTTAATTATCATATCTATCACTACAATGAATAAAATGATTTCTCTTCCCCTCAAGTCTTTGATACTGTTTATTCATCCAAATTTAGAAGCAGACCATACTAAATCATAGGCTTGTACTAAGCTTGGAGCTATTCTAACTTAGAGAGCTTTCTGAGTTACTTTCTGAAAGAAGGAGCACAACCAGAGGCAGAAATGAGCCTTGTCCACACTTGCTAATGGCTGTACACTCATACTCTTCATGTTTGACTGTCAGTAGCTATAAGGGTCTGCCCAGTTCAAATATTATCTCTGTAAATAATAGAATTGGAACTCACCAGTTTCTTTAAAAAACAAGAATTTTTTTGGAGGTACCAGGGTTGACTCAGGGTCTCTTACTTGCTAGGCAGGTATTCTACCACTTGAGCTATACCCTCCTACCCTTTTTGCTTTAGTTATTTTTTAGATAGAGTTGCAATCCTCTTACCTGTGTCTGTACAGCTAGGACCACAGACATACACCACCACACTGGATTGTTTATTGAGATTGAGGCCTTGTTAACTTTTTCCCAGGCTTGTCTCAAAATGTTATTCTCCTAATAGCTGCCTCCTGAGTAGCTGTGGTTATGAGTATACACCACCACACCTGGCCAGCAAAAGGATTTATATAGGGTAACAGAATCCATCTTATAGATGACACAAAATACGGTTGACTTAAGCATGATCCTACATGTGTCCTGCAATTTTCATTCTATGAGATCCTGATACTGTCTTCTAGTCTGCTAGCCCCTGTACCTGATTTATGCATTATGACCTATGAACTGGAGTTTTTTGTTTAACTTACATGAAGTAGAAGGCTAGCTTTTTTCTTTGTTCTTTCTCCCTTTTTCTCTTCTTTGTTTATTTAGGATCTGTTGAACATCAAAGTACTTTACCTATTTTTTTCTTTCTGCTTATGTCTGCTGAGATTTCATATTTTGTTAAAATTTCACTGAAAATAGATAAATATTTTCCTGACAAAGAGTAAAATGTGATTATGAGCCCAGACTATTTAGAGCCAAAAGCCAGCTCTGTGATGTTGGGAAATTTACTTTTTCTAGGTCTCAGTTTCTTAATCTATGCCATTGAGATAAAAACCATCCTTAATACCCAGGATGGTTAAAAGAGTTATTGTACCTCAAGCATTTAGAATTGCACCAGGCCATAGAAGGTTCCTGATTTAATAACAGCTATTATTCTTCAACTGTATTACTCTGCAACATGTCTGGCTTCTTTTCCTAACTATGCAGCCTGAAGTTATTTGTCTCTCTCTTATGCAAAAGTGCTCTGTTTTCTTCCAAAAGAAACCCTGTTCCAAGTTGTACCCATGAAAGAAAATGTGTATTTGGTCCCTTTCATTGGGTAGAGTCATGCTCAGATTTGGGTTCAAGATGAACTCTTTCTCCCAAATGAGGAAAGACACTGATGCTGTGTTTCTTCCTGTAAATTACTAATAGTCCTTTTTCCAGTTATTATAGCCTTGCCTTCTTCCTCTGAAGTATCCATACTTAAAACAATTTGTATGTTTGAATATCTTCTTTTCACATATTCAATTTCCTAAGCCTTTGTTTCTATCTTTGTTATTATAAGACACAAAAGTGATGTTTGTATTGAGTGTTGTGTCACAAGAGATATGGATGGAATACATTATTACTATTTATTACTATAAAGTAATAAAGGCAATAGCTTAATCAGGAAACATAGATTCACTTTCTTCACAAAATTATATATATATAAAATCTAGAGTCCTGTCATCTTTTAGATGCTTAAAAATTCATTTTCCTATGTTGTGTTTCAAAATAGAGAGACCTTAAATACTAATAGCTGAAAGTACAGGTTCTAGAATCTGATTGCCTTGGTAGGAATCCTGGCACTGATTGTGCAGTTTTCTCAACTTCTTTAACCCTCAGTTTTCTCATCCATAAAATAGGAGGATAATAATATCTACATCATAGGGCTGTTGTGAGGGTTAAATGAAATATTGTATGCAGTTGTGCTTGAAATATGGGTGTATTAAAGAAGTAATAGCTATTATTAAACAAGAACAGTATTGTCCTTCATCGTCATTAAACATTTACTTTGCTTTTTAATCTGGTGGCTAGTGGTTAGAGACTTGTATACTTTTAGTTAGGTGTGGAACTGATGATGTGAATGTAGCAAAAAAAAAATCTGACTCCTCTTTACAACTGTTTATTCTATTATCAGATGCCCCAATGTAAACATAATTCTTGTCTGTAGACTTTTCAGTTTCAGCAGTTGAGAAGTTTTCTCTTAAATAGTTAGCTATCCCTTGGTATCTTCAGGACATTGGTTCTAGGATCCCCCTTGTGGATACCAAACTCTGTGGATGTCCCCTCTACATTAGCTTAGTATGTGCATATATAACCCACAAATCTTCTCATATGCTTTAGATCATCTCTAGATTACCAATGCGATGTAAATGCTATGCCAATTGTTGTTAAACTCTACTGTTGAGAGAATGATGACAAGAAAATAGTCTCTCTATATGTATATCTGTATATTTTCAAATCTTTTTGATCCATAGTTTGTTGAGTCTGCTGATATTGAACGAGCAGGCTGACTGTATCTTTTAAACATCTCTCTTCTTAAAGAATTCTGAATTCTTTTTTTTTTTGAGGAAGAATAGTTTTTATTATCTTCATATACAGAGGACACAATTCTTGAGAGCAATATGTGTGTTGAGTTACAAGTTCTGTTTCAAATTCAGAAGCTGCCAATATTTGGTTCCCTGTTATGCAGAGTTTGAGATAACAAATAAGACAACGCAGTTTAGTAAGACCACAATTCAAGTACAGAACTTGGTATATTAGGATGATGGACATATAATTGTTATACTAATTGAGATGACAGAGTGAAACTATCAGTATTTGTAATTGTTTTGTGACAACAGGTATGTATTAGGCGGTTCTGGGTAAATTGTTACCCTATGATTTTGTATTTCTAATATCTACTTTTATGTAACAAATCACCCCCAAAATCTAGTGCCAAAAAGCATTAACCATTTTAGCATACTTACAATTTTGTAGGTCAGTAATTCAGGGATGGTATAGCTGGTCCCTAGCCTCTGTTCCATAATGACTGGATCTTGGCTGAGGAGAGTGGAATGGCTGAAAATGCTGGGAACTTGACTAGGGCTACATGTCAGGGCCTCGGTTCTGCTTATCAGCTGGGTTCCTGGTGTTTCTCCACATACCATTTGCTGTGGCTGAAGTGGTGTCACTGAAACAATCAGGCACAAAAGGAATCAAAGAAAATTAAAGGGCACAGGAATCCTTGCAAAATGATGTCCAGATCTACACGCAGCAGGAAATAACTAGTACCACGTCTCACAAAGTATACAACACACCATCTGATTTTGAAGTGGACTTGACATTGACTAACACCATCAAATCACATGTTTGAATTTTTCTTTTACCTTCAATCATTTTGCTAGTTCATGAGAAAAGAGAAAATCTTGATAAGCTTAAGTATGTCCTCAACATCAATGCAAAGTGTCATGACTTCTCTCCTCAGCAGAGAGCAAATCTCAAACCCAAAGACTTTATTGGGCAGCACAATTCAGCACCAACTGGAGAATGTGCTTTTGTTCTCCTTATAATATTTTCCTGCTGTTACCTTCTAACTTTGATAAATAATATTTTAAAACAGTTTATGATATTAAGCTTTTTTAAAAAACATATATATGTGTGTGTACTTATATATAGGCTGGTGATGATTGTACAATAGAGTGAATACACTAAAAACCATTGAAGTGTCAAAAACAAACCAGTTGTGTAGTGTCTTGATGGGGACCAGAGCCAAGGAGATTCAGAGTAGATTGAGCTAGAGCTGTTGGATGTCTGCATGCAGAGATTTACAACAGCCTAAAAACAGAGATGACCAAAGCCAAGAGGATGTCAACAAAAGGAGACCTTGAAAATGGAGAGTAAGGAATGAATACTAGAGCAGACCATTCACAAGTGGGGACCTGTGGACCAACAAGGTTAAGGCTGAGTGAGAAGAGTAGAAAAACAAACTTTGCCCTATCTCCTATCAAGTCACTGAAGCTACTAACCTGGGCTGTGGTGGACAAATCAGTATGTTTCAATGGTCTAGAAAAAGAAGTCTTAAAGTGGCTCAAAACTAACAACCAAACATGGAAAATTACAACTTTAATAACTGAAAGTGCCTGAGAGATTTTGAAATCTGCCCAAGTTCTGATTCAGTAAGCTGTCCATCGCATAGGGAGATTTGACCTAGCACAAGGGGAGTGATTCGAGAAAAATAAAACTGCTTTGTGTATTTACCCCACTAAGCTGAGACAACTCAATAAGCCACTCAGCTATCATCTCACAAACAAACAAAAACAAATACATGTCAGTAAAAATGGTGGTCAATAGCAACAAATATTAAATAAACACACCAAACCCATAACAGAGCACTGCAAAATCTTACTCGTTGTGTGAGGATATTTAAAATTTGGAAAATATTTAAAATGAAAATGATGACAAAACTTCTAGCAGGATGTTTAAAATAAGTTCCAATTGAGTCATTTTTCTTGAGTAAAACGTTCAGGTTCTACTGAAAGCTAACAAAGTCATCTGAGAGTGAGGCAGAGAAAGGATGAGCCTTTAAGCCCTTGCTGATTATCTTCACAGATTCAGTGATTGGACTATCGGAGAGCTGGCTGTGGTAGAGTTATATACAGTACAACTGTGAGTTTAGGAAGGCTCTGGGGCTTGAGGCCCTGTTTAGCAAGGAGTTAATGTGTACTGAGAACATCACTAAACACTGAAGAGTGAGATGGATTCCCAGAAAATTACCCTGAACATAAAAAATTCCATGGCATTGGTCCCTGACTCTTCTTGTTCAGATTGTGTCTTTTTCTGTCCTTCCTTCCCCTTCTTTATTGCCTCTCATACCTTAAAAAGTTCTGCTTAATTTTAAAGCCCCTGACATATAGCTGGCTGTTGCTAAGGAACAGCCTCTCCCATTAAACAGGTATAAAAATGATGAATGACAATAATAATTTTGTACACACTCAGAGACTGGTCTTAGAGTTAAAAAATCAATATTCTCAATAAGGGATTAAGAGGAGAACTTCAATTTTAAAAGTAAACTCTGCCTGCATATGTGTGCTGTGCAATTGTTTTTCTAAGAAATGTGTTTTTGGAGAAAGTGCCTGGGTTTTATTCTAGACAGAGACTAGGAATTTGACATAGTCAAGTTATACAACTTCTCTGGGCTTCAGTGTTCTCACATGTCACCTACAGTAATCATTCTTCTTTCTTAGTTGTTATAAAGTTAATACAGAGCACACAGCCCAGGGCCTGCTGCATGGTTTATGCTCAAGGAACATTACTGACCATCCCTGTTCTTTACTCTGATAGAAACTATTATAACCGGAGGAAAATAGGAGAGACTATGTGCATGTATTTGCATGGTACATGCATATTGAATATTATATATCTGTATTTGTTTATGTAAATACAGATATATGTATCTGTATATCTGTATTGCCATATATAAATTATCAGATAATCAATGTCATTTGTGGATACCAGAAGTAATCAGAATACAATATGCCTAATCTCTATCAATTAAGACATAAAAACTTAACTCTGAGAATTCAGAAATAAATCTGAGCAATCAAGAACATAAGAACACTATATATGTATATATATGTATATATATGATATGTATGGTATGTAAATAAATTTTTATTTATCATTTTTATTAGCATATATTATACAGGGGAGTTTCATTGTGACATTTCCATATACACTTATGATGTACCTTGATTAGGTTCACCCCCACCATCATTCTCCCTAATCCCCCTCCCTCCTGCTTAAAGTGATTTCAACAGGTTTCATTGTTCTACATTCATATAAGTATATAAAGTGCACTGATCATATGCACCCTCCTTTACCTTTTGACCTTCCCCCTTCCTCTAAGAGGATCAACTTTGCAATCTTGTCCATTTTTAAATGTTTTTTCTCAGATGAGTCTAAATCATTATCCTCTTGCTATTAGCCTTTTAAGAATGTGTTCCTTTTAAGAGTGTTTAAATGTATCCGTAATTTCAGAGGATTGCACATCACTGAAATTTTGTCAAAAGGTATTAGTCTTTTTCCTCTGTAAGTCTGTCCTACAAATCTCCTTTTTCTTCCTCTTACTTCCTCTCAAATCCTCTGTGATTCCGACAGCTGCAGTCCCTTCCTCCCACTCCACCATTCAGTGTGGACCGCTGTTGCCATTGGAGACTTCCCCAGCTCCCAGAAGCTCGCTCTGTCCAAGAACTTAGGTGGTGGACTTAAAGTAGCAGAAAGTAGTCAATAATTAGAAAAACAGACTTTCAGCCAAACTGAGTAACAAGACTTTGGAATTTCATATCTTTGATATTGGTTTTGCTAATTAATTGCCACAGATATACTGGTCTGTGGGGGAACATAGCTTCACAAACTTTTGGCTGGGGCTATTACAAATGAACAATATGTACAGGAAAATGTTAATAGTTGAGGAGAAAGGCATTTTAACAAAGTTTTATAGAATGTGGCTTAGGATCCTCAGGGCAAACATATGCATTACACATCTAACCCCACACTGAGAAAATAATCCCTAATGCTGGTTCCTCTGCTAGTCCTATTAAAAATTCTCCAAAATGTAAAGCCTGCCAATTTGAGACTAAGAATAAATGGCTCATGGTTCCTTCTGAAACAGCATCCAAGATTCATGCTCTCAGCACTGCACACGGAATCACTGGGGGAGGAGCAGCTTTGGTTTCTGGGGCGCCAGACAAGGCCAGTGTGACGGTCCAACTCTTTTTATTTCAGGCAGGGCACCCAAAGGCCACATTCTGCTGGAGGTGGATTGAGCGGGGATTTCACATTAAGGGAGGTCGGGCTCCATAGTTGCTTTGGTATAATGCAGTCAGAATACGAGGCTTGGAATTCATGATGGGGGATTTTCAAATGCATTATGTATTCTGAGGGTCCACCTATCACAGAATTTAACACAGTGTGTAGTAAGAGGGGAGGACTCAGCCAATGTCCTCTCTTACAGTGACGAATAACATTGGTCATTTCTGCAAATGACTTTAATGCTGCATTTGGGTGAGTGATGGTCTATTCTAGCCTTAGATACTTAAGTTAACAAATAGTTAATGATTACTTTTGTATGAAAGAAGGTGGGGCAGAGATGTAAGTAAAGAAAGGCATGGGGAATTTTTAATTATTTCAAAGCACATTTTTCTCTATTGATTGAAGAACACACTTTAGTTTTGAGATAAAAAAATAGGCTGGAGTCTTTGCTGTCAGCTATCAGATCTCAGATCATTCCTTTAGCTTTCCTGGGCCTCAATTTTGTCATCAGCAATATGGAACTATCAGTCCCTGCCCAGACTACCTGGAAGTAAGGATCAAGTGGAGTGCTATAAAATACTACAAACTAAATTCCTGTATGCATCTTATAGCTTTTTATGTTATAAAATATAAAATGATATTAAAAAATACGAACATATGTAATCTACTTAATTTATTAATTTGGGAGTTTGGGTATGCAAATAGTAACATTGATTGAGTCTCATAAGCCCTTGTGAGGTTCTAAATACTAGTTCTCTGGTCTATGGTCATACCACCTTGAATATGCACAATGTTGTCTAAATAGTAGCTCTCACTCAAACTCCCATGTGACATCTGGTGTTTGGCTAGAAGAATTTTATATGTTGTCAAGCATTTGCACCTGTCTGATACTGAACTAGCTTTTATTAATTATTTATAATTTATTATTTACTTATGCCACACTTACAGTGGACATTGTAAAATCAAGTGGACAAACTAATTCTGGTGCTCACTTCTTAATAATTCTTTATCTTTCTGTACAAGCTCATGGTCCAAATGTGGACTTAATTCTTAGCACTTCACTGTCTTCTACATTAACTCCACTCTCATTGAGACCTTGACCTTCAAGGGTCTCCTAGATAGTCTCTGTTACTCCTTTGGGCTCCTGGGATATTTCTGTATGTGCCCTCCAGTTAATATAACCATGTCCTCCTACTATCTCTGTTCTCAGGGGCAAGAATGTTCAGATATGTTCCCAAAGCTTCTTTGTGTTGGAATATGACCCACAAAGAGAACTGCATGTTTGGTTTTGGCTGCCCTCAGGCCTGTGTGTTACTGTGTGGTGTGATATCTGAGTATAAGCACAGAGAGGACTGACCTACATTTCTGAGAAGAAACAATTATGCACACATAGATACTCTAGACAATTTGATTAGAAGGCTTTTCAAGAGGCTATGGTTTTACAAATGCTATGTGGTATTTTCATTGGCTCTAAATTGGTCATTAAAAGTGTCATTTCATGTCAACCCTCTTCTGTGTCAAGCTCCTTACAATATGATATTGTCCCCTTTTATTTCTAAGCCCAGCCTATTGTCCATCTTCATCCAGTGTTATGTGTGGTAAAGGGAAGTGTAATTTTGTTGGGTATCATATGATGACAACTGTGACTTCAAGTCCTTGGAATTTTGCCTGGTAAGTGGATAAACAGCATGCATTAGGGTCCATGTACACTGAATTGTGTTTACAATGAGAAGAGATACAGGACAGATATGTTTGCCATAAAGTACTTAGTTTTCATTTAGTTGTTGTAAGTAAGAATTTGATTCTCAATAATTAATTCTACCAACACATTTTATTTGTAATGGAATTTCAAGTTTAGATTAATAAATGAATGTCTTAATTTTCTCAGCAATCATGATGAAGGAATAAAATGACTATACTACAGTTGTATTAGTGTTAGTCACCTTAAGAACTATTGTGAGAGTGTTTTCTCTTAAGGACTATAATTCCAAGTGACTGTGATGAGAATAAAGGAGGAAGAACATTTTGGTGTCACATTACAATTATATGGACATAGCTGGAAAGGTAGGGATGGAGCTGAAGAATAATAACAAGCAAAAAATGAGTCCTGTGTTCCTTTGGGTCTCCTTTCCCTGCTCTATCCTACATATTATTCAGGACTTTGTAGAGAGATATAGCATAATAATAGCATTTTTTGTTGCAATATATGTGGAAGGACAAGGAGTTATGGGTCCTGGTGGAGGAAAGGGAGGAAGATCACTGTGATTGGCATACAAAATATATGTTCTTCATTTGTTTTGGGAAAATGTGGATACAAAGGAAAACAATGGTAGCATATAAGTCTGAATAAGGAAAAATACAATGTAGTCATACCAGATAAAGGCCTTTATTCTTAGTCCATGACAAATAGAATGTAAGGCAAAGGAGGCTGGTGTGGTTTTATGGGTAGATCCAATAACAAAATGATGCAATAGACCCTTGACATAGCTGCAATACTTTCCTTCTGTTCCAAATTGCAAACAAGCTAATCTGGAGGGAATAGTGCAGTGAGAAACAGATAAGAAAGCTTTAGTCACTATCACCTGAGAAGGATTAAGGGCACAACAATTCTATGCAGTAGTTTGTCATTTTGGCCCTTGTGGTTATCTGGGAAACTTGCTCTTACCCTAAGGGATCCTGATTCAATGGATCTAAGATGAGACGTCAAAATTTATTTGAGATTATTTGGTGAATAATCTTTAGAAAAGATTTATCTAATTAAGGTAAAGTCTCTTACAATGGAGTTCAAGACACCTGATGTTGACTGTCAGAGCAACAAAATAAAATCACTTTAAATTTCCATGGCAACAAAATAGGTCTCTCTTTTCTTCATAGGCATTTTGTAAGGCTCTATGTAATCACAGATAGGAAAATTAGATCATATGGAAATAGGAAAATGTGATATTCTTTTTGTGCCTACAATGAAAAGATAGTGACTTCAAAATTTTGAAGATCTAACTTCTTGTTTAAACAATCTCCCTAACAAAGGAAGAAAAAGAACTGCAAGTGTATTGTTGAGAAAACTAGAAGGTATCTGAAATCTGGGGCAGAATGTTTAACAAAAGCATATTCTGAGAATAAAATAGAACTCTTGGAAATTAAAGTATAATACACTAAAAAAATTTTAAAATCATTAAAATATTTGGGTAATCTAAAAATAAAACAAATAGATGAGCAAAAAAGAGAAATAAGGAAATTAGAAGATAACCTTAGTAGAAATTATGGAAAAAGTTCAGAAAAATATGAAAAATAATAAAACTAGAGATTTAGCATGAAAAGGTCCACTGATTACCCATACCAAGACAGATTTGGAATGGAAACAGTTTTACAATTTTCCAAAGAATAGAAAAGAAAAGCAGATTCACACATTTAAAAAAATCAGTTTTCAATTAGCATTTCTATACACTAACAATGAGCAAACTGAAAAAGAATGTATGAAGACAATTCCATTTACAATAGCCTCAAAAAAAATCAAATACCTAGGTGTAAACCTAACAAAAGATGTGAAAGACCTCTACAAGGAAAACTATACACTTCTGAAGAAAGAGATTGAGGAAGACTATAGAAAGTGGAGAGATCTCCCATGCTCATGGATTGGTAGAATCAACATAGTAAAAATGTCGATACTCCCAAAAGTAATCTACATGTTTAATGCAATTCCCATCAAAATTCCAATGACATTCATTAAAGAGATTGAAAAACCTACTGTTAAATTTATATGGAAGCACAAGAGGCCACGAATAGCCAAGGCAATACTTAGTCAAAAGAACAATACAGGAGGCATCACAATACCTGACTTCAAACTATATTACAAAGCAGTAACAATAAAAACAGCATGGTACTGGCACAAAAACAGACATGAAGACCAGTGGAACAGAATAGAGGATCCAGATATGAAGCCACACAACTATAAGCAACTTATCTTTGACAAAGGAGCTAAAAATATACGATGGAGAAATAGCAGCCTCTTCAACAAAAACTGCTGGGAAAACTGGTTAGCAGTCTGCAAAAAACTGAAACTAGATCCATGTATATCACCCTATACCAATATTAACTCAAAATGGATCAAGGATCTTAATATCAGACCACAAACTCTTAAGTTGATACAAGAAAGAGTAGGAAATACTCTGGAGTTAGTAGGTATAGGTAAGAACTTTCTCAATGAAACCCCAGCAGCACAGCAACTAAGAGATAGCATAGATAAATGGGACCTCATAAAACTAAAAAGCTTCTGTTCATCAAAAGAAATGGTCTCTAAACTGAAGAGAACACCCACAGAGTGGGAGAAAATGTTTGCCAACTATACATCAGACAAAGGACTGATAACCAGAATATACAGGGAACTTAAAAAACTAAATTCTCCCAAAACTAATGAACCAATAAAGAAATGGGCAAGTGAACTAAACAGAACTTTCTCAAAAGAAGAAATTCAAATGGCCAGAAAACACATGAAAAAATGCTCACCATCTCTAGCAATAAAGGAAATGCAAATTAAAACCACGCTAAGATTCCACCTCACCCCTGTTAGAATAGCCATCATCAGCAACACCACCAACAACAGGTGTTGGCGAGGATGTGGGGAAAAAGGAACCCTCTTACACTGTTGGTGGGAATGTAGACTAGTACAACCACTCTGGAAAAAAATTTGGCGGCTACTTAAAAAGCTGGACATCGATCTGCCATTTGATCCAGCAATACCACTCTTGGGGATATACCCAAAAGACTGTTACTCCAGAGGCACCTGCACATCCATGTTTATTGCGGCACTTTTCACAATAGCCAAGTTATGGAAACAGCCAAGATGCCCCAGCACTGATGAATGGATTAAGAAAATGTGGTATCTATACACAATGGAATTTTATGCAGTCATGAAGAAGAACGAAATGTTATCATTCGCTGGTAAATGGATGGAATTGGAGAACATCATTCTGAGTGAGGTTAGCCTGGCCCAAAAGACCAAAAATCGTATGTTCTCCCTCATATGTGGACATTAGATCAAGGGCAAACACAACAAGGGGATTGGACTATGAGTACATGATAAAGCGAGAGCACACAAGGGTGGGGTGAGGATAGGTAAGACACCTAAAAAATTAGCTAGCATTTGTTGCCCTTAACACAGAGAAACTAAAGCAGATACCTTAAAGCAACTGAGGCCAATAGGAAAAGGGGAACAGGTACTAGAGAAAAGGTTAGATCAAAAAGAATTAACCTAGAAGGTAACACCCACGCACAGGAAATCAATGTGAGTCAATGCCCTGTATAGCTATCCTTATCTCAACTAGCAAAAACTCTTGTTCCTTCCTATTATTGCTTATACTCTCTCTACAACAAAATTAGAGATAAGGGCAAAATAGTTTCTGCTGGGTATTGAGGGGGGGGAGAGGGAGGGGCAGAGTGGGTGGTAAGGGAGGGGGTGGGGGCAGGGGGGAGAAATGAACCAAGCCTTGTATGCACATATGGATAATGAAAGAAAAATGAAAAAAAAAGCAGTTTTCAGAATGCTGTGAGAACTTTAGTGGACTTCCCTACAACCTTTTCTTTTTACACTGGGGATTCTATACAGGGCTGTGTTCTATCACTTGAACTGCATCCCCAGCCCAAATGCTTTGATTTTTATTTATCTTGCTAACTTTTCCAGGGCTGGCATTGAACTCATGATCCTCCTCTGCCTCTACCTCTTGAGTAACTGAGATTACAGTCTTACCATACCTGACTTCCCTACAGCTTTATTGGAAGATAGAGGATAATGATGCCTTTAAATTTTGGAAGTGATCATCAATCAAAAATTTTCTGCTCATAAAAATTACAAATTAAATACACTGGTAGACCAAAGACATTTCCACTTATGGAATTCTCAAAAATTTCACTCTATTGTACTCTTTTTCAACCACTGGGGATGTTTTCCATAAAACAAGAGTAAACGAAGGAAGACAAAGATACAAAATGAGAATCCAATACCGATGAGAAGAAAAGGAAATTTTTAATGGGAACTTATAAGAAAACAAAAGTGAATATGTAAAGGCCAAAGCAAATTGGTTTAAGCAAGTACACAGAAAAGCCAAGTAGGATTATATACATTTTAAAAAGGAAGTGACAGGCCCAGAGATGTAGTTCAGTGGTGGTGCTTGCATGTGTGAGGCGCTGGGTCCCTAGAACTGTTTTTATTTTTATTTATTTATTTTTATTATTCATATGTGCATACAATGCTTGGGTCATTTCTCCCCCCTGCCCCTACCCCCTCCCTTACCACCCAACCCTTCCCCCTCCCTCTCCCCCTCACCCCCTCAATACCAGGCAGAAACTATTTTGCCCTTATCTCTAATTTTGTTGAAGAGAGAGTATAAGCAATAATAGGAAGGAACAAGGGTTTTTGTTAGTTGAGATAAGGATAGCTATTCAGGGCGTTGACTCACATTGATTTCCTGTGCATGTGTGTTACCTTCTAGGTTAATTCTTCTGATCTAACCTTTTCTCTAGTTTCTAGTCCCCTTCTTCTATTAGCCTCAGTTGCTTTTAAGGTATCTGCTTTAGTTTCTCTGAATTGAGGGCAACAAATGCTAGCTAATTTTTTAGGTGTCTTACCTATCCTCACCCCACCCTTGTGTGCTCTCGCTTTATCATGTGCTCAAAGTCCAATCCCCTTGTTGTGTTTGCCCTTGATCTAATGTCCACATATGAGGGAGAACATACGATTTTTGGTCTTTTGTGCCAGGCTAACCTCACTCACAATGATGTTCTCCAATTCCATCCATTTACCAGCAAATGATAACATTTTGTTCTTCTTCATGGCTGCATAAAATTCCATTGTGTATAGATACATTTTCTTGATCCACTCGTCAGTAGTGGGGCATCTTGGCTGTTTCCATAACTTGGCTATTGTGAATAGTGCTGCAATAAACATGGGTGTTCGGGTGCCTCTGGAGTAACCTGTGTCACAGTCTTTTGGGTATATCCCCAAGAGTGGTATTGCTGGATCAAATGGTAGATCATTGTTTAGCTTTTTAAGTAGCCTCCAAATTTTTTTCCAGAGTGGTTGTACTAGTTTACATTCCCACAAACAGTATAGGAGGGTTCCTTTTCCCTGCATCCTCGCCAACACCTGTTGTTGGTGGTGTTGCTAATGATGGCTATTCTAACAGGGGTGAGGTGGAATCTTAGTGTGGTTTTAATTTGCATTTCCTTTATTGCTAGAGATGGTGAGCATTTTTTCATGTTTTTTGGCCATTTGAATTTCTTCTTTTGAGAAAGTTCTGTTTAGTTCACTTGCCCATTTCTTTATTGGTTCATTAGTTTTGGGAGAATTTAGTTTTTTAAGTTCCCTGTATATTCTGGTTATCAGTCCTTTGTCTGATGTGTAGCTGGCAAATATTTTCTCCCACTCTGTGTGTGTTCTTTTCAGTTTAGAGACCATTTCTTTTTTTGAGCAGAAGCTTTTTAGTTTTATGAGGTCCCATTTATCTATGCTATCTCTTAGTTGCTGTGCTGGTGGGGTTCCATAGAACTGTTTTTAAAAAAGGAAGTAAAAATTATCTAATGAAAGCTCATGTGATCATGTATAAAGTCGATTAAGGGGTTTATTTCAAAAGTTTTGATAAAGAGAAATTTTGCTAGAGATTTGTATAAATAATCACTCAAAATTGTTAACTTCAGGAAAGAAAACTATACAATTAAAAAATGTAAAACCATAGTATATTATTTGACAGAATACTGGACAACATTCATACAATCTAATAATGAAAATATGGTGAAAACATTTTGGTTTCAGACACTACATTTGGAGTTATTGAGAAGATGAAGCATACTCTTCAGAAATTCATAAATAAGCCATTTTAATGGAAATATGGCAAAGCCTGTCTCATATGACAGAATCATAGCGTAAAATCCCAGACATCAGGGTAAAAGAAATACAGAAACAGAGAGTATGTGCCTAATAAACTACCTGAGCCTGAAGTCAGCTTTGAAGTTAGCTATAATATCCTTCATCATGAGTGAAAACCCCAAATTTGCCCTGTATGTGTTTTAAACATTAAGAGCATCAGCTCTCCGGTTGCAATTAACAACTGATCTTGCAAACTTGAAATTCTTGAAGCATGTAAGATGTTGACTATAGTAGGTGTTCAAGAAAAGTTTTTTCCCTTGTACTTTTCCCCTTGGAGCAAGTAATTTTGTCTGCAGCTTTACTGGCAGTATACTGTGGATGTCTAAAGCCCTGACTTATAGTTAAAATTCCAGTCCCAACTTTTATTTGGGGTACATTTGATTCTTACATTGACAGTTATTTGACCTTGCCCAGGTACATTCTTCTTTTTTAATATAAGGATAATTATGTCATCCTGTAGGTTTTTTGAGATGATGTATTTCAAGTGTCTGACACACTCACATGCACTTGAGCAGTGCTAAGACTAATTATTACATGCATTCATTCATTCATGATGCATTCTAAGAAAAGTTAGGGGTATATGTATGCATGCTTATGTGGAAAAGCACAACCTCAAGAAGACAAGTAGTATGCCAATACATCTGTGAAATTCACAGTCCTACAATAGGAGACTCAGGCCATGGTCAAAACCAGAATTCAGTGTTCAGAATTCAAGTTCAAAGTAGGATATAACTTTTCTATTACTCTTCCTGCAACAAGTGGCACACCCTGTTTTTCTTTTCATAGGCAGTCATCCATTATGGATGTCCAGGGCTAGCCTCCAAAGCTTTCAGCTATATTATTAAGCTAAATGCTATTAAGAATATGACTGAAAGAGGGTTTTATAACTCAATCATTTTATATTTAAGTGGAAAATTTGAACAAGGATAGCATTTGCTGACTGCATTCCAGGCTTAGATGAAAGATACTGAAATAGGAAATGACACAGAAGTTTGCAGGAAGCATCCCAAATAGGAGAGCTAGCCTACATCATCGTACCTGAGAGGGCTAATGGGTATAGTAGGATGATCCCACTCTATCTTCCCTGGCCTCAGTCTCTCTAAGGAGAGAGTAAAGCCACATGGAACTTCCTGTGAAGAGGGAGGAGAGGCAGTTGGGAGATAGCCTGGGTTTCTGCAGGGATCTTGAGCTCAAGTGCTGAGAGGATGTGGGACCATTCCCTATGGTGAGAGCATAAGAATTGCCATAGCCATTCCTTCCTTATTATACACATAGACATTATTATGCTCTGAATATTTGTGTCTTCCCCAGATTCAGAAGTTGAAATACTAATTCCAAGATGACATTATAAAGATGTGGAGTCTTTGGAGAAGTGACTAAGTTGTGAGTTTGGAGCCCTCATGAATGGAATCAGTGCACTTATAATAAAGGCCCAAAGGATATTGTTTCTCCCTTCTACCACATGAGAATACAGCCAGGAGACATCATCTGTGGACCAGAAAGTAAGCTCTCATCAGACATTAATTATTTGGACTTGCCAGCCTCTACAAGTGAGAGAAACAAATTTCTGTTGTGTATAAGCCATACAATTTGTGTTATTTTGTTTCAACAGCCTGAATGGACTAAGACAGAGACACATGCTCTTAAAATGGACTCAGATTTTGGTGGAAGCTGCCTGTTTTCTTGAGAAGTGGATTTGGCTCTGGAAATCTCCAAGGAGGCCAATCTGGGCCTCAGATGAGAGAAGGAAAGATTTGGCTGCTTCAGTTTCCCTCCAGCCTTAACAGGAAGGCAGGCAAAAAGAAATATTCCAGTTTCCTTCTTGGTTAATTGTGTCAATGTCATATATATGGTATCATAGAGTTTGCTCAGCCAGTCTTTCAAAAAAACAAAGGAAGCATAAATTTCAAGCAAAACCAAGATGGGAGTACAGGAGAAATGAAACCAAGATGGGAGTAGAGGAGAAATGATTGAATACATAAAAATTTCCTGATGGAAAGATTTTGAATGTTACAGTCTGATCACTCCTAGCTCTGAAACTTGTGACATGGGAAAGCCTTCTCATTTACCTGAGCTCCACAGAGCTTCCTGCTTTGAAAATGATGGCTAATGGTATCTACCTTGCAAAGTGTTGCCAATAGAACACTCAGTGCAAATCCAGCTTGAATGTACTTGGCATATAAATAGGGGCAGATTGTAAGGAAATTTGCATTTGAAGTTGATGGTATAGTAGTAATTGGGTTCTTTTTTTGTTCAGGTCTGTTTTTTCCAGCACTGCTAACAATATTAATAGACACAGTTAATTGGAGTGATGTTAAAATTAGGAGGGCTATAGGAGGTAGTCAAGGAGATGTTAGAAGAAAGCAAGAAGAATGAAGCAATTGGTTAAGAACTTTAACTTCTTAGAGTTTCACCACTTGATTGAGTTCTTGAAGCCAGACTGTGTTTTATTCATTTTTATTTCTGATATACCGAACACAGAACTGCCCCACCTTAGTAGAGAGTGGATAAATGTAAGTGACTTAAGAATGAATAACTTAAACTTACTAACTCTGTACTTCTTCTTAGTAATACCTTGTTGTATAATTTTATTTTGTAGAAGCAAAATTAATCATAGTTTAAGGACAAGGGATTTGAAAAATGCAGACTTCAGTCATGTAGTGTTACGAGTAAGAATTCTGTCTGGGTAGTGATTCATGCCTGTAATCCTAGCTACTCAGCAGGCAGAGATTGAGAGGATGATGACATGAGGCCAGCCAGGGCAAAAAAATTGTGGAACCTCATCTCAACCAATAGCTGGTTGTGGAGGCACATGCCTGTCATTCCAGCTATGTAAACAGGTCCAGACAAGCTTGTACATAAATGTGAGACCCTATTTGAAAAATAACTAATGCAAAAAGGGCTGGAACATGACTTATGTGTAGAGTACCTGCCTAGACAAGTATAAGGCCCTGAGTTCAAACACCAGTACCACATGTACATACACTCAAACCAACAAACAAAAAAGAATAAGAATTCTGAGACTAGGCTCAAAATTATGTCTGTGTATGTCTTTGGGCAATGAATTTGACCTCTCTGAACTCAGTAAATGAATAGGAATAAATGAATTAATCTTTTTGAAGTATATAGAATGGTATCTGGAATGTGGTTAGTGCTAAATAAATATTAGCTGTTGTTATTTTAAACTTTTGAGTATGGCATTCAGTATAATATTCACTTGTAATATCACAGTTGTACATTTTACTCATATATTATGCTTAAAAATGTTAAAGTCATAAAGTAATAGGTCAAAATAATAAATTTCCTAGTAAAGCTTATATATAAATTAATGAGCAAACCTGTATATAAATTAATGAGCAGACCTGAAGTACCACATTTCTAGATTTGATATACATGCAAGAAGCCAGCTTGAAAATGATCCCTAGACTCTGGTTATCAGAGAAAATCCAATTCCCAAATTTAATCATCTTATTTTCCCCACCACAGAGTAGAATAATAGTTGAAGTCATTTTCTGCATTCTTCATTCAATTTGATTACCATTTTCTGAGTGATATCTGACTCTCATGTTGGGTGGACCCAAGGCCTAGATTAGGGTCACAGGTTTAAGCCAAGAGCTGTTACTCAGCATTTCCTGTAGTTATACTGATGGTTTGAGACAAAATTTGACCACTTGATGGAAAGAAACATGTACACAAAGCTGAGGATTTGAAAGCTTTGAGGTATGTTTGAGAAATGGAGTGATTTTGTGACTAGAATAAATGGAAGACTAGGCCAAGTTCCTCTTTGAAAGCACGTACACCTCCTGTATGACATCAGGAAAGCAAAAGAGAAGAGGACAAGTGCTCTTCAAGATAATTGTTTTAGAATCTGCTTGCTATGTACTAGCCTCTGTAATGTCATAATTAGAGATTTGAAATCAGGTAAAACATTTCATGGCATGCACATGTCATAATCTTCTTGAATTTTTTTAGAACATTAAACTCTAGGAATCTGTAATTTTTCCATGGACAAATCTCCAAAAGATAAACATATTCACAAAACAAGCATGATCATATACAAACTCAAATGTAGAACATGTTTGTAACAGTGGAACTATTCTATGGAACTTGGGGAAAGAGAGAAAGGAAAAGAGAGCTATAGAGCATCAGTTATATCATAAAACATAAGATGTGAAGGTGGAGGGTACAAGGATGTGTATTGAAAGCTGTTGAAAAAGGGGGTTGGGGGAGAGTGATATAAGGGACTAAATGAACCAAAGTAAAATATACCCACAGCGGGGATACACTGAAACACCCCTTTGAATGAAGATAGGACTTAAAAATACGTATAGTTTGTGTGTGGGTGGTGGTTCTAGTGTGAGGGGAAGGGTGAATGAAGGAGATTAAAGTGACAGTATATGGACTTCATACTTCTATGAAATAGAACAAAGAAACCTCTTTCAATTGCTTTAATGGGGCGAGGAGGGGGTTGAGGGGGAGAGACCATGGGCCTGATGTAACTAATGTACAATATAAGACTAACTGGAATTGTCATTATGAATTCCCCCTGTATAACAAATATATCCTACTAAAAAATAAAAAATAAATTTTTCCATGCAACCACTGGAGAAAACATTCTCCTGAACTGCCCTCCAGGTTGGTGTTGGAGCCTTGTCCTATAACCATCACTTTTCCTTAATAACCCCCTGGGCTCAACCTGGGGAAGGGCAGACAGTGAACAGCCCAGAGGTCCTGGGGTTAATTGGTAGGGTTCTGCTGACATGATAAGTTACGTGTTGGGAAGAAGATAAAATGTCACTGTGCCCCCTGTCTTCTCCCCACACCCCTATTTCTGCCTGGCCAACTTATTCCCACCTTCTCCAGAATACCTTTAATTTAGAAACCTTGCCCATTGTTTTCTTGTTTCCCATCCTTTCTTGTTTTCACCACTTTGCTGTTGACATCTGAACAATTATTTGTGTGTTAATTATCCCCAGAAATCCTGGTAGATAGTAATTAGATATTGTTAACTTCAGGGCTGTATGACACTTTAGTGCCTGGTGAAAGGACCAGGCAACAGTATTGCCCTAGACACTGCATACCTGTCTCTGTCCTTTGAGTTTTCTGACTTTATGTGTCCTGGGTTAGTTATTTCAGGTCACCTACAAAAGCCCTTGGCATCCTTTTTGTAAGGGATATTTTGCATAAAGGAAAAGCTGGCTGTGAGGTGAAATGTTTTTACTGTAGATATTCACTATGGAGGTAGAGCACTCTTATCTATAGGGAGGTGGTGGAACTATGTATCTGTCAGAATCATTTTATCTCCTCAGCCAGTTCCAAAGCTCTCTTCTGTTTCCTGAAAAACTCTCCAAAGACATATCATGAGAGCCCACCTTCCATGGGTTATTTTATATTTAAAATTTTCAGCATGCATTCATGAAAAACATGGAGTTTGCACTTAGACCCTAGTTCAAATCCTAGGTTTGCCTGAAACAGTCACATGAATTTGGTCACACTATCTAATATTTCTGAGCCCTATTTATTTTACGTTTCACACTGATGTACTAATGCTTAGTTGAACTGACTATTAAATCAACTAGTATAGATAAGCTACCTAAAAAGTATTGTCTTCTTTATTTAAATAATCTTCTTCACACATATATCCTTCCTTTGTAAAGCATGTGTGTGCACACACACATACAACACACACACACACACACACAAATTTACATGAGACAATTAAATAAAATATCTCAGGGAATCAGGAAAATTTCTTCCTGAAAGTCATTTTCTTCTTGGCAAAGGGTAAATGGGCCTTATAGCACCTTTTATTGAAAGAAGTGATATTAGTTTATCCTCATTTCTGGTTTTCACAACTTTGTAAGTCCAGTATCAGCACAAATTAGTGCAATGGAAAATAGGGACAGAAATGATTATGGCAATAACAATACGCAATGCCCTTTAAAAGCTGGATTTTGTTTCTTGGGAATGTAGTCTAGAGGTCAGTGAGGTGCTCTTGCAAAAGCTGTTTTCACTAGGCTTGATGATACTCCTGGGTTGTTCTTTATAGAACAAGACTGCAGGATATAGGTCATCACTGATGACTGTGATTTTGAGCCAGTGAAGGGACACAATGACCTTGTACATTCAATTCTGGGAGGAAATTAGGTGGAACTTTGCTATGTTAGTCTCCAAGTCTCATCCATCAGAATTCACAAACACATGCAAAGTTCTTCACATAGGCTAGGACATGTTTAGAGAGGTATTATAAATGGGAGAAACAAAGATTTCAAGTTCAGTCAAGTCAATCTTCTCTTCATCTCAGGGCAAGACTCTCTGAGCCTTAGGTTTTCAAAAAGAACTGGCCCTCTGTGGGGGTTTCTTACATTTCCAACCAGACTCTCCTCTCTTGAGGTTCATACTCATACTCCCATATCCCCTTTTCAAGTCTCTTTCTTTGACAACCCTAGAGTCTCCAGGGAAATTGCCACTTCTTTCATAGTGCCAAGTCTTGCCCCTTTCTGAATCTGGCACAAAAGAGTAACTATAGTACTTTGTGCTTCTTGCTGTTCCCCCAAAACAGGGTCAGGATAGATAAAAAGGACAGACTTGGGCTCCATGAACCATGGTAAACTTGACACTAATTCAAGTTTCTGTCAATCTTTCCAGCAGTGAAGTACTTGTTCCTTTATGAGCTAAGCTATTAAACATTTTCTCAAGGGTAAGCATCATATTTTTCCTTAAGACTAGACCATTTAACCATGTTGGTGAGAGAATATTTTTCTCTTATCAAGGCATATGTGTCTTGATCTTGGAAATAATGGACCTCAGGTTTTGCCTTGAGGGGTGCTTGCTTTGCACCTGCTGACCTGAAGTGGTCTGGCATTATAACAAAGTTAGTTTAATGGCCCCTCTCCATGTTAATCAGTCTGGAGTTAGTTTCTATTAAATTCTTTTGATGGAGAAATGTTTTATGATATTGATTCCTTCCCCACCTTCAGTTTCCGAGACAATATTAATGTTTACATTTGCAATATCACCTCTTTGGTTAAAAAATGACCAGTTCCAAGGGATGAGTACAGAACATGAAGGGATGTGGACTTTTTGGTCAAAGATGATCACCAAATGACATAACCCAACTTATCCAAATCTATTCTTAGACACTTATTATATTTGTACTATTTCAGAAAAATCAGCCAGTTGATTTTGACCAATAATCTAAGGGAAACTTATTCTTGTTTCTGTAATGAAAGATTTACTAACATTTTTGATTGGGTAAACCTTTTTGGCTTAAATTCATTTTAGGACTAGAAATATAGGAATCAGGTTAAAGTGAGAATCTTAAATTACAGCTCAGTCCTGAGCTATAACTGACAGTAGTTAAGGGGTTTATCAATATCTCAGATGGAATTGATAGTTAATAATAGACTCTCATCATATTGATACTTTTATGATATTTTTCTATGTATCAACAAACATTCTAGCACTAGGTAGGTACTTGGAAAGGCAGCGAGGTATAGCAGGTAAACACGTCAATTTGGGTTGGCCAGAGTTCTGTTTAAATCCTGATCTTGTTATTTACTACTTTGGAAAATTTATTCTTTAAACCTGGGCTTTTCATTATAAAAAATGGAAATCAAAACACCAAGAGGTTTTAGAAGGATTTAATGAGTCCTTCTTAAAAAAAAGTACTCAGCCAAAAAACTACTCAGCACAGTGAGTACCATGTTGGGTCTATAATATATGGTAAATACACCCACATTTTTAGTAAACCATACATGGCACATTCTTTAGATAGGTTAAATAGTTCACATAAGACATATTAAATGTACTTTTTCTTTAACTATTTCAGTTAGCTTTAGGGAGAGAATTCTGAGCCAGGTAGATCTTACTGATAATGACATCTCAGATAATGAGGACTTGAATGGGAAACCTAAGTAATAGGGCTCTGATTAAGTAGTAATCTTAAATAACTATTGTGTACTTTTGGTCACATCTTACCTAAAAGCAATCTCCAAAGTTTTATAGAAAATTGGAAACAGGTCAGTAATGTGGGAAGACAGATTACCATTGGGCCCCTTGAATTTCTGCAGTCTTGCACACTGAAGTACTGATTGCCTTTATTCTGAACTACCTTTTCAAAGATATTTGTGAAGTGAAGAGACTTGGAAAACATAGGACCTTTCCTGAGTGAAGGGCATTTTTCTTTACAGTGCAGAACAATAAACATGATGTTCATTCCAGAGCAAAGGGCAAGAATGTCTTCTGTCCATTATAGAAATGTGACTTTCCTAACTACAGGAACTGTAGGGTTCCTCTTCTATAACCCAACCACTGGACTCACCTGTGTCACTCTGGTGATAATTTGAGAAAAGGAGAGCTACTGTAAATACATTACTCTTACTGTGCTACAAATAAATTGTTTTCTCTAACCCAGGAGTCATATCTTCTTTCAGCCTGTATGAAACTATGGCAGCTTCCAAGTAGTGTAAAATGTCAGATCCTTCACATTTTTGGACAAATAATAATGGAGAAATACATTATTATAAAGGGCAACATTTAAGAATTTCATCATCTATTCCAAGAGCTTTAGGTAGGCTAATTCCATATGTTTTTTCTGATATAAAAATGTCATTCTACATTGGTCCCCAAGAATGGAACTAATGAGTAAGATACATGAAAGTAATGGGAGCCTGAATGGGCAAGATTGTCCCATTGCTTGTCCAGCCTGTGCAGCTGTTATTCACCAGGGAAAACAATAAAGGGTGCACTCACTTTTATAGACTACTGGTTTCAACTGCCCACATTAGAACCTTAGGGTTTCAAATGTGACCTCAATGACCTGAAAGAACTTATGGAACTTCTAAATGTATGTTTGTTATGAACAAAGTATAAATAATATGCTGAAAGAATGTGGTAAAACAATGGTGATCTCAAGCCCAAGCAAGTCTTCTGCTAATGAGGAAGGAGAAAACCCTATGGCATGATCTTAAGATCAACAAGGGGGGCCTGAATAAGGAGAGGAGGTAATAATGTTGCAGAGAAAAAAACATTCCTGAGGAAACATGAATGGGAGGAGAGGATAGCAATAGAATTACGAGATTTTAATTTAAAAATGATTTCTGGTAATATAGACTGCCAAAAAATTAGCTTCTACACTGCACTGTATAAGTTTTGGCAATAGTTTTGTGCCATGTTTGCAGAACAATTAGTCTTGTATTTCTCTGAGCACTCAAATATCTTTCCATCATTAACAAGTCACACTATTCTCTACATATAGAGCCCAGAATTTGTAAACATTTTGGCTGTCAAAAATATTTCCAGTTTATTGTACAAATAGTATAGGAAACTTGAATCATCTAAGAATTCTCAAAGTAACTGAGCAGAAATATAAGGCCATACAACTTGACAAAGAAAAACAAAGATTAGCAAAGAGGCAAAACATGAGTAAGGAGTCCCAGACTCAAGACAATTTGTCTTGAAAAAGGAAAATGGAAAAATATTTGCTTGGGGTCTAGATCAGATATATTTGATTTTGTAATATTGCTGTTATCAATTAGCATCACTCTGAAAGGTTTTTCACAGGTCAAAATAATTTGATAGTTCTCTCTGTATCAGATCCTCACCTCCACAGTGGAGGTTACCTTAGCTGAAGACAAATAAAGGATTCTAATTAGGGCTCTTGGGAGACTGCAAAGCAATTGTCTGAGGCTATTACTCAACATCATGAGTTCATTAATAGGCATCTTTCTGTTTGCATAGTCAGAGAAAGAGCAGCAAGTTCACTTTGGCCAAGCAGGCATGGGCCTGAGAGAATTCATGTTTTATAATAGAACATTATTATTTCAGTGAGAAATGATTGGGTTTGAGTAATAAACAGAGTCTGGGTAACTTTGGGAGAACAAAAAAGGAATTTATTGAAGGTTATAGAACCATGGGATTGAAGAAAAATCCTAAGACTAAGGCCAGTCCTTAGAAAGAAGAGGCAAGGAAACTCTTGGAATTCACTCGCTGATCTTATAGACAATCTTTTTAAGGTTAGAATGCCAAGACATAAGAGTCAAAGAGATCTAGCCAACTTTGCTCAAGATTCTTATTTCAAGGATAGAGAAACTGATTGGTTTAGTTTAGGTCAAACACATTCTTGTTGCCCTGGAGGACAGGACAATTTAATTAAGCCCAAAAGGCAATGACCAATGGAAGGTTAGTCTCCACAAAGGAATTTCAAGGATTTGTTGTTTCCCCAAATGAGTATTAGGCATGAGGAAGGATGGTGGCCTGGCAGCAAGAGCAACGATTTATTAAGTCTAAAAGGATATTAGCAACTTGGCCATGTATTTTGCATCATCTGATATTCTGATATGTCTGACACTGTCTTTTCAGATCTGGGGAATATGTCAGTATCCTCATGGCTTAAGCTCCAAATCCTTCCAAGAGCAACAAACTGTGATGACAGAGGAGCTAATATTCTGCCTAAACTGCTGAATTTTGTATTCCTTCTGTTTCTCAGACTTCTACATCCTTGAGGAATAAAAAAAGCAGAGGGGACTTCAGTCCTTCTATCTGTCTGCCTTCTTGAAGCAGGTCATGTATTCATAGGTTAGACAGATGCAGACTAACAATTGTGGTCTTTAAAAAACTCTGTAAAATTCCAATGGAGGGTGTTTTTAAAAAGGTGAGTTATGGATTTCTTAAGTTGGCACATGGATGTATATTTTTATTTGTGAGGTACAGTGTGATGTTTTAATATATATATTTGTTGTAGGATGATAATAACAAGCCAATTAATATATCCATCCCTTATCTTTTGTAAATGTACATGTAAAAACTATTCTTTTAGCTATTTGAAAATATATAATATCTTACTATTAACTATGGTCACCATGCTGTGTGATATATCCTCAGGTATAACTGAAACTTTGTATTCTTTGGTCAATATTTCACCATTGCCTATGCCCCACCCCCAGTCTCTGATAACTATCGTTCTGTAAGTACAACTTAAGTGCTTCTATAAATTTTGGATTTTTTTGTCTTTCACTTGTAAATGAGATCATACAATATTTGTCCTTAACTTAGTGTAATGCTGTCCAAGTTTTCCACATTGTCACAAAGGATTTTCTTCTTTTAAAAGTCTGAATAGTATTATTATGTGTATAGCACATTTTCTTTATCAATTCATCCATTGATGGACACTTAGGTTGCTTCCGTATTTTGTGTATTGTGAATAACACTGCGGTTAATGTGGGTATGCAGGTATCACTTTGACATACTCATGTCAATTCCTTTGGATGAATATCCAGAAGTGGGATTTCTGGATCATGTGGTAGTTATATTTTTAGCTTTTTGGGGAATCACCATTGTGTTCTCCATAATGGCTGTACTAATTTACCTACCAACATTCCTACCAACAATTGTGTGCAAGGGCTCCCTTTGCTCACTATCTATCCTCACTGACACTTGTTCTCTTTCTTCTTTTTGATAATAGTCATTCTATCAGTATGAGGTAATATCTCATTGTGATTTTAATTTGCATTTTTTGATGGTGAGTGATGTTGAACAATTTTTTTCACGTATCTACTGGCCATTCCTATGTATTCTTTTAGGAACTATCTTTGGGATCTTTTTGCCTGTTTTTAAATTAGGTTTTCTTGCTATTAAATTGAGCTCCTTCTATATTTGGGGTATTAGTCCTTTATTAGATGTATGATTTGAAAACATTTTATTTAAATCTTGGGTTATCTCTTCACTCTGTTAACTTGTTTCTGTGCAGAAGCTTTTTAGTTTGATGCAATTCCATTTGTCTATGTTTGCTTTCATCACCTATTTTTATATATAATGTGAAATAAATGTCAACTTTCTTCTTTGTGCATATATCTGGTTTTCCCAACACAACATTTATTGAAAAGACTGTCTTTTTTCAATTATATATTTTTGGCAATTTTGTCATAAATTATTGACCCATGAATGCATTGGTTTATTTCTGAACTTTCTACCATGTTCCATTGGTCATTATGTCTGCACTTAAGACAACAAATTAAGATTACTATAATTTTGTAAGATAGTGTGATGCTCATAGCTTTGTTCTCTTACTCAAGATTGGTTTGATTATTTGGACACTTCTGTAGTTCCAAATAAATGTTAGGGTTCTTTTCTATTTCTGTGATAAATGTCATTGGTATTTTGATAGGGATTGTACAGACGCTGCAGATCATTTTTGGTAGTATATACATTTTAACTATGTTAATTGTTCTAACTTGTGAACAAGAGCAATATTTTTATTTATTTGTGTCTTCTTCAATTTCTTTCATCAATGTTTTATAGTTTCCAATATACAACTATTTCACTTCCTTGGCTAAGTTTATTCCTCAATATTTTATTATTTTAAGTGCTATTGTGAATAGGATTATTTTCTTAATTCTTTTTCAGTTAGTGTGTAGAAATGCTACTGATTTTTGTATATTGATTTTATGTCCTACAACTTTACTGAATTCATTTGATAATTTCTAACAGTTTTTAATAGAGTCTTTGGAGTTTTCTATGTATAAGATTAGGTTATTAGCAAGCAGAGACAATTTCACTTATTTTTCTATTTGTATGCTTCTTATTTATTTGTTTTTCTTGCCTAATTGCCCTGGGTAGGGGCACATGGACATTTTTATTTAACCCAAGAGTTTATAAATTTCCAAAGTAGTGTTATTTGATTGGTGAAGTTGATTTCCTCTCTTATATGTACATATTTTACATGCAATGAAAACATTAGTATTATTAGTTGTTATCTGAGGTAGGAAAAGCCAAGCAGATGTAGCATGAGCAGTTGGGCAAACTGAAAAACATTAACAAACTTGGGCAGTTTGATGCCTGAAGACCACTTGGGGTAGTTCTATGGCAATAGAACTTATGCCCCATCAATGATTGGTTCTCAGCCTAGAGCAAGCCTATAATAGCTTTTCTTAACAGTGTTTTCAAAATTGAAAACTTCAGAGTCTCGTTGGACTTTAGTGGGCAGAATTAAATATTTCACTCATTGAGTACTTCCTAAGTACTAAACATGGTTGAAGGTTTCAAT
This sequence comes from Castor canadensis, assembly GCF_047511655.1. Taxonomy (NCBI): domain Eukaryota; kingdom Metazoa; phylum Chordata; class Mammalia; order Rodentia; family Castoridae; genus Castor; species Castor canadensis. The sequence goes on from NC_133398.1 coordinate 57,727,673, forward strand.
GTCCAGAGTAGCCACTAGCCACATGTGGCTATTAGGACCTAAAAGGTCCATGTGACTGAGGAATTGACTTTTAAATTTTTTTTCATCTTAATTATTTCAAATTTAGAACACTGATGCTTGATTTAGTTTTTAAGTACTTTTGGAACAACTTGAATATGTGAATCTAGTTTTTTCAACTGTAAATTTTAACAAATCTATATACAGATGAGTATTTTCTTTTAAAATTTAGTGTCCTATGCAATTCCCATCAAAATTCCAATGACATTCATTAAAGAGATTGAAAAATCTACTGTTAAATTTATATGGAAACACAAGAGGCCACGAATAGCCAAGGCAATACTCAGTCAAAAGAACAATGCAGGAGGTATCACAATACCTAACTTCAAACTATATTACAAAGCAATAACAATAAAAACAGCATGGTACTGGCACAAAAACAGACATGAAGACCAGAGGAACAGAATAGAGGATCCAGATATGAAGCCACACAACTATGAGCAACTTATCTTTGACAAAGGAGCTAAAAATATACGATGGAGAAATAGCAGCCTCTTCAACAAAAACTGCTGGGAAAACTGTTTTTTGCAGTCTGCAAAAAACTGAAACTAGATCCATGTATATCACCCTATACCAAGATTAACTCAAAATGGATCAAGGATCTTAATATCAGACCCCAAACTCTTAAGTTGATACAAGAAAGAGTAGGAAATACTCTGGAGTTAGTAGGTATAGGTAAGAACTTTCTCAATGAAACCCCAGCAGCACAGCAACTAAGAGATAGCATAGATAAATGGGACCTCATAAAACTAAAAAGCTTCTGTTCATCAAAAGAAATGGTCTCTAAACTGAAGAGAACACCCACAGAGTGGGAGAAAATATTTGCCAACTATACATCAGACAAAGGACTGATAACCAGAATATACAGGGAACTTAAAAAACTAAATTCTCCCAAAACTAATGAACCAATAAAGAAATGGGCAAGTGAACTAAACAGAACTTTCTCAAAAGAAAAAATTCAAATGGCCAGAAAACACATGAAAAAATGCTCACCATCTCTAGCAATAAAGGAAATGCAAATTAAAACCACGCTAAGATTCCACCTCACCCCTGTTAGAATAGCCATCATCAGCAATACCACCAACAACAGGTGTTGGCGAGGATGCGGGGAAAAAGGAACCCTCTTACACTGTTGGTGGGAATGTAGACTAGTACAACCACTCTGGAAAAAAATTTGGAGGCTACTTAAAAAGCTGGACATCGATCTGCCATTTGATCCAGCAATACCACTCTTGGGGATATACCCAAAAGACTGTTACTCCAGAGGCACCTGCACATCCATGTTTATTGCGGCACTATTCACAATAGCCAAGTTATGGAAACAGCCAAGATGCCCCAGCACAGACGAATGGATTAAGAAAATGTGGTATCTATACACAATGGAATTCTATGCAGCCATGAAGAAGAACGAAATGTTATCATTCGCTGGTAAATGGATGGAATTGGAGAACATCATTCTGAGTGAGGTTAGCCTGGCCCAAAAGACCAAAAATCGTATGTTCTCCCTCATATGTGGACATTAGATCAAGGGCAAACACAACAAGGGGATTGGACTATGAGCACATGATAAAAGCGAGAGCACACAAGGGTGGGGTGAGGATAGGTAAGACACCAAAAAAACTAGCTAGCATTTGTTGCCCTTAATGCAGAGAAACTAAAGCAGATACCTTAAAGCAACTGAGGCCAATAGGAAAAGGGGACCAGGAACTAGAGAAAAGGTTAGATCAAAAAGAATTAACCTAGAAGGTAACACCCACGCACAGGAAATCAATGTGAGTCAATGCCCTGTATAGCTATCCTTATCTCAACCAGCAAAACCCCTTGTTCCTTCCTATTATTGCTTATACTCTCTCTACAACAAAATTAGAGATAAGGGCAAAATAGTTTCTGCTGGGTATTGAGGGAGGGAGCGGGAGGGGGTGGAGTGGGTGGTAAGGGAGGGGGTGGGGGCAGGGGGGAGAAATGAACCAAGCCTTGTATGCACATATGAATAATAAAAGAAAAATGAAAAAAATAAAATAAAATAAAATTTAGCGTCCTAAATGAAAGGCTGTGTGTGTGAAATACACATTGGCTTGTGAAGACTTAGTAGGAAAAGAATGAATGTAAAATATTTTAGTAACATTAGCTTTTCTGATTAGGTCTTCAAATGATAATATTTTGGGTATAGTAGATTAGAGAAAATGTGTTGTTATAATTATTTTACCAGTTTCCTTTTTGCCTTTTTAATATGTGGCTACTAGGAAGCTTAAAATTACAATTATGATTTGCATTATATTTTTGATGGATTGTGTGGATCTGGTGATTTTGAAATCTGACATTAAAATAAACAATACAGTAGGCACTGCTCTTCCCATTTTTTTAAAGAAAAGATGATGGAATGAAGCTCAGAAGAGTTATTTAAGTCTGTCATGGGGGTTGTAGAGCTAATGAGTCAATGCTGGGGTTCAAATCCAGATCTTGATGACTCCATCTCTTTCTTCTTTCCTGTTCTTTCATATCATTTCCTGTTGCTTTCATTTAAGGAAGCCAATAGAGCTATTCTTCATAAGAAATAAAGTTTGGGTAAACTTATTTATGAACAAAGATTAAAACAAAAAATGCCTTCTCCTCAAATGGCTATAGGAAAAATATTTGAGTTCTTGCAAAAATGAATGAATAAAGCCCATTTACATGAACAAATGGAGTTTTAAAAATTAAGACTTAGTATTTGAAATTTTAGAGTGACATTTTCTTAGTCAAAGGGCTCTGAGGGTGTAGTTTAATGCTTTGGGCTGATTTTGAAATTCTGGGTCCATCCCAAGACATAACATCCCTCTCTGATACTTAAATATAGGATTGATTCATTATTAGGAGTTCAGAAAATTACATTCAACATATTAATTGCATCCAATATGTAATCATCACAAAGAACGCCGAATCATTCCCAGACGCAAATTTTTTATTTGATTAATTAGAAATCACACATTCTTTTTCCACTCATCACTTTCTCCAAATAGCAGGAGTTAAGGGAGGATCAAGCCTTCCTATACAGCTTGGACAAGTGCTGACAAAACCTAGCATACAGGTGATATGGGAGCAACTAGACTCTAAGTTGAAGGAGGGGAGAGAACCATTCTCTGAAGGTTCACAAGCTCACTCTCTCCATGAGGGAAAAATGGATTCATAGAGCATGAGACAACCACTGAGCAAATCACTTCTTCCACAGTGCCAGGAGCCAGCTAACACCTTGAGAAGCAAACTCTGCTTTGCACCTGTGGGAGTATTTCCTTTCATAGACTAGTTTACTTGCCTGAATCATGGCAGGATTGGGGGGCTCAGAACTACAATGACACTTTACTTTGAGAAAATGTCATAATGTCTATGACAAAAAACCAAAAATGGGTGACTTGAGGATGGCAAGTCCTCTATTCCCAGGTTTCCTTGTCAGGGAGGTCCTCGAGTCTACCTCTCTTGGCTCTATTCCTCATGCCCTCATGCTGGGGACAGGGGAGAAGGCTTTCCAGCCAAGACCACATGACTGGCACTCTCTCCATGCCCTCCCCCACTCTGTCCTTCCACTCAGCAGAGAACAGACCTTCTGGAGAGCGTTGCTATTTTTACTTTTCTGTGAGGGGATCTCAGGTTACAAATTATATGCCGATGAGGTAAGTTACAGGTACACGTACTCATGTTTCCAATTTAGGTTGGCACTGGTTTTGAATGTTAAACAGTCTCTCGCCCCAGCTCTCCTTGTTTCCACTCTCCTCCCATCTTTGGCATCTCATTTCATCCTGATTTTGAGGGTCTCTTTCCTTCCCTGTTGGATTCTCCAGCTTTCAGGCTGCTTAGAGGAAGGAATCAGAGAGAGTTACGTTTCACATGGGATAAAGTTCAATCCTTCTCTCTCTCTCCTAATGGGTGAATATTTGTAATATATTTTAGAGGTTTTCAATTGCTTTCATACATATTGCCACAGGTAAGCCTTGTAACAGCCTGGAAAGGTTTGGATTCTTGTAATTATCTACAATTTGCAGATGAGAAAATTAGGACTCAGAGACGTTAATGATTTCACTAAGAGTCCATAGCCAAGATGAAGTACAGAAGTGATGGATGGGAATAAGAAGCAAACATGTGGCTTGAGGCAGGCAAGACCCTGGGGCAGGGGTGTCCTCAGTCTTTGAATGACAAGGCCAGTGTGGCTAGAGTGGAGAGAGAGATGGAAGATGGGGTAAAAGAGGAAGTAGAGGAACAGGATATACAGGGTCTGGAAGGCAGTGCAAGGACTCTTGAAGGTCATGGGAAAACCCTGGGGATTTGGGCTGAGTGGGAGGATGCGACTCACCATCTGTGAGGATTGCTGCAGCTGCTGTGTGGAAGGCAGTGGAGAGGTGCAAGTGGAGAGAGGGGAGTCCTGCTGAAGACTATTTCAATAGCCCAGCGAAGTGTGGTGTTGAGTCCCTGGGTGGAAGGGGTGGAGGTGGGAGGAAGAAAAAAAAAAAAAAAAAACAAAAAAAATATAAAAAAAAAAAAAGAAGCAAACGTGGTTGGAGGTCCTTCCCTCAAAACCTCAGAGACCCGAGAAGCAGAATTCTCCTTCTTTCCTTCTTTCTTTTTCATCTTTCCTTTTCCCTACCTCCTTCCCTTCCTTTAATTTTTCTTTTCTTGGGCCTCAGGCCAATCTCTTGGATTTTAGGTTGAAATAAATCTCCCTGAAGCCACTCTTACAACAAATACACTGAATATTTTCTGTATTCTGTCTTATTTGAAACTTTAGTGTAAAGTTAATTAGAATGGAATTGTTAGGGAATAGGGGATACCACAATTAGATTAAAATAAAGAGGGGTTATTAAAAACCAGAACCCAAATGCCTGCTTATTTCTGTTTCTTAAAAATGTAAGGTGTCTGTGCATTCAATTAACATTCTAGTAATATGTCGATCTTAGCTTTAATAAGACATTGTGGGGGATTTCAAAGTACTTATATGGCACTGTACTTATCTTTAGGGAGTTCATAATAGAAGAAATAACAGAAAAAAGTGAAAATAAAATAGTACTGTTCCCAGTGAGATTTTTGCTATATACTTGGCAACTTGTATTTCTCCTAAGGGAAGGCATAGTTCTAATTTGAATATACAGTTTTGAATTTTAAATTAGATCATTACCTGTGTCTTTAGATACATTTGTCATTATATCTACTTGTTATAGATACAGACATACTCATACACGTGCACTCAGTATGGTGCTTGATTGTTCTCTAAGCCTGTCAAGTTGTCTTTGTAAGACTGGGAACTGCTTAAAAGTAGGTATGGGGGCTCTTATCTATTTACCTATTCCATTGTGTATCTTTGTATATTTTTAGACAACACATTCCACAGCAGAAAGAGCGTGGGATTGATGCATGGCTTGGACGGCTTTTTTACTTTCTTTTAAACCTATAAAGGGGTGTTAGGAGCATTAAATAACTACTAAGAAGCAGTTAGAGTTGATCCAGTTGATAGTGTTCAATAGAGACTAGCACACATGTTTAATATTTTATATAGGGATAAGTCTATAGCCCCACATCAATATACATTTCATTTAGTGCACAGCTAACTTCAAAATAGCCTTGTTTCTCCTTAGGTTGTCCTGACACTCAAACAACACTGAGTTTATTTTCAGATGAAGTTTATTTCAGATGAAGCAATGACTTAGTAATGATAAAGGAATTATAATGATGTTTGTCATTGATGATTCTCCTTTCCTTCACAGGACAGCTGATATTTGGGAAAAGGTAGTAGGTACTGTGTTGAGTGACTGAGAATTTGATGAACAACTCTGAAAGAGATAAAGAGAACCAAAATCGAGAAACCAGGACTAAAAAATGACTGAATTTCACATGATTATGTTAACCTTCTCTTTCTCTCTGAATCACTTGAAGCTCTGAAAGGAAATTTTAGGCTTTAATAACTTTAATTTGTCCTCCACTTTTGTTCTATTGTGGCATAGCATCATTGTTGATGAATTCTTCATCGAGACTGATTCATTTATTCCTAGTAAAAAGAAAGAATGGGTAGGGCTCATTGACTCACTCATTACAGTTTTCCCTTATAATAATAACAAAAAAAAAAAACCCCAAAATAGTTTCATAATAGTTTCTTTTGGAGGATGTATTTTCTTTTTAAGGAATAATTTATGTGCACTAACTTTTCCCACTTTAATGTGCAGCTTGATGCTATTGGCACCTGTACATAGTTGTGTAAGCAATATCACCTTCAAGTGACTTCTATTGTCTCAAATATTCTCCCTTGCCTCTTTGCAATTCATGACCTCCCTGAAGCACCACCTATAAGCACCACTGGTCTGCCCCCTGTCACCTTTTCATCTGGCTTTTTCTCACGTAGCATGGTGCTTTTGTGATTCATTCATGTTGCTGCAGGTACCTGTAGTCCACTCCATTTTATTGCTCAATATACCCCACAGTGTATTGGGTCAAAGTTTCTTTGTCTATGCACCAACTGGTGCGCTTTTCACTTTCATGTTATTCATAATACTGCTATAATATTTTGACATAAGGATTAGTTTATCTTAGATAAATTTCTACAAGGAGTGTGCCTGGTCATAGGTAAAGTGTACATTGAACTTTGTAGGAATCTTCCAAAGGTACTTTGTTACTGTGCAAATGGAACCAGAAAGCCATGAGATATGACTTATTCTACAACCTCACCAATATTTTGTATTATTTACCTCCTCAATTTTTAGTGAATACATGGAAACATCAAATTATTTTCTAGTATTTATTAAAGTAATTATTTAAGTATTTACTGGATATGTGTTTATTTTCTTTTGTGAAATGTTGGTTCAAATCTTTTGCCCATCAAAAATAATCTTAGCATTGTCTTCTCATTAAATTATAAGTATTCTTTATTCTTCATACAAAGTTTTCGTCCAATACATGTTTTATGTTTTGTCCCAGCATTTTTTTCCTTAATTTTGTTTATAGAGAGCACATGTTTTTAATTTGGGTGTAGTTCATTTAATCAGTTTTTTTCTTTTTTCTTTTGTGCTCTTTGTGACCTATTTAAGAACTATTTATCTTACAAAGATTTTTCCCATTTTTTTTCTTTCAGAAACTGCATAGTTTTAACTTTTATTTTTGGCTCATTCTTTTCGCTATGATCTTGATCTTGAAAAGTTACTTTTTTGTATATGTTGCTGAAAGTTAAGGTCTGTTTTCATTTTCTTCTTTATGAGATAATAATGTAGTTCTTCCAGTACCTTTTTTTTGAAAAACAACCTTGTTTAATTACTTGTTTAATTACTTTGGTACCTTTGTTAAAAAACTAGTTGATGGTATAAGTCTGACACAGACTTCTCAATTCTGTCCTATTGATTTGTGCATCTATCCTTAAGCCTGCAGTCATGTAGCTAATATAAGTGTAAGCCCTAAATCCAGATAATGTAAGTACCATAACTTTGTTCTTCTTTTTAAAAAATATTTTCCTTGTCCATATGCAGTTTAGAATCAGCTTATCACTTCCTTCCATAAACCTTGCTGGGGTTGAGCGTTTAGTCTAGTCATATGTAAATGTGATTTTTGATATACATGGGTTCAAGTCTGCCTTTTTGTCTTTCATTTTCTATAAGTACCTTTTCCATTTTTTCCTAGCTTCTTTTTTCCAGCTTTTTGGAGATTATTTGAGCATTTTTTTTTAATTTCATTTATTTTTATTAGCTAGTTTGAGTGTGTGGACATCAGTATCCTAGTTGTGATATTGTAGTTTAGCTACTCAAGATGTAACCATTGGGGAAAATAATTATCTCAAGGTAAATGTGTGACTTCAAAAATACATCATTAAAACTTGAATGGTAGCTCATGATTAAAAGAAAGATATTTTTTAAATGCATATCTGGCAAATAACTTGATTTATACTAAAAAAAATCCACCATAACTCCTATAACTCAATAACAAAAAGACAAATGACCTGATAAAAAGTTGGTATGCTCAAATGATTTGAGCATATAGTTCTAAAAGAAGATATATAAATGGTCAGCAGAAAGACACATGGAGACATGTTAATATCTTCAGGGGAATGGGAAAGGAAAGTCAATACCACAATGAAATGTCACTACATACCTACCAGGAAGGCCAAAGTTAAAAAAGAGTGACAACATTGAAGGCTGGCAAGCTAGGGGAGTAACCAGAACTCTATTCATTGTTTGTAGGAGTATAAAGTGGTACAATTATTAGAAAAAGCAATGGCAATTTATTATAAACTAGAGATACAACTAACAGAGAATTCAAAAATTCCACAACTAATCCTTTTTCCAACAGAAATAAAAATATGATAAATATGTGTCTATAAAAAGTCTTGTATAAAAATGTTCAGAACAGCATTATTCATAATAACCAAAAAAGGACATCACTCAGATGTCAATCAAGAGAATGGCTAAAAACACTGTGGCAAATCTGTACATTGGAAAACTAGTCATCAATTGTGTGTTGATACACACAGTAACATGGATGAATCTAAAAAATATGTTGGGGTAAATGATACTTATTGTAAGTTTTAATTTACATGAAGTCCTAGAATAAGCAAAACTAATTTATAGTAGAGAATCAGAACAGTAGTTTCCCAACAGGGTAGATGGTGGGTGGGAAGAGATTGTGGCAAGGAGTGAGGGAACTTTCTGTGGAGATGTCAATTTCTGTCCAGACAGATTTGAATTATATAACTGTCTACTACTTATCAAAGCTCATCAAATGATATACGATACTTAATATTTATATATTCCATTGTATGCAAATTTTGCCTTCAAAATATAAAGAACTGTTAACAAAATCATTTGGTTAATATATTATTTGGTGATATTAAAGACTTATTGTTAATTTCTAATTATTGTTAATATTATCTTGGATTTTTCTGCATAATAAGCAATTATAAAATATCAGTGATTTGCCACATTTATTTCTTGCTCCTGGGTTGTTAGTTGCCTGCAGTGTCTCTGCTTCAGGCTATGAACCTGTGAATTGGCTCCAAGCTTCAAGTTAGATCCAGGATTTCTCCATGTGTTTCTTAGCCTCAGTGAACCAATGGTTGTTGGAGGCATGCAGGAACATGGGAGCCTAGGGGCAATCATATGAAGTACTCTTCAAGCTTTGCTTGGGTCAAGGCCACTAAAATCCCTTTGATAAAAGCAATTCACATAACCAAACTCAAATTCAAGGAGTAAGAAAATAGTTGATAGTGAGGTAGGCTATGACAGAATCATTCCAATAAAGTGGTGTGTGTGTGACAAATTATGATCATTAATTTAACCTCACCAAGATGTGACTATGGTTAGTTTTGGTAAAGATCTTCAAAGAGTTCAACAGTCTTTATTTTTGGAGATGCATATTGAATTATGTGTAAACTACATGATAGGTATCTATAATCCGTGCTAAAATAATTGGAAAATGAAGAAGTGGGTAGAGGTATAGACAAAAAAAATATTGACTGAGAGTCTATAATGTTTGAATCTAGATGGGTACCAGAGGGTTCACTATACATACATATTTTTCTGTAATAAGATATTCAAAATAAACCAAAAGAAATTGTATGTTAAATTTGCCACATTTAAAAAACTTTTTAAGTTTTGGTTGTATGGGAGTTTGAATTCAAGCTAGCAAGCATCTACTACTGGAATCATGCTCTAGCTTCTTTTGCCTTAGTTATTTTTAGATACAGCCTCATGTTTTTTGATACAGCTGGCATCTACCCACGATCCTCGTACCTACACCTCCTATGTAGCTGGGATTGCAGGCATGATACACTCAGCCCCAAGTTTGTCACCCTTACATAAGAGAAAGCTGAGGTTCTGGGAAGGTGTTTTGTTGCTCTATAATGAGACAGCTAGTTTATTGGCCAAGTGGAGCCAGGATCCAGGCCAGCATTTTCCGGTTAATATGGCTTTCAGTTATTTATTTGGTAACTCCTCAAATATTTATTTAATACTAGGCTCTGTGCAAAGTGTTATGGATGAAAAGATAAAAATTTGTCCCCTCAAATCCCCTGGTTTAGTGAGTCAATGTACATTTAACAGATTGCAAGTGTAGGGGTGTGCTCAAACATTGTGATAAAGATACACACAAAATACATGGGATGTAGGGGGAGATATCCCTAGATATGACTAGGAAAATTATAGAAAACTTAAAGGAGGGTTTGAGTAAAATTACAGGGCTAGTTGGATGAACCAGAGATTATAGCACAGAGGAAGCGGTATATGAAGAGGCACTGAGATGAAGTGAGAAGGATATTATGGCACTTTGGGGAAAATATCCATGACTCAGGACAGTTAAAAACTACCTATAGTGTACGTGTATCTAGGAGTTCTGGGGGGAGAAGGCAGGGGCCATAAGGCTGGGTTCACATGCTCTGCCAACAGTGGAGATTTCATTCTTTGGATCAGTGTTGCCTTGCCTAATTATAAGAATCGCCTGGAGCTCGCATTAAAATATAGGACCTTCACTCCTAGCTTTGATATAATGAATCAGAACCACTAGAAGTGAGACAAGTTTAAAACCATGGCTATGAGAGCTACAGAAGAATTTTAAGCAGGGTTGTGATGTGATCAGATTTGCATGTTAGAAAGACCACCCAGACAGCGGTGAAAGGTAGGAGCACAAAAAATCAGTCAGGAACATGAATCTGCCAGCTGCAGCAAGAGACTGTGGGAGGTGTAATGAGTTCTTGAACCATGACAGCTGCAACAGTGATTGAGAGGAAAAGATGTTATGGGGTTGGGTTTGGTAGCTCCCATGAATAATTGCCCATAGACAGCGAGAGTAGGATTCCTCTTTAAAAGTCAGTCTTGATGGGTGGTAGGAAAATGTTACTGTTCTCTTGTAGGCAGTGAGTTCGAAGATCCAGGATTAGGAATTACAGCAAGGTAGACAGTGAGTCTTGTTCAGGTTTTGTGAAGTCTGAGTACTATTCAGAAATACAGAGAGAAGTGTCTAGAGGGCAGGTATGGGGCTCATGAGCATGATCTTAGCTCGAGAAAGAGATTTACACAGTATCAACATGGAGGTGCTAGTGGAAACTCTGGGTTTTTACTCAATTTTTCAGGAGGATCATGCAGTTTGAAGATAAAAGAAGTCCACCCAGAAAAGCAATAGCATTAAGGGAGGGTTAGAGGCACCAGGAGGGAAGGAGAAAGAGAAGCGAGGTAAGGAGGTTCACCTCGTGTGGCAAAGCCACAGGTTATTGCTTGGGCAGGACGGTGTTAATGGAACATTGAAGGCAAAAGTCAAAGCTCTGGATTGAGAACTGAGTTGAATTAAAGGAGAAGAGAACAAATGTAGGTAACTTTTTCTAGAAGCTTTGGGAATAAAGTATTCCAATACTCATATTAAAGTAGGAAACAGAGCATTAATTTTTGCCAAGGAGTGTTAACTTAAGTGTTTTTTCTCTTTTTCCTTTATAAGACCTGTACTTGTTGACAGGTATGAAAGTTTACTTGTTCACATGTTTGAGATAACTGGTATGACTACTGCTTTTTAGTCTACTCATTGAAAAATCATTGATTAGCCATTCTAATCAATGTTAACTTATGGCATAGATTTAATAATTTGAAGTAAATTTACATGAGTTTAGATGTTACTACAGTGTGTTTGAAAGAATAAGAATTTATTTATTGAGCACCCAAGTATCTGTAGTGTCTATTCCTATGTTGATAACATTCGTATAAGTTTGGGTGCATCAAGAGGGATATTTTGTAATTTTTAATTTTTTAATGTAAAATTTAAATTTTTCATATTTTAAAACTAATGATATACTGGAAACTCATCAGAAATTCCCCAAGTTTTTGAAATCAAAACTCTGAGATGATATTGATAGACTACTAAATGTGAATTTTGAGACAAGCTGTCAGGAAAACCATATGTTAGTACTAATTTTTTTCCCTCCATGATTAAATTTCTTCCCTCTGGGAGCTCTTGGGGTTCTGTGATAAGGTTTTAGAATGCACATCTGTTTATTTTAAAGTCTCATTTTTTATTTTATCTGTTTATATAATAACTTTAGCACTTCTCTTTGAACTCCATGTTTGATTACATATTACATTCTATTTCAGTCAAACTCAGAGCATTTATTACATTTCTTCAAGCTGGTGTAACTTAACCGACGTACAACAGGATTTTTTTAAAAAGCACTGGTTCTTATATTCTATTCTGAAACTTGTTGGCATTCCTGCCCTCCCTCCATCCTCTCCCATTTTCATCTGTGAATTTGAGAACATTTTAGGCTGAAAAGAATCATGGAAAATAAATGAAATGCAACAAGTTTCATAGCTATGTTTACTCAGACAGTTTCACGACTTTTGTTGTCTGAGTAAAGATAATGTTTTAGGTCAGGGAATTTAATGATCCCTGATCATCAGATGAAGAAAAGGTAGATGAGAAATTGTCCCTATTATGGTGGATCCCACTGTACTTGCCATATACTGGCAGGGCCAATCTCAGTGCTATGGTCTGAATAGTTGTGTCCCCTAGGTCCCCAGAATGCTATGTTGAAAGCTTAACTCCCATAGTGATGATGGCACTGGGAAGTGGGACTCATGGGGATTTTATTAGGTTCTGCCCTTATGAATGGAATCATCCTTACAAGGGAGACACCAGGGAGCTGCCTTGACCCTTCTTCCATGTGAGAATCCAGCAACAAGCTCCAATCTATGAAATAGGAAATGGTCCTTACCAGATAGAATCTTCTCTCACCTTGATCTCGGACTTCTCACCCTCCAGAACTATAGGAAGTTTCTGTTGTTTGTGAGCTACCCAGTTTATGGCATTTTGTTATAGCAACTCAAATGAACTCAGACTTGGGCAAGAGAGCTTTTTTTTTTTTTTGCCTTGAGCCTACACTTAATGCCCAACTGTAGTCTCTCTTTGGTCATGTCAGAGTTTAAGGCCATGTTTCCATGTCTGTATGAAGTCTTTAACACCTTTATCTCAGACCATACCCTGAAATCTCAAAACTCCAGAATTTGTAGCCTAGGTAGTCCAAAGCCTACTTCCTAAGGTCTTGTGGTTCTCTTCTCTGGATGTACCTTCTTAAGAGGGTACTAGGTATGGGTGGAGGGGTGGCCAGAGAGCAGATGTTTGCAGGGGACTGTGAATGGTATCAACATATGATCACATGAAGCATTTTGTTATGCCAGATAGAGCTGAGATAAGAAGAGTAGGAGGTGTTGTGGGACCAGGGCCAAAGGTTATGTTCTCATATCCCAGTATGGAATCTGGGATCTCCTCATTCAACCTTGATTTTATAGGTCATTATGAATCTATGTTTCAAGCTATGAGGAGGGAATACTTTTATGAAATTGTTAGCTATTAGCTTGATTTTTATGTTTTATTTATAGTGTGCATGGGTCTGAGTTTGTACTTTTGCCCAAGATTCCATAAATTAGGGTTGAGCTATGTGTGAGATGAGACTCTAGGCAATTTTGTGTTCATAGAGATGTGTTCACAGAGATGTGTTCTTCATCCCAAATTTAACTCCTAGAGATTTAAGCCTATGTAACAATATGTGTGAGTTGTGACTTGAGCTCCATTTTCCTGCTGAAGAGTAGTCTGCTTTGGATACCAGGATAGAAGTCTTGGCAGCTCCTAACTGTGATTGACCCCTCCAGGCCTGGTTCCTATCTCCTCTTCCCTGGGTTTTGGCTAACTTTCATTTAAGTAGATATACTTGGAATCAAATGTTGGGATCTATTTAATTCTAAGCAACATAGACATGTTGACTATTTCTGCAGTGTCAACTATGGGCCAACTACTTCCTTGAGTCCCTAACACATGTAATTTCTAATCCTTCATGATGCTGAAGGGAAAGTATTATTGTTTACATATAAGGAAATTGAGGCTCAGAGAGGTGAGATGAAATGCTTTGGGGTATACAGTAGGTAGGGAGTCAGTAATTTCTGACTGCCAGTTATCTCTTTATTCTGTGGCTTAGGGATTTCCATTCCTGTATCACATTCATCAGCTCACACACTGCATATGGTAGCCACAGGCTATACTGATGGACTCTGCACTTTCTACCTTGGGCCATTCTCCTTGAGTAACACCCTTATGCCTGAGTTGGACCTCTTACTCTGTTTTTTTGCCTTCTTGGTTTGTCTTTCTTTCCCTTCAACCCAAAGTTGAGTTTCTGAACTATCTTGTGGCACATGATTCACTTGTTGGCTGCAAGTGAAAGTAATTTTCCATTTGGGCCTGAAATTCACCCAAATAACTGCAATAATTTCCTAGTCAGAACTCTTTTATTGCCAAACTGAGAAAGATATTCAGCTGTATTTAAGGCATCAGGACACAAAAACCCAAAAAGACCCCTAAAATCTGTTAAAGTGGGCCTTAGCCCAAGGACCTATACAATGAAAACTTTTACTAGTTTCTTTAAAAAAATACACTATTAATATTTCATAAACTTTTTAAGGTCAGTTCACAGTCATGAAATTCAGTCTCAGTCTGAAAGTGATTGAGTTCAGTGTCAGAGCACAGTGATCTTTGTGCACCACTGAGAATTACTTAGGCTTCAGTGAAAAGTTTCTTAGTCTGTCTTAGCCCTGGTAGTGAAGGAAAGCATCAGAGACTGATAACTGTGTGGGTCAGTTAATTTTTCTTGTATCTAAGATCTTAGATAGCACTCTGGAACTAGCCAGTATGGCTAGGTTTTTCTTTTTTCTTTCTTTCTTTTAATGATTATACACCAGATGTGGCAGGCGGAAGGGTGGCGAATGGGTCTGGACCAGTGCAGGAAGTTCATGCCTAGCTGATGTAAATCAAAGGTCTTATTCATTATTCATTCTTTGATTTATTAAGTAAACATATACTGAACAGCTTTTTTGGTGTTATTTAATAGGGTTTTATATCATGATGTCACATAATTCTCACAATAATCTCGTTATCTACTTTTTTCAAGTTCAGAATGATTAAGATAACAACAACACTGTGTGACCTGGGAGAAGGTCAAATCAGGATTCAGAGCCAGACTTTTGAGTTTCCTTTATACCGTGGCAATCAGCTAGAAGATCATCACTAAAATAGTTTATTTATCTTACAGAAGATTCTTAACTTAGAAAACACAAATACAAAATTATTGTACTAGTATATTTTTGTTATACTAAACCAAAATTTAGACTTTTTTTAAGAAGTGCTTTATAAACCAACAAGGGAAATCAAAACTCTGGAAATCATTGCAATCAGGATAGTATTCTAGCTTAGTCTCTAAACTTCCACTGAAATACATTCTTCAGCTTAGTGGGAGACATTATAATTATGTCATTTTGACATACTGAAACATTTTCCATCATTGTTACTCTAAGGATAGATTTTGTATCTATTTTAACAAAAATTTAAGCCAGTCATGGTGGTACACATCAGTAATCCCAGCTCTCAGGAGGCTGAGGCAGGAGAATCTTGAGTTTGAGGCCAGCTTTGGCTACACAGTGAGACCCTGTCTCAAACAATGACAACAACAAAATTATACTAATAACCAACTTGTGTTATTAAAATGTCTGTCTGTCTGTTTGATTACTAAGATAATCAAATATCCTGGTAATTTTCCCTTAAAAGTGACATTCAGCCATTTTCAAATTTTATCTTTTATATGTATTTTAATAAAATTATTTTTATTGAGATAATGTCCTAGGAAATTTTATGAGGATAAGCCACATGCCAAATTATACCAGGCATAGCTTCTGTCAGTTTGAATTTTTATGCAATTATTATCTTTACCTAATTTAATATTATAGCTTTCAATTTCATCAACAATTGTCTTATTCTAAAGAACATATACAAATATATAGATAGATACATAGAGATTCTTTTTAAATTATACAAATTAAATCTTAAGTTTCTGGAACAATAACAGCCAAGAAATTGCTGAAAATGACAATAATGAGAGAGTAGTAGCCCGGGCAGGTATTAAAACCATCATAAATCTACAATAATTAAAATAGCATTGTCTTGGAATATGAATATAGATTATTCAATAAGGAAACATATACGGTATAAACTCTAATACATAAAATAAGTTAGTATATAATAAATGTGGCATAGAAAATTCTGTAGTAACTGATAAGTGGTACTGAGACAACTATGTAATCAGTTCACATAAAAGGAAATTTACATGGTTCATAAACATATGAAAGGATGACCAACGTTATGTATAATGAGAGAAATGTGTATTAAACTCATAATGAACTCTCATTTCTTTTTTTTTTTCTCTTTTTTCTCCTTGGGTGGGGGTCAATCTGTCCAGGGGGCTATGCTGATCTGGCCCAGGGTTGTTTGTGGAAGTACCGCATGCTGCTTAGCTTACCTGGTGGTCTGCTGCTCCCAAGCAGGATAGGAGCTAGTGTCTGGTGGCGCAGGAACCCTCCTGGTTTCTCCATTTAACGTGGAGTGGGGATGCCTTGCGTGGGCTGGGGGTGTGGAGGTGTTGGAGTTTTGCCTCTTCTTGGTGGTTTTTCCTACAAGGCGTATCTCCAGCATCTCTCCAAGATTTTACTTTAGGAAGCACGCTTTCTGCTTCCTCCCTCTAGTCACCACCTTGGAATCTTCTCAAACTCTCATTTCTTCACTTATAATCTTAGCAATGATGAAAACCTGAACAAGAGCTTAGAAAATCAACACTTTCATACTAGTGAAACTCCTACTAATAGGAGTTTAAACTGGTTCAAGTTCTATGGGCAATTTATTCAAACTGATCCAAAGTTAAGATAGACATACTATTTTACCCAGCAAACCAACTTCTGGATTTGTATTACAATTTTACCTTTGGAAGGTATATAAGAGCTTGCTTATTGTTGCTGTTTCCAGTGGCTGAGGACAAGTGAATAAGTGATATTTTTTTATAAATACATATTTTCATGACTTCTAAATTTGATTCATAGTCATATGCTTGAATTATCAATTTAAAAATAAAATGATTAAATAAAATATTTTTATATTAATTTTGAGTCAAATACAAATTTAGCATGCACAATTCAATTTCAGTTTTCCATTTCATTCCCTTTTTTCCTACCAAGTCTATTTTTTTTAGGTCAGGTCTTCAAATTTCCAAGAAATTTTCCCAAGAACAATTTTGGTCATTGTTATATTCATTTCATGTTGGTCATTATTAAATATGAATTAGCTAAAAGGTTGACATTTTATTTATTTTTGGGCTACTCCATAAGAAGAGTGTGAAAATTCCCTTTGGTATGCACTGTCATCAATATTAGCAAAGTAAGAATGAAAAATCAAAGACTATTTTCAGCCTCAAAATGGTAAGATCAAAATGTCCCATCAAAGTGACAATCTTTCTCTTTAAGATAACCTTGAATGTTATTATCCAATAACTAACTAACATTTCCTTTCCTTTCAGAGGCTCCTGTGTGTCTATTTCCCTTTATGATCTGAGTGTAATGGATGCTTTGAAGTAGATGAAGACAGATCAGGGAGTAATATAGTGAACACATAATGGGTGGCTTCCATTAAAGTATGGTGGTGTATATAGTTTTCAGAAACCTGGCAGCATCCAATGCCAGATCCTGAGTGGTGGTCCAACTAGGAAAGTAATAATTAAGCCTTAATCTTCAGCTCCTAAAATGGAGCAGACCTTATTTTTTAGCATTCAAAGAAAACATTAGTGATAAGAAAGGTTGGTATAAATAACAGTATAGACATTGACAAAGTTTCATTAAACTTGGTATTTGTTCCAGTTTTTACAGATCTAATATCCCAGAGTAAGGCTAAAATAATTCTTTATGTCCTTGGAAAACTAGGGAAATGAACCTGCTTAAAGAATTAATTATTCCATTTGACAAACACTTATTGAGTGTTTATATCAGACTTTAGGTTACAAGAGCATTGAATTTACAAAGATAAGTAAGACATGTCTCTGCATATCAAAGGACACTGGCAGTTATTTAATCCTTGTATTTTCCTATTGCATTGCCAGGTAGGTGGATGGAAATGAGTGTGCTTATTTGTTAGATCTTTTACATAGAGCTCTGGGACAATTAAAGACTTCAGCTTTGGAGAGTAGCTTAAGAAAAGTTTTTTTTTTGCAAACCAGCAAATGGTGAAATTCCCTCTTTCAGTTCCTTCTGTATCCTGTGCCATTAAGATGCCAATTGATTGCTAATTGCTCTACATTATCCATAAGCCAGCTACAAACATGTTTAATGGCATGCTCTTTGTTGTAATTTAGGGGCAGTGACTGCTGTCTATCTCCTTATAATTTGGAACATTTTTTTTCTGAGTCTACAAAGTGTTTGGCTGGCATGCAAGGACCTGAGAAAGCTTAAGCAGAAACCTTGTCCCATGAAACATAATCCCACCACACCCTGAAATGGATAGATGGTTGTACTGTGCCAGTGTGCACACACAGACGGGTAAGTGGAAGACTTGTCAGCCAGAATTGTCAAAGGGGCCACCACCAGCCCAGCCAGTTCTGCAAAAGGAGAAAGACACTTGCCAAGGGCAAACATATGAATGGCTATGAAAATCATGTTTTCCTTCTATCAAAGCTGGTTCTGAGCACCGCGAGTAGAGACTGAATCAAAGTAGACTTAGCAAGTAAATACTTTCCTGCTCAATGAGTTGTCTGTGTTTTGAGCCCAAGATTATTCTGTATCAGAGATGAATAACTAATAATCAACTCCAAAGGAAAAGTTTAAAAAGATGGTTTAAAATAATTATTATGTTGACCTGGTAACTGGAACTCTGAGATGGGTGGAGGGACAGAAAATTAACAGGCATTAAATCAAAATGAAACATGGCTCAGAGGTTCTCATTGCTCCTTATAGATTTTCATGGAAGGCCGAGAATGACTGGGCTATGATTATTAAAGACAAAGAATAAAGCAGGTCATTTATTTATCTGGGCGTTGTTTTAGCTATGTTAGTATTGATCTCATCTTAAATGATCTCCCTGAACATTCAAACTTTTCTTTTTTTTTTTGCTTAAAAACAGAATAGATTTCCTCAAAGACTTGTTTCACTTATGATTCTATGATTGTTTTCTAAACAGAGTACAGTTTAGGAGAATGTTCCCTAGCAATGTGTGACCTTTCTAACTTTCTCTCTCATTATCTCAAGCATCTTGACTATCTTCTGCAAAAACCAGGCCTTCACTGTGTTCTTTATTAAAGGTTGTTCTTAGTACTTTCTCACTTACTGGAAGGAGCATATTCTTGATAAAAATAGATTTGTGCCTGTCTGTTGTCGATGTTATTGAACTCGTTTTCCAGGCCAGTGTATGAATGCAAGAACATTTGCTATTAGTTTCTAAGCTTCCCCTTCTCTGGAGAATCACCTTTGGCTAAATGCAAGCCTTTGTATCCTGGATGATCCACTACCAGCCTATAGCCAATGACTTAGGAAGTATAAAAGTCACCTTTCATTTCAGGGCCAATACTGAAGAGAAGTTGCTGCTCCAGAGCTACCTATGGGACCAGACTGAAGTTCGACCCCAGCCAGCACCACATCACTCTTAGTTTTCTTCTGCCTTATCCTGCTGCCTTCACTTCTTTTCTTCTGGGAACAACAACACAAAAATCCCTGCCTGGGGCTCTGCATCTGGGAATGTGGCAGTCACCCTCATTATAAATGTTTATGGCAGGTGGGTAAGAGTCTGAGTGTAGTAGTGTGACTGGAGAGGGCTTAGCACACAATTTACCCTAATAAGTGTTTGCTAAATGAATGGATTTTCCAGGCTTGATGTTTGGATTAAGAGTAACACAGCTATTATCAAAAGATCTGTTTCCCAAGAAGGCTGGACTCTTTGATTCACTCCTGGCCTGGAAATGAAATGACTAGGAAAATTTCATAAGGCTTCTTGCTGAATAGAAAGAAATTGATGATTGTTAATGATGTTAATTAATCAACAGGAATTACTCAGTGCCAACTTTTCCCAGCATGTCACTAAGTACCCCAGTCTGTGGTAGGTTTGATGAAAAAATGAAAAAAGAACCAAACACACAAACCCTTCCAAACAACCTTTCCTAAGTGAAATCTTCTAATCTCACTATGGACACAAAGCTGATTCAAATGGAACAATGAGAGAAATGATCAGACACTATGTAATCATGTGCTAAAATGTATTTCATAGGTAATAAATTCTGAAGGAGTTCAGAGAAGAAATCAGTGTGGGCGTTTACCAGTTAGGCAGGCCTTTGAGGAAGGGGGAAGGGCAAGAGAGAGAGACAAGACATTCCAAGTGGTCAAAGTGGTAAAAACAAAAGGTTGGAGATAATAATGAAGCTGCCAGCATTCAGAAAACCAGGAAATGTCCCAGAATTCTCTTCCTCTTCATTTTATCATCCATGTTTGAATTTCCATTTATTATTCATTCATTGATTTATTAAGCCAGTCACCAAATATTTTTGAGCACCTATTGTGGTCCAGGAAGTGAATTTTGTCTAAGGGATATGGGAATGAGAGAAGACCCATCTCTACTCTTAAGGAGCTGACAGGCCATTGCTATACTGGGTGGCCCCAACACAGTAAGAGTTAGCAGAGGGCGCTAGGAAAGAACAAAGTACAGGCATGGAATCCAGATTTTGAGAACAAAGTAGAATACAAGGAAAAATTTTTTTCTTTTTGGTGGTACTGGGGTTTGTTTGTACTCAAGGACTCACACTTGCTAGGTAGACGCTCTACCACTTGAGCCACACCCCCAGCTCTTTTCTGATTTTAGTTATTTTTCAGGTAGGGTCTCACATTTTTGCCAGGGAGCTGGGTTGAAATATAATTTTCCCAATCTCTGTGCCCTGAGTAGCTTGGATTACTGGTGTAACCCACCACACCCAGCCTAGTGCAAAGAGAAAATTTCTATAGATGTAAGCTGTTTTGAGAAAAGGGCATGGTGCAGTATAGCTGATGTGTGTGAAGTACAGAGGGATTGAAGGACAAAATCCAGGGACCAGATCAGGAACCACCATGTGCCAAGCAAAGGAATGTGGACTTCACGTGAAAGGCCCTGGTAGCCACTGCGTAAGTATTACAATAATGAGATCAGGGTGTTATTTCTGAAACATTGTTTTAGCTGGAGTAGCTGAAGAGACCAAACTGGAAGTGGATGGACACACAAAGAAACTCTGTCACAGTATGGCAAATGATGCTGAGAATGAAGAAATGAAAAGGAGAGCGACA
The DNA here is from genome assembly GCF_047511655.1 of Castor canadensis. Taxonomy (NCBI): domain Eukaryota; kingdom Metazoa; phylum Chordata; class Mammalia; order Rodentia; family Castoridae; genus Castor; species Castor canadensis. The sequence goes on from NC_133398.1 coordinate 57,748,864, forward strand.
TAAAGTTGATATTTTATTAGTTCCCAGAAAGTAGAACAAGAATGGCCAATGATAATAATGGAGAATTTAGCTTAAGTATCCAGGATGGGGAGTGATGGCAAGTCAGGGAACATAAAGAAAGAACAAGATTGGAGGAGAGATGATTGCTCAGTTTGGACTGTGTTGAGTTTTAGAATGCTGGGAACATTTACATTGTGTATTAAAACAGATGGATCTGGAAGTTAGAAGCGAGTTTTGGGGTGGTATGGATTTGAGGTTTCTACTAACAAAACACTCAACTAATTGTTATCCTACTTTGTTTAACGGTATCATCATCCTCCCAAATCTTACTAGAAACTTTTAGTTCCTTAAGAGAAATAATAGGATTTATGAACCTCTCAGAAGTTGCTTGCTTGGGTATATGAGTGAATATATGAGTCGGTACTATTGAGCCATGGACTTCTCAGGGGTTTTCAACAGGGTTCTATTTTCTCTTCCATAGAAACAGTCTAAAAAAGGAGCTAGTGTCTCTTTTGTCTCTTTTCATCTTTTCTTTCTATTTACTCATGAATTAAGCTCTGCAGGTTTTTTTTTTAAAGTAATATTTATATCCTTCATCTTTCCTCATTGCTAGCTTTGGAGTTCAATACTGCTGGTGATTTAAATTATTTTTATTATAGTGTCTGGACTTCACAATACACATAACTATAATAGAAATTTCTACAAAATGGTACCAACTAGATTAAGCTGTGCCCCATCCCTGTAGCAGGAAACCTTACCTTTGTTAGCCCTTTCTAGTAATCATCAGCTTAGTGTACTGATTTTTGCAATCCAGTTATTAAGATGTCAGACTCAGTTCAAAGCCCCTTATCTTTAACTAAATTAGCCAGGTGGCTGGAAGCTGAACGCAGAGGAGTGGGGAATGCTAGGTTCTTTATCTCATTTCTTCCCATCGCAGGTAGGTGTTCTGTGAATAGGGGAGTCAGGAAGGTCAGGGTGAGTGAAAGATTTCACTCATGTGATTGGAGTCTTTTAGAGGTGGCAAGTTGGTAGTTCTTCCTCTCAGGCTTCACCTGGTCTAATCTCTGCATATAGTGGCCAGCTCCAGTTATATAGTGTGGCGTCTTGGGTAATTTTTGATGCCCAGCCAGGAATCATATGGGGGCAGAGCAGCTTCCTTCCTCACACCTGTTGGGTGACTCTCTGTGTCCTCCTCACTTCTATCCACTATTCATCAGTATGGCCAGCTTCTGCGGTCTACCTTGAATTTGATGATCTGGGCTATGTCTATGGGAAACTTGGAATTTTTGCTCTATCTCAACTTGCATGAAATTGGGAGGTGGAAGAAACCTTAATATCTCATGACTCACCCATTTACTCTCTCTTAGGTTCTAACATCCAAGATGTTTTGTGCATTTTCCTGGAAATGTTAACCTCCAGGTGCATCAAATGTTCATGACAATCTCTACATCCTAATTATGCTTTCAGATTTCACCAGTGATTCTCTAGTCGACAAATGTACTGGTTGTGCAAGGAGAAATAAGCCAAAATGCTCCCCCACTCACACCACATGGAGAAAAGACAAAGGTAAATACTGACTCACAAACTTAGCTTTCCCCAAAGATGACTCCTCTTCCGCTCTTGCCTATCTCATGGGGGATGCTCTATTGATTCTTCTCAAAGTTCCCCTCATTAGCAAATCCTCAGTTGGGAATGCTTATATCATTGTTTTTCAGTGTTGAGTCATCTCTATTTGGTGACTCAAGCAGGTAGGGGTCTCAGTATTTATTATACATTCATGTTACTGATAACCCATGGCATAATTTCTTTGACTCTCCCATATATCCTTCCTGACTATTTTAACTTTAATGATTTTCTGAAGTCAAGGCACATCTCCTCAGACTGGTCTCCAAGGTTGTTTAAAAATCTGAACTTTTTATTCTCAGTTCTTACTATGCGATCTCTAAATAAGATGAGCATTAACCAAACAAGTTTTGTCCTGTCATATCTCTGTGTTGCTGCTCATTCATTCCATCTGCCTGCCATATCTTTTCTTTAATTTTCACTGAAAACCTTTCTATTCATTCTTAAGATTGACCTCATATGTCATCTTCTCCATAATATCCTACTATTCCTTTAATAGGAATTAATCCCCTCTATGCCTTTTGCAACATGGAATTACTTAGCTTGTTCTGAGAGATTGTGAGAAACCCATTGTTTATTACATTAGCAACATGAGGCTAGCAAGGTACCTTGAAAATAGCAAATGTTCAGCAGTTAGTTAGACTGATGTGATAGGTAGGTGGGCTTAGATTACAGCAGAAGCCCTATAAGATCTTAAATACTAGTTTAGTTGGTATCTATTTAAGACTTGGTATAAGGGCAATGGAAGTATGTCAGGCCATTGATTTTTGCCATTTATAAAGTCCTCTTATTGTAGCCACACAGGAGCATATTCACTACAGCAAATCATGTCGCTCTGACAAGGAACCCTACTCAAAAATCATGGATGCCTGCCTGATAAGTCACTCTCTGCTTCTCAATATCTGAATGACACACTGAAACTATGTGCTGTAACCAGTAAGTGAAGACATAGAGTCTAAAAGAAGACCAAGTGTGGGTGTCCCCAGAAATTAGCACATGCCTGATCCAGGATTCACATTAGGCAGAGGTAGGCTAGAGCTGGGTGGGTGGAGTGGAGGGTGGCATCGGTTTCAGGCAGTATAGTGAAGAAGAAGGTCAAATCCTGCCAGGTGAAAACAAAATCCATATGGATGTCTATTGGTGGCTTGAGCATCCTGTGCTGTATGGGCAAGTGGCTGGTGCTATCAGGCATCTGAGCATCTGGCTCCAACCAAGCAGAGATTCTGGATAAATCTCATCTTCAAGGGTGGCTTTAGCAGAGGGCTTCAAAGAGTGCTCAGGAACCTTGAGCAATAGTCAAAAGGCTGGCTATATTAAAAAACCTCAATTCAAGTGAATAAAAGCTTAGCTGTTCTTTTAGCAGCTCATTTGACATGCTTGGACCTTATAAACCATGAGACACACCATGAATACATGCTGCTCTAAATTTGTTTGGAAGACCATCTTGACACATGTAAATTTAATTTGGCTTGCTAATTTTCAAGAGCCAGATCTAACCTATATGCATTACCTATTCTCTTAATACCAACTACATATGCTTTCAGCACTCCCTACCACCACACACACTCATATCCTTCCTCAGTTGATACCTGTTTCCTCAGATGACCATGCACCCAAGCCACCCTTCTATACCTGCACAGGTACATGAATATGCAAATGCACACATCTCCACTAAACCTGGGGATCTTGCACACTTTCCTCCTCCTTCCGACTATCCTGACTGATGCAGCTGCTTTAGGTCATTCTCTGAGCCACTAGCTACAATCTAGGTGGAACAGCTGTGGTCACAAACTCAGCCAGGACTCCACTGCCAATGCAGGGCTGGAGGTAGCTGCATGAGTAGCAATAGCATTTGAATGTAGCTGTGGAATGTGGGTGGGGCCAGAGCAGAAGGGGCACAGCTGATGCCACTTTTTCAAGAAGAAGGTGGGAAACTCCCCTCCTTCCCCAGTGAGATGACTGAAGGCAGCTGTGTGCTGCTGATGCGAGGAAAATGAGATGTGAGAGCTTAGCTTCAGAAGGAGCAGCTGCTGTGGTCTGGGGGGTGCCACCAGGTCATCCTCAGATTGTGGGCATGACTCCAGCACCTGTGCGTAATGGTGGGCGGTGGCTGGTCTCCCATCTTTTCAGGAAGGACTCTGGTCAGAGGGGTTGGCAAAGTTTGCTGAGTTTCATTGTATTTGAGGGCCTGTGTGGGATCACACATGTAAAAGAATGCATTTCCACATGTTTACTTATACACATAGAGAACATTGGCCTTGGGGATCATTTTTAAGATTTCCAACTGGTTGGAAGAGCTGAGTGTTAGCAGGGATCAGCTAATGCATCCAGTGCTCTTGTGTGCAGCCTGTTTTTTTTTTTTTTTTTTTCCTGCAAATGTAATGCTCTCCCTGTCTTTGAGAAGCAAGGCCCCTCAGTGATTTAGAGAGCTTTGTCTAGCCCATCTCACTCCACACTCACTTTTCTCCTCTTGCTCTAGTTTACTGATTCCAGGCCAAGGCTTATGAGCCTTCATACTTTGATATTTAGAAGTCAATAAATGAGGCTTTTCCAAGATCCAGACTTTGTAGTTAAATACCAACTGCAGACCAATGTTCCAAGGTCACTTGTCTTTATCATCAGGGCTCTTGTCTAGTGAGATTATTAGGAAAAAAAAAAAAGACTCATTTGTTGTTGGATTGTGCTCCTGTCTTTGTTTTTCACTGTCTTTTAAAAATGTTTTTATTAGCATATATTAATTATACAAAATAACGGGGTTCATTATGACATTTTCACACATGCATATAACATACTTTGATCACATTCACTCCCCCATTCCCTCTCTTGTCTCACTTTCCAGGGTCTCCTTCCTCTTTTCACTGTCTTTACTTTCCCCTATAGGAACAATGTCCTTCAATAGGTTTTTGGCCTGTCAGCCAGGCCTTCATTAATCTGCTCTATGCAGAACTATCTTCTACTTGCAGTATCTCAGACATTCATTCATCACCAGTAGTACCATTTCAACTAGAGGAAGACCTGTGACTGCAGAAAGACCAGGATTAGCTATTAAAAATCCAGTTGCTGGATGAATGCTTTTGTCCTCATCATTTATCTCCCAATCTTTGAGCCCTCAGTTTCCTTTCCTTTATCACTCTTTTTAATTCAGCAATGGGATTGACCATTCTTTGATTTCCTCCTTCTTGGCTACCTCTTAGCAACAGCTGCCTTCTCAGCTTGACTTCAATCTCCATATTTGCTATGGATAAATCCATAAACTAAATGCATCTGTCCCTGGCAGCTGGAAATTATAATCTCCCACTGTGTGATCTACTTTTGGGCTGGGGGCAGGCAACAGAGCTTAAAAAACAATATTTGGACTGAAAAGTTACACTTGAATAGTTCCCATCAAAATTCTTCTCCCAGCATATATTTGGAGAACACTATCTGAACATAAGAATTCATACTAAAGTACAAATGACTACTAGGTAGTTAATTAAATTTATGGTTCTTTGAAATGATGATTCCAGAAGATACCTTCTTTCTGATCTGAGAAATGAGAAGACCCTATAACAAGCTCTCAATCTGTAAAGGATTTGCACTGACACATACTTCTGATCTTCTAATATTAAATTTTTTATTCTTTTCTTCTTCTAAATGATACCAACTTTTCCAAGGACTAAGATTATGAACCTCTGCATAAATATGCTCTTTGGTCTTCTTCAGAGTGAGAGCTGTATTTTTCCTTGGGGAGCAAATTTAGGGATTCTAGTCTTCCACACTAGCCATTCCTTGAACTCCCTAACTTATCAATGCATTACCTCATTGGCAAGTATGATGAGATGGACTCTTCCACTCCAACCAACTCTGCCTGACTTCTGATGTCAGTTGTTGTTCAGAAAACTGTGCCATTTGCTTATGATTATCACATGTCATGTGGAACAGTTTTCATAAGCAATTTTAAACCTATAAACAAAGAATATAAGGAACAATTATTTACACTCCTTTATTGAGGATTCATGGTAATTATGATAATTATACTAACTTATCTTATACATGTTTCATTTAATTGTCATCTTAATCCCCAAATGATAATTACTTGCCCTATATTATGGTTAAAGAAACTGAGGTTTAGACATATTAAATAATTTGTCTGAAGTCATGTAGGCAGCAAGTGGTTATTTAGAGTTCAGATCAAAGTTTCTCTAATTCCAAATTCTGTATTCCTTCCAGTAAACCTATCTGGCTAGGGTTGATCTTCGATGATGAATAAATGTCGGTGTTTATCGTCCCTCAAAGTTGAAAGCCATCATCTTGACAAATGGAGCATTGCTCCTCTTCCCCCACATTCCTCACAGTTTATTAAATCAGCAGCCTTGAGACTGACATGTCCTCTTTAGGGCCAATGAGCTGATTCATCTCAGCCCTAAGCTTCTCACTGGTGACCTATAAGTGGGACAAACCTGGCTTATTGTCCACAATTTATTTTGCATCTACATTTTTGTATTATGTATTATTGTGTTCTTTATATTTTTTAACATATTAAAAACTCTTTCTAGCTAGGGAGAGCCTGTTCTTGGGAGAAGGGGGCTAGCCAGTCCAAAATTATCACCTGCCTTTAGTGTACACATTAACCACTTCAGTGCTACGACTTTTCATCCAGCCTGTATCCTCCAGGACGCCATACTATTCTGCTTTAGTCATCCCAGGAATAGGCACCAGACAGCCAGGGACCACTGCTATAGCTTAGAGCCTGTTCAAATTATGCAAAAACACTTATCCTAAACTGATGACGATGCCATGCCTTGCCTTTCCCTTAGAAACCCTGTTATAGGCTTTGACTGAGATCTTCCCCTCACCCCTGTCTGCCTCTTGACCATCCTGTGTCTTTCCCATGTGGCCCTTGATGGTGTGCTGGGCTTCCTGACCCAAGGACCTGTGAGTATACTCAACTTTGTTTTTTCCTAAGCCTTCTCTATCCCCTCTTGTGGCCACACCTGACCGAATATTACACAAAAGAACCCAGGATGATTTCCCATAGAATTGAAGATGTGACTTTGTTGCAGGGTTGCTAATAGTGTCTTTCACAGGTAGAGAGTGAGTTAAAAGTCAAAGAAATTAAAAGTCAAGGTCCAATTTGCCCTGACCCATGGACAGAACTTAAGTTAGAGACAGGCAGCTGGAAAAATTCTAAACCTTAGAATCGCAATTTGTGAATTTGTGAGGCTTTATAGTAAATACTGTGACGGTTGAAGCTCAGTGGCAGCTGATGTCTGCCAGTTTTGCATATATTCCTCTTAATTTTCTAAGGCAAACCACAGATGTTTTATCCCTTGTGATCACACCTGCAGATCTAAAACCAGTTTAAAAAAATGGGATAGCAGATGTTTTGAAATTGGAACAGTTATGCAATTGGACAGGAAAAAGGAACCACCAAATCCATTCCACTTCTCTTTTATCTGTATAAATGCCAGGAAGTAACTCCTCTTTTTACTAACATACAAAAGATCGAGTATTCCTGGCTTTTTCTGTTTTCCCTAACATAGAGGGCAGTTTTGCATTTTGTTTACATATAAGATGATGGTTTTAATTCCAGTCTTGAGATTCAACTCACTTTTATAAATTGCCCATGGTTTTCCTGACCCACCCATATGAAAAAAGGAAACTTTAAAGTCGTACAAGGGCAACACATTTGCTGATGTGAAAACTGTGTTACTTAGATAGGAAAGTTAATTAAGCAGCAAGACACGACATGATGTGAATTATTGTGTAATAATTTATGCCTTTAGTGTAGCGAGGCACAACCCGGAGGCCAAGTACCCCTGTAGCATTTGGGCGTGAGTTATGCTATAATAACTCAAGGCCTGGAGTTTTCCAGTGAAGTGGGGGTGGGGGTTGGGGGGTAGGGATAAAAACCAGGGACAAAAATCGATTATCTTGCATGTAAGAGAGAATGAAAAGGAATCACTGTTAAAATCTCCATATGCTTCCCTTAAAACGACACATTATGACAAGAATTTAAGGATGAAGGACACTGGGAATCCTTTTTTGTCTTTTCATAGCTTTGAGAAAACAGCATAAACTTCCACCCTTAGGTCCTGGATTCCTTCTGACTCAAGGGGAAATAACTCGTTTCTTTATAACTTTGGGAATTTCATGTTTTGTCTCCGGATTCTGGGGAAATAAGTCTGTTAAGAATCAGAAGGCATAGGTCTTATGAGAGATAGGGGTCCAGTAACCTAAGACTTCTCATCCATGAAAACACTATTTCTCTTGCTTCTCTTATACCCCACATTAAATCGGGATCAGGATTTGGCTTGAGACTTAACTCAATGAGAAAGATCTGGTTCCCCAGGCTTCTCTTTGACCTAAGAAATAAAGATAATGTGAACCATTAAAAGCCACAGCTTAAAGAGTTAAATAGAATGAGTCCATATACAAATGGAGCAAAATTAGGTTCACAGAGGGATTTTCTTGCTTGCTGTTCTTTCCTTTCAGGAGCATATTGATTTAATGAATGATGATGTACCTAACAAGTCCCAATTAGTGGATATGGTCCTGATAATCTCACAGCTGGATAGCTTGACAGCCAATCAGATCGCTCTTTGTTAAAATCCAATTTAATAGAAAATATATCTGTAAAGGAAGCACCAGCAGCATTTCCCTCCATTTAAATGTGGGCACATGGGACTGATTGAGATTGACAAGTATGTGCTCTGTCCAGCCTTACTCATCTCAAGCTGCACACAGAACAGCTTTCCTTCCTCCCTCTTATTCTCCTCTGTAACCTTCAGCCTCAGCCTGTATGGAGATGAGCAGTTCAGCAAATCTGTGACTTCAGATCTCACAAGTTTGCTGGTAAAATTCCAGAATTCATAGTCATACCATGCTTCCCTCCATACGACTAACATATGGTATTAACAAATTTTATCAACACTGTATAAAGGGAACAGCTCCAGAATGTGTTTCTGTTATTCTTACAGTTACTCTGCTGCCTTTCAGTGTGGCACTGATATTGCCTCTCTTTGGTCCTATTTGAAATGCTTAGTGTAACATTTATTTCTCCTCTTAAATGGCTTCATTGTGGAATTCTTATTTTATTTGATGAGTTGCAGTTCAGTTTCTTTGGTGAGCAGGTGGAGCGCTTATAATTTCCTGTTCCTCTTATTTAAAAAATTACAGTAGATTTGACAAATTCTCCATGGGGGAAAATTATTCTGAAGAACAAAGACAGTCTATAGTAGTGAATATGTAACTTTCTATAAAGAACCAAATGGTAAATATTGTTGGCTTTGCAGTCTTGACATAGCTACTCAGTTCTGCTTCCTTGTTGTAAAAGCATCCATGGACAGAATGTAAAAGAATAAGAGAGACTGTTTGAATAAAGCTTTATATACAAAAATAGGAAGTAGGCTAAGTTTTGGCCTAAAGGCTGTAGTTTGCCGACCTATGGTGTAGCCAGTACAAGGGAAGAGGGGTAAGATTTTGTCCCCCAACTTTGGATCATGAATTCTCAAAGCTGAGAGGAGGATTTAAAGGCAGGATTGTTAGGACCCAGGGAGGTCAGTAGTATAGTGAAAAGGAAAAGAATTTGGAGACAGCTAGGCAAGTGATAGCATTTGGGCTCAGCCACTTTCACTTCTGTGACTTTTGGGGAAGTTATTTAACTTCTCTGAGCTATACTTTCCCCATATTTAAAAAGACAGTTATATTATCTAGGCCAGAGTCTATTAGCTGTGTGTAAACTTCTGTCATCCCCATCTTCCTGGGCTCAGAACTAGACTACATTTCCTGCTTCCCCTGCAGCAAGGTACTTCCCTGTGGTTAAGAATTCATCAATAGACGACTGTTCAGAGAAGATGTGTGGTAGTTCTGACCCAATGTCTTGACATCAGTGGGTCCATTTTGATCACTGTTTCCTTTTTTTCTGGTTGGAACCTGGATGTGGTGATATAGCCTTAGCACAGGTACAAAACCAAAGCAATACAGGATTTGGAGAAACCATAAGAAAGAAGTCTCATCCCTCAACTGCTTCATGGAACTGTGCTGCTTGATGAGCACATTCCTCATTGGACTGTTTGTAAGAGAACTGAACACTGTTCTTGAGGCAGCTCATGTTAATGTTTTCTTGCTTCAGCAGCTTAGTTTAATGTAAATAGTACAATATCTTACTTGCATGATTGTTATGAAGATATAAAATAACTCATGTGAAATGCTTGGCATTTAATGGGCATTCCATAAAAGATAGCTTTTATCTGTTTTGTTATTCAGGAGAGCCATAGTAAAATTGGCTTTCTCATATCCATTTACTCAATTGTAGTAAGAATAATCTTTGCAAAATATAAAGTTGATTAAGTCACCCTCCATTTAAAAATCCTTGACGAACTATTCCTTAACTCTTTAGATACCAATCAAAATTCTTTTTATCTTTTTTTTATTATCATATTATTGTTGTACTGGGAGTACATTGTGACATTTACAAAAGTTCTTACAACATAGTTGAGTTCACCCCTTCCATTATTCTCTTTTATCCCCCTCTTCCCCAATCAGGATTCTTGCCCTAACCTTCAGGAGTCTTGGAGATCTGGCCCATGCCATTGTTTCCAGCTGCATCACTTCTCACTGTTTTTCTAGACCTTTCCCCTAGCTTCTGTGTTCTTGCATTTATCTGACATGCTACAGTCTCCATCAACTTCATTGATGCCAACTTAGTAACTTTTCATTTAACACTACATACCTTTCATGTCTAGCATGGATCACAATTTTGATGGGAATATGTGATTATTGGAAGTTTCTCCCACTAAGTTGTAAACACCTTGATGCAAGAATATTTGAAAGTACTAAATCCCTTTTTAGCAGCTCCCAATATTGAGAATATTGAGCAAGGAAAGTTGTGTTAGTTAGCCTTCCATTGCTGTAACAACTGAGATAAATCAACTTATAAGAGGAAAAGTTTATTTTGGCTCATAGTTTTAGTCCATGGCCACTTAGCTCTAATTCTTTGGGTTGGTAGTAGATAGTACATCATGGTGGGAACATGTGACAGAGGAGGGCTCTTTACCTCATGGTGGCCAGAGCAAAAACAGAGAGATGGAGGTGCCAGGGTCCCAATAGACTCATTCAAGGGCACTCCCATAGCAGTCTAACTTTCTCCTATTAGGCTCTGCCTCTTAAAAAGTTTCACCATTTCCCAATAGTATAAAAGCTGGGGACCAAATTTTTAACACATGGGCCTTTGGAAGACATTCAATTCAAACTATAGCAGAAGTTGAATCTCTACATATTGCTTTATATAAAAGTAAATTCAAAATTGATTAAAGAATGACTTAAAAGAATAAAACTATAAACATAATGGACTAAAACATGGGTAGTTATTTATGATTTTTGAATGGAGAAGCCCCTTTGGGCATTATAGATTATTAGCTAAAACTAAGACTTCTAATAAGATAATAACACCCACCATAATAAAGGCACAAAGAAATACATTTATAATATTCATTGCATAAAAGGCTAATCCTTGACATGGACAGACAATTATAAATCAATAAAAGTAATAATTTAAGAGCATGCCAAGAACATGAATAAGCAATTCACAGAAATTTGTAATGAGACTAAATCTAAACTTTAAAAAATGCAAATTTAAATGATTTATTTTTACTGATCAGATTAGCCATGACAAAATATATTGATGATTTCCTAAGATAAAAAAATGACTATGGACTTACAGATTGGCATAAAGCTACTCTGATATTATTTGATAATATCTATGGAAAATTTAAATGCACATATAATTTGACTCAGTGACTTCGCATCTAAGACTATCCTCTGAAACTTTGCAACATGATTGTTCTTTTGAAAAAATATCTACAAGCATGTTGGTCACCACATAGGTGGCAATGCGATACTTTGGATGCTCTCTACATACTCATCAAAGTGGCATTACATAAAATGTGAAAGAACATCCAGTTGAAAACTATACTACTTTTAGAAGGAGTGAAGTAGATGTTTGGAAATATTAAAAGATCAAGTATCAAAAGTACCTCAATTTCTCTTGCTGTGTGTGTGCATACATGTTTATATACTACATGCTGTTATTCCATTTATATGAAGTATATACATGTGACATGCAAATATGCATGAACATAATATGTGGAGTGGGTGGAAGACATCTGGCTTTGCTCATATGGCAGTGACTACCTCTGGGGGATGGGTTGGTGTACTAGTGGCAGGGAGATGGGATATTGCTGAGAAGTTTTTCATTTTTGCTTTCTAGAATTCTGTCTGGTTTACTTTTCTCAAACAGATATTACTTTCCTTATAAAAGCTTAATTCTTTGCTAATTAAGTAAGCAAGGAATGATAACTTCCTATTATAATTCATGTTAGATTTCACATTTACCTTATTCTATATTTTATAACTACTTAAATTAAATTATAAGTGTCCAGTACTGGAGTGAGCTTTTTCATGCTGCTGTTCTACTGACCTAACTGGCCTAACTGGGGGCAATGGGAGATGCAGAAAGGACAAACGAGGGACAAATATGCATAAAGTTGGGGCCAGGTGTTCTGGGTGCCCAGATGGAGATGCACAACAGCCTCGTTGCTTTTTTACTTCTCTTCTCTTTACTCTGCTTCTTTTCTCTATCTTTATTCTTTAAGGCCTTGCTTCTAAAGTATTTCTTCTTTTCTATTATTTAAAACCTTACTTCTTTTTCTGTTCTTTAAAGTCTCTTTCCTTAGGCTCCCTCTGTTCCATGCTTTCTTTAGCTTTTTTTAGCATAATCTCTCTTAAAGTCTTTGCCCTCAGACTTGCACTGTCCCATCAGACTTGCACTGTCCCATGTTCCCTTTAAAGTCTCAGTGCTCAGACATGCAGACAAACAACAGCAGCCATGTCTAAAAACTGCATTAGCATAACTCTTAAAGTCTAGGTCCTCAGACTTGCACTGTCCCATGTTCTCCTTAGGTTTCTTAAAGTCTCGGTGCTCAAACTTGCACTGTTCCATGAGACTTACACTGTCCCATGTTTCCTCTCTAATCTCTAGCATAACTCAGCAGTCCACCAGCAGCTTCATTCTCATAAGCAGCCCACTAATCAATCCATCCCCCATCAAAAAACTCTTCCATCAATAATCTTTGCATCCTCTGTCAGCTAGTCTTTTATATCCAGTGGTAAACAAGGAGGTGGAGCAACAGTTCTCAGGGAGGGGCATGACACTATAACAAGGAAAACCTGCTTTCCTACTTTTCTGAACTTAAACAACTTAGGAAAAGCAGTTGTGCTGCATTTTGCCTCTCTCTCTGTTCAAGTTCTCATAGGCCTTACCTGAAAAATAATTAAAGCAAAAAGAGCTGGGAGTGTGGCTCAGGTGGTAAAACACCTGCCTAGGAAGCATGAGGCCCTGAGTTCAAACCCTACTACTCCAAAACAATACAAAAAAGAAGCTTCAGAAAGAATTGTCTCCAAAATAGGAATGTTTTCTCTCTTTACAGAAATGTTCTCATGGCTGTTGTTGAACTTCTCTTGTTTTTAGATATTATGAAATATGAATTGGTTTTTGTTTTTGTAAAGATTATCATTTTTACCTTATACTTTTCTCACTGACTTTTCATGATTTACAGGAAATCTATTGTTTTTGTCATTATTCACTTTGAAGCTTTCATGAGTTTTCTTATGTTGTTGTAGATTTCAGTTGACTCTTGGATTTCTGTGCAGATAATAGAGGCTTCTATAGAGGCGTTGTGGTAAGTTTTGACTCTTAGCACAACAGCATTTCTCATTTCTTACATGTTCACGCTGTCTAAAAGAGTGATTCTCAAAATTCTTCCTTGCAAATTCCACAAAGCCAATAGATTTTATTTTGAGACAGGGTCTTACTATGTAACTCAGGCTGACCTTAAACTCTAAATCCTCCTGCTTCAGCCTCTCAAATGCTGGGATTACAGATATGTATCACCATACCTGGCTAAGTCAATTTGATTGATACAAAATGTTACATTGATTTTTACAAAACTTGCAACCTTAGTCAATCTATTGTTGCATCTGATAAATGACATTGCATTTATGCAACTGTTAGTTGGCATTTGATATTTTTGTTTATATGCATTGAAGCAAAAGATGAAAATTAAGCAGTGAAGATAGATATTAAAACTTCTCTTGATTGTCATTGATGTGAGGATTTTCCTTGCTGAATCAGGTGAGTTTTTTAATTCTGAAAGGATTGCTCTCAATTTTTTGTGCTTTTCAGTATGTAAAGGTGACTTTTACAACACATTTAAATTTAATCTGGATTAACATTTTCTCTATCACTTTTAAAAAGTCTTGGTTAGGAGTCAGCAAATTATGATGAACAGGTAAAATCTATTTATGCAAATAAAGTTTTATTGGGACACATTCACATCTATTTGTTTATATATTGTCAGTGGTGGCTTTCACACTATAATTGCAGCTGTGGCATAGAGCTATAGACCAATAATAAAAAATATTTATTATTTGGCCCTTTATAGAAAAACTTTGCTGATATCTTATCTAGGCAGTTAATATAACAACAAATCAAACCTGTTTTATAGCATTTGCCAACTTTGATGCTGCAAATAATGTCAGTTATGAGCAATTTCATGTGAAGTCACTAAAGGAATATTGGGAAGATACACACAGCATACTGTAACATACTATTTCTACCATACTGATACATTAGCTGCAAATACTCCCAATGAGCAATGGTAACATGTAGCAAAATAATTAGAAAGCAATACACTGTGAGAATTTATCTTTGATTTTAATATACTTTTAAGTTTATATATTTAATTCTTAGTAATGGCTGTATTTCATAATGCCATAATGTCTCACAAAATTCCTGAAAATTTGACAAATAGCTAGCTCTCAGTAGTCCCTATGTGCCTAAACATCTCTGTCTGAAAGGATTTTCAAAACACACATTGAAGAGCCCTACCTCCAGTGTTTCTGATTCAGTGGGACTGAAGGAAGGCCTAAGAATTTACACTCATCACAGGTTTGCAAGTGGTGCTGATGCTGCTGGTTGGGTAGTCAATCTTTGAGACCCATGATAGTATTATCTTAAGTGACAGCATGATCTCCCTTTACTTGAGGTGGATAATTCAAATCATCTTAAAATATTGTCATTTTTATAATTGACTGGGAATTTTAATTGTTACTGCTGTCAATTTTAACATGACCTGTTGCTTATCTTTTAGTTGATGGTTTATTTTCCCTCTTGTCATCTATTTATGTGATGTTCATAATACAGAATTTCCTAATAAGAAGTTATCTTTTCATTCCTGGCACAACCTGTGATAATAATGGATTATGTTACTTTGTTGTTGCACTTAACTTATTTATTTAGGATGTCTTCAATATTTATATTAAAAAAAAGAACATCCAGAATATTCCTGCTATGCTTTCATGTTCCTTCTTAAAAGATTTTTGCTTTCAAGATTATACTAGCTTTCTAAAATTAATTTTAAAACTTCCCATCTGTTTCTATGAGCTGAAGTAGAGTTTATTGTGTATGGAAATTACCTGTTTCTTGAAAAAGTGAGAACGCTCATTGGAAGACACATCTGGTTTGGAAACACTGTGCAGGAAATTATTTGAAATACTTTAATTCGTTTCTAAGAATTTTTTCCATTCACACTGTAGCTATTTAGGCTTAGTTTGGCTAAATCTTATTTTCCCATCTAAGTGATCATTTCTTCTTGAATTTCAATATTTTTAAGCCCTTTGAATTGTCTCTTATTTTTCCTTTCTTCCTCCCAATTGTGTATATCTATCTTCTTTCTTTTTGACCTTTACTAGATTTGCTATTTTTAGATTTTTTATTTTGTTACTTAAAAAAAATCTGATCCTAGATTTATCGATATATACTACTGTATTTTTCTGTTTTCTAATTTATTTATAATTAAAAAATAATTCCTTTTCATTTTCTTAGGATTTATTTTTTTCAAATTATCTTCCTTAATTTGATTTTGGTAATTATGCTGTTTAAAAATTAAATTGAATAAACTTAAAATTAAAAAACAGGTAATAAATTTGCAAAAGTTTTTTTTCTGAATTATTTCACTACATTTAAGTATTATCTCTGATCTTAGGAATAGATTTATATCTTTTATATGTATAAGGTGGAAATCCTGTGCTTTACATAGTATACATAAAGAATATCACAGAAAAATCAAAGACATTTTCCTCTATTATTCAAAACCTATTATGCAGTTCGGCAGCAAGAGTTTATCATTGACAAGTTTTAACATGTGTTTCCATTGTTTCACTTTTGACTGTATTCATTAATGTAAACATAAATATTAATTAACATTAACATTGGTACCATACTTGTTTGTCAATTTCAGCCATAAACTGAGTATAGTTATAACTCCCTGTTGAACATTGTTTGATAACTAATTAGCTCTGTGGAAGTTGCAAGAAGGAACATTGTAAGTCCAAATGGCTAAAAAAACACATGAAAAAATGCTCACCATCCCTGGCCATAAAGGAAATGCAAATCAAAACCACACTCACTTGCCCATTTCTTTATTGGTTCATTAGTTTTGGGAGAATTTAGTTTTTTAAGTTCCCTATATATTCTGGTTATCAGTCCTTTTTCTGATGTATAGCTGGCAAATATTTTCTCCCACTCTGTGGGTGTTCTCTTCAGTTTAGAGACCATTTCTTTTGATGAACAGGAGCTTTTTAGTTTTATGAGGTCCCATTTATCTATGCCTCAAAAGAAGAAATTCAAATGGCCAAAAAACACATGAAACAATGCTCACCATCTCTAGCAATAAAGGAAATGCAAATTAAAACCACGCTAAGATTCCACCTTACCCCTGTTAGAATAGCCATCATCAGCAACACCACCAACAACAGGTGTTGGCGAGGATGTGGGGAAAAAGGAACCCTCTTACACTGTTGGTGGGAATGTAAACTAGTACAACCACTCTGGAAAAAAATTTGGAGGCCACTTAAAAAGCTAGACATCCATCTACCATTTGATCCAGCAATACCACTCTTGGGGATGTTCCCAAAAGACCGTGACACAGGTTACTGCAGAGGCACCTGCACACTCATGTTTATTGCGGCACTATTCACAATAGCCAAGTTATGGAAACAGCCAAGATGCCCCACCACTGACGAATGGATTAAGAAAATGTGGTATCTATACACAATGGAATTTTATGCAGCCATGAAGAAGAACGAAATGTTATCATTTGCTGGTAAATGGATGGAATTGGAGAACATCATTCTGAGTGAGGTTAGCCTGGCCCAAAAAACCAAAAATCGTATGTTCTCCCTCATATGCGGACATTAGATCAAGGGCAAACACAACAATGGGATTGGACTTTGAGCACATGATAAAAGCGAGAGCACACAAGGGAGGTATGAGGATAGGTAAGACACCTAAAAAACTAGCTAGCATTTGTTGCCCTTAATGCAGAGAAACTAAAGCAGATACCTTAAAAGCAACTGAGGCCAATAGGAAAAGGGGACCAGGAACTAGAGAAAAGGTTAGATTAAAAAGAATTAACCTAGAAGGTAACACCCATGCACAGGAAATCAATGTGAGTCAATGCCCTGTATAGCTATCCTTATTCCAAACAGCAAAATCCCTTGTTCCTTCCTATTATTGCTTATACTCTCTCTACAACCAAATTAGAAATAAGGGCAAAAATAGTTTCTGCTGGGTATTGAGGGGGGGAGCGGGAGAGGGAGGGGGGGAGTGGGTGGTAAGGGAGCGGGTGGGGGCATGGGGGAGAAATGACCCAAGCCTTGTATGCACATATGAATAATAAAATTAAAATAAATAAATTAATTAAAAAAACCACACTCACTCCTGTTAGAAAAGCTATCATCAAGAATACAAACAACAAATGAAGATTTTGGGGAAAAAAATCCTTATACAGTGCTGGTGGGAATATAAGTTAGTACAATCACAATGGAAAATAGTATAGAGACTCCTCAAAAAACTAAAAATAGATCTGCCATATGATCCAGCAATATCAACTCCTAGGGATGTACCGGAAGGAATGGAATGTGAGTCAGGTTACAACAAAGTCACCTGCACGCCCATGTTTATTGGTTCATATTAATGGATAGAACTGGAGAACATCATCTTAGGCGAAGTTAGTCAGGCTCAGAAGGCCAAAAATTGCATGTTCTCCCTTATATTGAATTATAGACCTAAACCAAATGCAGCAGTATTATGAAACACTGGTCACACTAAAGGGAGGCCAAGAAGGGTAAAAGAAGGAATCTAAGAACTTGAATATGATTGATACACTTTCTATACAAGATTGAATATAGATATCTTAAATTGACTGAAACTACCATAAGAAAGGGATTAAGGTAGAATGAAGAAAATTAGAGGAGATGAACCATTTGGGGTTATAATACATATACACGTGGAAATATCACAAGGAAACTCCCTGTGTAGCTACCTTATCTCAAACTAGCAAAAATGTCATGTTTTTCTTTTTATCGGAAAACAGGAGGGTGGAACAGGTCCTGCGGGAAGGGTTGGGGGCAGTTTGGTACCAGTAGGAGGAGGGAGGTGGCAGGAGAAAAGGTGTGGTAGGGTGAACACGGAGCAAAAATTTACACATCTTGTGAATGCAAAAATGATACCTGTTGAAACTATTCCAGAAATTGGGGGAGGAAGGATAAAGGAGAGCAGTGGAGGGGTGAATTCCAATATTATATATTTGGTACATTGTAAGAACCTTTGGCCCCCACCCAGCACAACAATAAAGGGAAAAAAAGTTAATGAATTAAAAAAGAACATTATGTATTTTATTATATGCAAACTGTGTGCTATGCAGTCTGTGTATCAATAACATAATAGTCTTGTGTACACATATACATTTTTCAGGAGCATTAATTATTAAACTTGTACCAGTGAACTACTAATAGCTAGGTTGAGTGAAAGAGATAAAAATGTAGCATCTTTAAGACTACTGTGTATGAGTGTGTGATTTATTTTTAAGCAGTTTGAATTAAGCACAATTATGAATGCTAAAAGTTTGAAAATTAAAGAGAATAGAAGGAAAATAATGATCAAAACAAACTTCATTATGTCTTGTATACAAATCACTTCTAAATTTTTGTTGTATATGTTTTCTTTCATTCTTCAAGAATCTAAGATTCTATCAAAATAAAATACTGAATCCTGGGTTGGGATGAAATTTATCATATCTTTTTTTAAAAAATTGTGGTATTCATAATAACCAGTATATGTAAACAACTTATGTATTCATTTTGATACATAAGCAGATAAGGAAAATGTGATACATAAAGATCTTACATAATCATATGTGTAATATTAGCATTATTCATCCTTTATAAAGGAGGAAATCTTGCCATATTGACATCATGGTAAAACTGTGAGGACATTATACTGAATGAAATAAACCAGTCTCAGGACAAACACTACATGACTCCATTTGTGTCTCTATTTTTGTTGAAATAGTAATATTTTTCTATTTAATTAATTGATTTCTATTTAGAGACAGGGGGTTTTATGAAAGGATTAATATTGATAGTGAGGAATAGATACGTATTACAACAATGGACTTATTTCTTGCTCTGCCAAGTGAGAGGGAAATTAGTAGAGGGCTAAGATTTGGCTACACCATTTTTCTGGTTGAAGGATAAGTGTTAGCTGCTGTGAGCTAGGGCAGAGCCTGTGGGCTACCTTGAAACCTGATGTTTACTGGCTCTATAGACAAATTGGACATTCTCCCTTTTTTTTTTTTTTTTGCAGTGCTGGGATTTGAACTCAGGGTCTACACTTTGAGCCACTCTACCAGCCCTGTTTTTGTGATGGGTTTTCTTTTTGAGATAGGGTCTCGCAAACTATTTTGCCTGGGCTGCCTTCAAACCTCAATCCTCCTGATCTCTGCCTCCTGAGTAGCTAGGATTACAGGCATGAACCACTGGTGCCTGGCTGACATACTACTTTTATGAGGGAACATCCCTTTCTGATTAATGGGGATGCCAGAAAATTCATTCTCACCCTCTAGACAAATATTTCATAAGGATCTACTGTGGGCAGGGTTCTGTTCTAGGGACTACTGGGTATATCATTGACTTAAAAATATTCTTTTTCATCTTCTAGAAAGTTAATTTTCTCCTTTAAGATCTTAGATAATCTAATCTGACTCAATATTGGAATAAGGCAGGCAAGAAACAAGTTATAGAAATTTTGTAAACTGAATTTGCAATTTGTGGTGATTCTTAGTATTGAGGCTGGTGAGAATTTTTAGGGAAGATTCAATAGAATTTATTAAGCATATTGCTGAGTATCAGAGGGCCAAAGGAACAGAGTGCAAAGCCCTTGAACTCAAGAGACTTGACAGGAATTGAAATGAGGCAGAAAGATGAACAGTTAGTAGCAATACCATTTCAAGTGGACAATCTAGCTGTATTTAGCATTCTCACTATCACCACTTTCTAGTTCTGGAACATTTTTATCACCCCAAAAAGAAACCATGTACCATTTTAGCAGTCAGTCCTCATTGCCTTCTATCCCTGCCCCTGGAAACTGCTAATTTGCTTTCTGTCTCTATGGATTTAAGGCTGGTTTGATTTTTATTCCATACAGAGAATTGTACCTGGGACAAAAGACAAGAGGTCAAATCTCCTGAACTAGCTGGGTGAAATTGAGCAAGACAGTTCTCTTTTTTGAAGTTCAGTTGCTTTTCTACCAACTAAGAATAATAATACCTGATTTTTCTGGAGGCATAGGACAAGATCAGATGATTCTTAAAGGCTTCTTTGAGCTCTCAGATTTATGATTATGTAATTTTACGCCATTTTTGAAAACCATGAATTGATGCTTTGCAATAAACTAACTAAAGCTTTGTTTGTAACCTTAGTAATTAAACTCTAGCAGGCCACCACAGGCCTATATTTAAACAAATACACTATAGTACTTGCATTCATTCTCAAAGAATAGTAAAAAAGCAAAGCACTTAAGTGACCAGAAATGCCTCTGAAATCCATATTTCTTTGTGTGATTAAGCTTTGCATTAATCATACTATGATATAAGGAAAGAAGAACATTTGTCATGTTTTCCCATATATTTTTCACTCTATTGGAAGAGTAACCTGTGGGAATTCTCAATTACTGACCTATGCTTTGATCTCTTTCTCAGTTCCCCAAAGGCAATTCCTATTAATATAACCAAAGAGAAATATCTGGAAACACAAACAGCCCATGATGTACCCAAATTAGAGTCACAGAACTTCAAACACATATGGAGACATCTAAAATAATGAAAAGAATATCAACTTAGTGGGGGAAAATTCACTTGTCTCATTTCTGTCATTTTGGTGGGATGCTGACTTCCTAGCTACTTTGAGTGCAGTGGTAGCACTCGCTGCACCAGCTGTTCCTCCATGTATACCCAATTCTTCATTTATTATCACTTTTCTTTCTTTCCCAGTAATGTGACTCCAAAAGATGGCAGAAAGGAACATTCACAGATTGACAGTGTCTCACAAAGATGCATGTAGCAACAGGAGCTGTTTAGATTAGTTTTGGGGGGTTTAAGGATGACTTATAGCTAATCCTTTCAATTATAAAAGTTTGAAAAGTTTCTTATAGTTATATAGGGAGGACCTGACACTGAAACTTTTCTGGTGATTGTTTAAAAGGAAAGTGTTTGTCTATAAAATAGAAGAGGGAATGTCTATCTTCTTTTGTAACCTTACATTTTTCTCTTTCCTCTTCTCTTTCTCACACCTGATCTCACTCAATTTCTCTTCCCTTTTCCTACTATTTGCAAATTATCAGAAAGAGTTGGTCATACCATACAGAACAGCCTACCTGGTCCTGAAAGAGAAGTCCCTGTCCCCTATCACTATCCTGTGTGTTCAGGTTGGAGGACCTTGGAATTTTGGTTTGTACCTTGTGACCTTATGTGGTTTCAAGTTATGAGGAGCTTTCCATGAAAATCACAAGCATGAAGCCCTTGAGGCATTAGTTCTGCCTGGATTGAGTATTGCAAAGAGTGTGATTCTTCTTCTTTGAAAAGAAAATTCTTGAAGAGAAAGCCATTGTAAGGTTCTGAGCATTCATTAAGATACATGTAGAGAGGCAAAGGGACCTTCAATTTAAACTGAGCTGAGTAATTTCAGAAACTGTGCCCGCAGCACAGAGCTCAGGTATGAATTGTTTCTACTCACTAGCAGCTGTGTGGGATTTGCTGTTTTTCCACGTTTTCTGTGGTGATAGTGCAGGCGGGCTCTTAGCCTCCAGCACTGATTGCTAGTCAGGGACTGCGATTCTGGATTGGCTCCAATCATGTGGAATCTATTTTGGACCCGTCATGTCACACTTGAACTCTAAAATATGCCTGTTGGTGAAAGGTTCTGTTTATCCTTCTCTTTACTCAGACTCACACAGAAAATGGAGCTCAGTTGTCACACCACTGGACTTTTGTTTTACTCTGCAACCCACTTTGAATCCTCGGCAGTGGTAACAGAAACAACAGTTTTCAGAACTTCCTGATAGGGTGGCTGATTTTCCCTCGGTGCTCTGGTCTCAGCCTACTGCTCCAATTTTCCTGATTCTTCCATCCTACTTCCTTCTTTGCAAAAGTCCCACATGGGCAATCAGGACTGTGATTTACCCTGGTTTTCTCTGCTTTGGGCACAGCAAGCAGACCATTCCTTTCATAGGCCACTCAGCTGTGGCAGCTTCTCTAGGGGAGATACTCCTCTTTCAAGTGGGGAACTACATAGGGGCTGCCAGAGAACAAATTAGGGGTGACACTTCACAATCAGAAGAGTGTGCATGGAGCTGGAGAGAAGAAAGTGGGATAGGTTTATCCCTGAGCACAAAGAAGAAATCAAATTTGGGAGAAGCAAATAGGCCAGACAGGTCTAGGAGGACAACCTTTTGGGGCAGGAAGCAAAATTCTGAATCTCACTTAGAAGGATAGGAACATATGGGATGCTTTTTGTAACTTAGTTAAGTTCCAGACCATGCTGCACTTGTGTGGTTTTCCTTTTTTCTTTTTCGGGAAAGGGTCTGTCTATATAGACCAGGCTGGTCTTGAACTCTTGATCCTCTTGCTCCAGTCTTCCTGCTTCTGGGATTACAGGATCCACTACCAAACCTAACTATGATGAGGGGTTTTTTTCTAACTCTTTGTAACTGAAGAGAGAATAGTGGCCTACAATTACAGTTTTCAGCAAAAAAAAGGGTTTTTTTTTTTCCCCTTCTGATTTTATCGTTTTGAATTCAGAAGATCATTTGAGAAAGTTTTTTGATAACCTCCTTCTCCCCTGAGTTCACTTTCCTTCCCCCAATAGGGAGCCAAAAATACAGTTGATACTTTCTGGTTGCTGCATTTTGATATTTGAATCTGATAAAGTTAAGCCTACATGGGCTGTGATCTTTTTCCTTGGTGAAGGGAGGTAAGAAGAGGAGAGAAGGAAGAAAGTTTCTTAAAGTTCTTACAGAATAAATAACTATTTTCAGAGGAAGGCACGCTCTGCTCTGACAGGCCTCTGAATCCTCAAACTCCAACGCCTTTGAAAGTAGACCCCATATGCGATGTGGCTTGATTGACAAGAAATTGGTTGGGAATGACTGAGAGGCCCTCATTAGGCTGGGACTCCTCACCATCTGGGCTTGGGTTTTGATAATGGGGTCAGACTCTCTTTGGGTCTGTGCGTTGAAGAGCTGAGTGTAATTTGTTAGTGATTGTGGCTAAAACGCAAACATTTTTTAGTCACATTCACAGGAATTTGAAGCTAACCACAGTCTGGGGGCACAACAGTGAGAAAACGCTTTCCAGCTGCACTTGGCGACCCGGTTGGGAAGCGCACGCACAAAGCTGCCAGTCTCACTCGGGCTGGATGGGTGCCATTGGAAACAGAAGTGCAACTTTATCACTTGACTTCAAGAAGAGGGTTCCCAATGGCATATGGAGACAATACACAAGGCAGATCCCAGGAAGAAGAAGCTCCCCACCATGCTGGAGAGGAAGAGGAGAGAAAGCGCTGAAGAGTGGCCAGGATGATAAGATTTTTAATTTTTGTCGTAGACAGCATTCACTGATTTCTTCCTCAACTCCAGGACATACAAATTTGGGGCCTCATAGCTGCCCATGAGAAATAGATTTAGTCCAAATAACCACCACCCAAAGCAGCCCCAACAAGGCCGGTACTCACCACGCGACAGTAATCACTCTCAGAACCTCCCCAGGGCTTACTGTGCTGTGTGCTCAGAAGAGTTCCAAACTACTTTTTGTTGTTATTAATGATTGATTCCAGCAGTCTTTTCGAAACCAGTAGTGTCCTTTGAATTGTGACTTGGATTTTAACTGTGTAGCTGAGAAGGGTTGCAACTTTGGGCGGGCATTTTGGAAGCCGAGCACTCAGCTCAGGTCACTGGACCAAGTGGAGTGAAAGCCCCATGTGGTCTCCATTGTAGGGAAACTTCAAGACAAGGTCAGTCAAACACCTGTTTATCAATAATATATTTTCCAAGGCTAGAGGGTCTACTCAGCTCTGCGTGAGAACTAATCACAGTCCTGGATGGGCTCACACTTTTATAAACCTCATCAAGTCAACAGAGCAGTTACTGTGACCAATATGGGTATATGGACACCACTTCTCAAAGACCTCAGCTGCAACTCACTTAGAGCAGAAATTTCTTTCCAATTGGATGTTTGTAAATCTGCAAGAAACTGTGAAATTAACAAATCATTGAGGCCATAAATGTATATATATATATGTATATTCCAAATGAACAAATGAAAGGAAATTTGAGAAATACTGGTCAGGAGCACAATAGAGATGTGAATGTGGAACAGAGAGGGAATACTATGGTTGAATAGATCTGTATTTGTATCAGAACCACAGTTCTCTTAATACTTTAAAAAACGTATCTGAGCTACTGTAAGGAAATAAATGAAAATGTTTTTTAAAGATTTATCTACAAGAATGTTTTTTGTAATACTGTATAAAAGTGAATACTGTAAAATATTATGAGGCTAAATTAATGGACTATTAATTATAATTTGATATATAAATGCTATAAAATACAATATACACTTAAAATTAATCAGTAAACATACTACTTACACATCAAAATGATATAGAAAACAAATTTTGAATATCAATGTGTTGAAAACAGGTTACAAAATAGAAAATAACTGAGTTTGGGATTATGGCTATCTTTTATTCTTTTTAATAATCTTTGATAATTTGTTTTCTCTTTCAATGTGTTTATTACCTAATGCCACCATAATAATCATAGGTTGCTTTTGTAATGTGATAAGAACAATACATGCTGCTTTTAGGTTAAAAATTATCGAGACCTATTTTTAATGATTTTAAAAATATTTTTTCAAAATGATCTGAGCAAGCCACAATGCACAGAATTCTGTGGCTTTTTAAAAGGTGGAGATGAAGTTGCTAGGGTAAATGAATAATGGAAACAAACAATATAATTATGTGCCATAACATTTTGAAGTTATTACAGGTAAACATAGATCTTTCTTTGAAATTCCAGAAAGCTACATAAAAATGCCAAATGTTCCATTGTGAATCAGAGGTACATCAACTAATCTGGAAAAGCACATTGTTCATTGAAACCCAAGAGGGTTTTCTTTGGTGGATTCCTTCAGCATAGGTACAGAATAAAGGCATGCAGCTTCTTAATATTTTTCCAGTAAATTTTAGGATATCACAGAACAACTTTATAGCTAGGACTACTTGTTGAACAACTCCAGGGGGGTGCTCTGTGCCGTAGTCTGTAGAAAGGTGCCCCTGGGAATTGTACTCCACTGCCACATTGGGTGGTCCGGCTGGTCAGATTCTCCTATTAAACTGAGGTAATCAAATTAAAATTAGGAAAAATAATTCCAAAAGGACCCAGCATTATTCAAATCTCCTGCAAGCTGGATATCATCTCTCATGACTGAACTTCGGGATATGTTGGGCATTTGGAGGCTGGAAGGACCTGTTCATACCTCACCGATCAGTACAATGGAGGTGGGTTTAAAGAGCTATTCCTGGGCTCAATTCTCCACTCTGTGTTGAAGATCACAATGATGTTCTGTTGATTTTAGATTCACTTCCTTTAAATATGACTTATTTTATGGAAAAAAGGATAAAACTGTTTTGGGAAAATTGAGTCAGGCAAATTTCCCTCTGCCTGATTCACATTAAAAAATTTCCTAAGACAAATTACAACATAATCATTTTCTTCTTTTTCTCCTTTTCCTTTTCCTTCTTCACGGTACTAGGGTCTGAACTCAGGCACTCATGCTTGCAAGGCAGGTGCTCTACCACTTAAGCCATTTCCCCAGACCATCATACTTCTTGAGTTGAGCAAGGAATGCCATTTTTAATTTCAGAAAGTATGAAGAAAAGTATCAGGAATGGGGAACTACATGGAATATCATGTAAGAATACAGGTCCTAGAGTAAACCCGATTGGAATGTGAAACACTTATGATTATTATTATTGGAGGTAGTGGTGCTGGAGGTCCCACCCAGGGCCTTGCACATGCTCAGCAAGTGCTCTACTGCTGGGTTCCATTCCTAGTCCCAAGTATGTGAGACCTCCATATCACTCACTGGCTGCAGAGCTGCCCAAATCCCTGGCTTCCCTATGCCTCAGTTTTCACAGCTGTAAAATGGGTAATGATGATTGATAACATGCCTTAAAAACATCCAAAGTTCCTGTAAAGTTAAAATATCTAATCAATGGTAGCTGTGCAGTTTTAAGGAAAATAAGGTGGTATGCAGGGATATAGAAAAATGAACAATTAGACACCCAGTGTCATTTGCCCTATCTTGCCCTGTTCTCTTATTAGTTCATTACTGTGATAGTTATTGATATGTGTGCTATGACGTATAATGACACTTAGAAGGGTCTTAAAAGGTCATGAACAAATGGGCTGGCAGATAATTGTCACTGCTTGTGTTCACATAGAGAAATGTCAACTCTGCACATGGGCAAAATGCTCCATTGTCTCTGTTGCTTTGGGTCTTTTCCTTTTCTGTACTCTCCTGGATTGCGAAATAAATTTAACCTAGTCTGTGAAAAATAAAGATTCTTTTATGATAAGCTAATTGTTTATATATAACTATCCCAATGTAAAATGCTTCTTTAGAGACAAAAGCACCATAGCTCCTAAAATTATTTTTAAAACATGAAACTCTTAGTCCAATTTGGGTTTCAGATTAGACTGAACTTCCCCAGCCTCTGAGAATGGCATGACTTCCCATGGTTCCTTGGGCGTCTCATCGGAAATAGAATTGGAGGGAAAGGCAACATGATTGACAAGGGCAGGTGATGTGAGCTCAGGCATCCTGCTGAGGGGCTCACTTAGGATTCCAAATTAAAGTTAGCTCCAGCCCCATGCTGGCTTGCGCTGCCCCAATGCAGACACTGAGTCAATTCTGTGCTAAGTACTTATCATGTACAGATTAGCAAATACAAAGGTCGAAGGTCTCAGTGCATCCTCTGTCTTTCAGAAATAAGCACGTATATTTGCAAGAACGAGGAAATTAACTGGGCACTGACATGAAACATTGCAAAACATTTCCTAAGCTTTGTATATTTTTCCATGCAGTTCTTACCAGGTTCCTTGAATTGTATTGTATGGTTTCATTCAGAATGCATTTATTATCCCTTTATTTTCCTTCAAAGCCTTGCAGAAGGTGTTCTGGACTTAGAAATAAATTGATATTCACTAAGTGGTGATTTTGTTTTTCTACATACATTAAATTAAATAATTTAATTTTATAATAAACATTGCTATATTAAATTCACATAACTGAGGTGTCTAGGATGTGAATTCGCCATTGTAAACACAGGAAATGATGAACCCATAATTTGTATGAAGGATTTATATACAGATGAGTAAGTTGCAACCACTGCCATCACAATGTGCCAGCTAGTAGAAAAATAATGCATTCATAGAGGATCACAATAAAAGATAGACCAAGATTAATTTTATAATGTAACTCTAGTTTAAATATAAATATAAAACAATGACAAATATAAAACAATTCTTTGTTAACTTCAAAGAGTGCTCATGTGACAACCAATAAGACAGTCTATGAAACAAATGGTATGGTTTGGGTAAATTTGTTATCTTCAGAAGAACACTTTCAGTAACAACGAAGAGAGATCGACTGGTTCCCAATGTTTCTGTTGCTACCCTGATCTTACATGCATGCCTAGTCCATGAAGAGAAACTGTGTTAAAGGATGAGGTTATCATGAGCCACATTTTTGTAATTCCATCTCTTGCTTACTTATCCTGGACAAAACTGGTCTCTTATCTCAAGTGTGTTCTCATGTTTTGGGGGTCCTAGCTGAGTCACAGCTGAGATTTAGTTTTTTTCTGATGAATTAAATTGGGTGACACTTTTCCCCATTCCCTGTCTCACTGCCTCAATCATCTTCTTGCATCCATGGATTTACATGAAGTTGAAGATGGAGTAAAAGGGAGTAAAATACAGATGGCTTCTGACTTAACAATGGTTTAACTTATAATTTTAACTTTCTGATGGTGCAAAACTGACATGCACTCAGTAGAAACTGTGCTTTAAATTTGAGATTTTGGTCTTTTTCCCAGGTGAGTGAAATGTGGAATATGTGGAATACTTTTTTTTGATACTCAGCAGTGGCAGTGAACTGCAAGCTGCCACTTAGCCACACAATAACAAGGGAACACAACCAATACCCCACAATGTACTGTGTTGCTAAGTAAGCTGTGATGCTCTGCAGGTTAGGTTTATTAAGTGCATTTTTGACTAAGGACATTTTTAACTTTGAATGGGTTAATTGGGATGTGACCTGATAATAAGGTAAGGAACATCTGTATATAAAATATCATCTTTAGCAAGGATGAGAGCAGAAAGCTGGAAAATGTTTATTTTAAGAGAAACAGTGGATTCCTGCAAGAAAGAAGGATCTCTCAGAAATCCAGCTGAAGGGCTAGAAGGGCTGGAACTTGGACTTGGACCCCATTCCCACTTAGTAAATGACATGCCTGTGAAACAGGATGGATATGACAACAACCGTACACAGAAACGAAGAGAGCTCACACAAATTGTGAAACACCTAAAAGAAACATCCAAGTATGGACTCTTTGTGGTTAGTTAGACAATGGTATGGAAAACTTTTCTCATTTTTTCAGCAAACTGCTGGTTTGTCGGGAGCCGTAACTGTTAGGGGCATTGATGCCAGGAGATAGATGTTGGTGTAGAAATGTCTTTTAGGAGCAGAGGGGAAGAGCAGAATTGTTGCTTGGCCAACCCTGGTGGTGGTAGCCAAGAGTTCTAGTTTTACCAGTCTAGATGTCAGTAGAAACTTAAGATGGCAATGAGGAAAGGGTAGCCAAGAATGTGATGCCACATTAGCTCTAGGATGGACTGTGGGTTTCCATGGTGTCCACCTCACATTGCAAGGAGTATCCATAAATGCCACATGGAGGTTTCAAGATTTCCTCAGTGAGCTGGGATGTTTTTACTGTCTGAAGTAATGTTTAACTTTCTCTCTGCATCAACATGGATAATGCTCAAAAACAAAATGTTGAGTGAAAAAAGCAGATTGCAAAAGGATAAGTACAATATGCCACCACTTATATATATGTTTTAAAATACATGAAACATTGGAATACAGTTTTTGGATGCATACACATATATATGGTGACATTTTTGGAAAAACACGGGCAGGGAGGAATACGAATCGCTTTGTGATGGTTGCTACCTCTGAGGAGACCACCTCTGAGAGATAACTGTGGAGGAATGCACTGTGTTTCAACTCCACATTTCCCCCACCCCCAGAACCTTTCTGAGGCAAATATGCCATAATTTTAATACTTTTTGTGTCTTGACAATGAGTTCTTTTTTCTTGCAAATCAGGCATACATGTTAATGTCAAAAAATTTTGCATATGTAAGCTAATGAGGCTTGAGACTTTAGGTCTACGCTCGTTACGTGGTTATCTGTAAGAGAAAGGGTTCAAGTTATCCCGGGGATCTATTTTCCTTGAGCTTTAGATACATGCATGGTTGCAGCTCTTTTGTTCATCAGGGTTTGAGTTATCCATCTACAAAAAATTGTCTTTAATTGTTATGGAGGTAGAAATGTGATCTACTTCCATTACCTGTGCTTAGCTGGAAAGTCGCTGAGAACATCATGTATAAATTCTTAAAACTTTATTTTTGGGATGGAAGTGTTCCAATTCCAAAAATGTTAATGCATAGAAACATTCTGATTGGGTGAAAAGTAACTTACACAGAAACTCTATGTAATTTTAAGTGGAGTCTGCTGAAGAACAAATGCTATTATTTACTTCTCCATTCACACGAAGCTCTCTGCCTCTTGGACTCAAGTTTTTAAAATTTTTTTAATTTCAGTTTCTTTCATATTGAATAAATAGATCAGAAAATAGAATCCTAAACACCTGATTCCTTGACTTCAAAGAAAATCCAAATGTTTATGTATTCTATTTTTAGTATATATCTTCCCTTCCTTTGAATCAAAAATAGTCCAGGATGGAATGCAAGTAGACTAGCTATATTTGGCTTAGTAATGGGGAAAAATTGTGAGATGGGAATAAAAGATAGTATTTTATTTTTATTCCAATAAATGAAACTGGAAGTCAGGTGAACAGTTGGGGAGAAAGCTATAGCTTACTTTCACGTGTGTTGCATACATGCATTTTTTGATGGGGATGTTGGGAGTTCTGCTAACAAGACTATGTTCCTTTCAGTGGTTCTGAGTAAAGACAGCCATTGTCCTAGACCCTGTCCATCTCTTCACTCACAGTTCCGCATAGAACCTGTGCTTTCCCCATTGCTTTCCATGCTGACTGCTCCGAAAATTTCTTCCATGTCTGAACTGCACACACGCATATGCACACACTCTCACACATACGTATACACACATGCAGGGTCATTGTATCCTATTTGGTGTTGCCACTAATTTCATGAGTACTCTTCCTCTCTTTTAAGAAGATTTTACAGTAGATTCTTAGCCTCCACAGGTATATGGTTCCAAGGACACTGCCATTGAGGAAAACTCACAAATGGTCAAGAGGCATGGGACTCAATTCTACACGGCAGATGCCTGATTCATTTTCCCATAAATGCCACTCAACTTCTACTAAAGCATTTCAGCAAATCAAAAAATTTCACTTTATCACTTCAATTAAACACATTCACTTTTACCTTGCTTTTTGGCCATCATTTGCTTTTGGGGAGGCATATTTTCACATTAAGTGCAAGGAAATACTCAACAGATCATACAACAGTAATGCGGGACTGACCGAGAGCTTCTCCATATCATTGAGCTATGTAACATGCGTGGACATTAAAATTTTTTGTTTTTGAAGTTTCTTTTGATTTTTTTAACTATAGTGTTGACCAAGCTTGGTCAAAACACATGTAATGAATCTAAGAAAAAGGCAGACTCACTACATCTTCCCCTAATACATGGAACATACTAGCTTTTTATTTTGTTTGTTTTAGTTCACTTTCTATTATATAGAGGAAGTAGGAGCACTGAGAGTGAAAGCTTATGTCCAATGGCACGAAATGAAGATGCTGGAGTGAATCCGGGCCCAGAGACATGGTGGGTGGAGGTGAGGGTGTCAGAGCCCTGCTCTGGTCTCAAGCCTACTGGGCTAAGAGTCTAAAATCTGCTTCCTCAGGACTTGTCACTATATAAATCTATGTCACATCCCTCATACTACATAGAACCTGATTCCTTTTTAATAAATTTTTTATTAGGATATATTCATTATACAGGGGAGATTCATAGTGACAATTCTGATTAGATTTATACAGTACATTATTACATTGCCCCCATCGTCTTGCTCTCCCTAACCCCCCCTACTCCCCACTTAAAGCTATTGCAAGAGGTTTCTTAGTTCTTTTCATATAGGCATATGAAGTCCATTAATCATATACCCCCTCTACTCATACCCCACCACACTATACCTGTTTTACAGTCCTGTTTTTCATTATTAGTATTTAAGTTGATGCTCAAAGGGGTATCTCAATGTATGCCCACTGTGGGTATACTTTACTCATAGAGCATCAGTAATACCGTAAAACATAAGATGTGAAGGTAGAAGATATAAGGATGCGTATTGAAAGCTATTGGAAAATGGGGGAGAGGTAAAGGGGTAAGGGAGAGTAATGAAAAGAGTCGAACAGACCAAAGAACCTGATTCTTGCTTTCCCCTTCAACTTCTATATTGACTGCTTTGGAAACTTGTCACCATATCAAGCTCTAGTGGTAAACCATAAAATCAATTCAAACAAACCTGATTGCCTTTCATTAGAGGAGATGTATAACACTCCCAAGCCTCCACCTATTCATCTTTAAACAGAAATGAAAGTATCTACGTATAAAGTTTTGGCAAGGATAAGTTTAATCTGAATAATTGTATACCCACTATCTAGCACATACTAGATGCTCAGTAAACATCATTTCCAATCTTCTCTCTGCCTGGCCTTCTCTTTGGCAGCTGTCAGCAACTTCATATATTCCCAAACAAAATCAAATGATAAAGCATGTTGAGCAAGTACAAAACTGTCCTCCTAGCTTGAGCTGTAAATATGTAGTTCTCCAACTTCTATATCAAACCCATTTGGATATTAAACGGCAACTCAATTAGAACCCCAAATTTTTGTGCCCTTTGAACTTATGGGTGACTTTCAGGCTGTTGTTTTTAAGAGTCAGTAATATTAGTGCATATCCTCAAAGCCATCCATTTCCAGATCCTTTCCCTTTCTTCTAAGTCCAATGCTAGTATGGGTAGATCTGCCCTCAGATCTCTTTCCCTGAAATTGGAACTGAGATAAGATTAGAATCCAGCTCCCACAACTCCTAGCAATTGTTTTCATGGTTCCTGTCTATGATAGATCCCAATAAATAGATGCTTGTTGATCTGTTGAGATAGAGAAAGATGAACCAGACCAAAGCAAATAACTTTGTGACTCATGGGGAGTACTTAGAGCTATACCAAACAGAAGAATGAAAGAATTGGGGAGCTAGAAAAAAGGAGCTGAACTGGGAGATATTGAATAAACTCTGTTCTATTAAAAGTCTGAAGATAGTAATACAGAATGTTAAAAAAGGTAATATTCAGAAGTGTGTTATTTCCAAACAAACTCTAAGTGGATCCATTTACCAACTTAACATATATCCAGCATTAAATTCATTCATTGTTTCATTATTAATATGACAAACACTGATTAAACACCAAATTAAAACCAATTTAAGCAACTTTTAAAAATTTTTCTTTGCCTCATATCCCAGTCCTCTAGCTGCTTGACCATGGAGACCTCTAGTGTCACTGGGTTTGCCATGACTGTAGGTACAGTTTCTCATCTTTGGGAGCACCCATTTTCTCCTTTTCCTCTGGTGAGAGCTCAGTTATTGCCACCTCTCCATCATACTATTTGTAGATAAAGCCACTTAAACTGGAACATAGACCCATAAGATTATTCTTCCCCTTATCCCTTTGCAACTTAAGTGAAACATAACAACACAGGGCATGCAAACTTGCATTTTTCATGAAACTAATGGTTTCCATGAAGCATGGAGGTTGAGAGTACCAGGAGTTGGGTATGTAACTGCCTATCAGAGAACTTCAATCAATAAATGTCTTAGTCTGTTTTTTCTTGCTAGAACAAAATGCCTGAGACTGGTTACTTTATAAAAGATTTACTTGGCTCATGATTAGAAGGTCCAAACAACATAGCATTGGCCTCCTGGTGAGTTTCTCCTTTGGCTGTGTTGAAACATACAGAAAAGCAGAAAGAAAATGGATACATGTAGAAAAGATCATGCTCATGGCATTTTCTCATATAACAACTTTCTGCTGCAAGTACCAAGTCAGTCCTGTGAGACAACCTACTCGTCAAGATCAGCATTAATCCATTCCTGAAGGTGGAGCCCCCATTATGTACACCTTCTTAAGCCCCACCCATTAAACCTGCCACTATTGCAACACTGCTTCATTAGAGTCCAAGCTTCTAGCACATGGATTTTTGGGGAACAAACTGTATGACAACTACAGCAATGAGAGAAGAGAGGATATAAGTTCTTCTCCTTCCCTCTACTTAATACACCATTCCAAGGACTGGTGACGCTTTGGCTCATCTGGACATACCTTTCATGGCTGAGTCACTGACTCTCTTGAGAAGCTGCAATCTACTTGGTCATTGAGAGCCTTGGCTCTAATCTTCTATTTGTGTCTCTTTCTTCCTTGCTTTCTTTTCTTTTTCTCTCAGTCGTGTTGTGCTGAGTCTGACCCTTCCAAATAAAAATTAGCACTTAAGGTTTGTCTTGAGCATATTCTTTGGAACCCTTACCAAAGAAGAGAAGCAGCTTATATGGGATATCAAGTGGTGACCAAGCGTGACATGGTCCCAATAAAGTGGTGACCAAGATAGACAGGGTCCCACTCTTAAATAGTTTTTAAACTAGTAAAAAAGATAGGCAATGCACTGTTCAACAATAATAATGAGAAGAAAACCCAGTAAATTGGCTTCTGAGAGATGTTAGAAGAGAATCTGGTAGAATGTTAAGCATTCTCCTTAACTTATTTGAATAATGCCTTTTACTTACAGCATTAATAATAAAAGAACAAAAGAAGTATGGAAATAAATACATTGAAGTGAAAATTGTAAAATGTGATAAATACACATGCTTATTATCACAACTTTCTACAATATATTTTAATACTAACTTTCTTTTTGGTTCAACAGTTCATGGTATTTGTGGCTGAAATTTCTTATAGTACAGAACCTCTTCTGCCTTAATCGGAGTTTCTTCATTAACTGCATTTCCATTGCTATGGCTGTCATTAGTGCAATCTGCTAATTCACAAATTCAGGGAAGTACGGAAATACATTTTGCTAATGTGCACTGTAAAATGCCCTCTCCAAAATGCCTCCTATATAATGTTATTTACAAGGTGGCTGCTGTAGTGGCCAGGGGAGAGTGTTTGTAGACCAACTTGGATTAGGGTAAAAGCAAAGTATCTTCTAGGCAGAGAAAGTTCTCCTCTGTAACTCTATAAAGGTTTTTCTTGCTGGTTTCTACCTTTCTTTGTGAAATGTTCTTAGATTGCCTCTCTGGAGTTAGGATTTTTTAGCCAGCTCTTGCCTATTTGAGTGCATTATATTAACAAAGAGTTGGAAAGATTTTTTTTTTTTTGGAATAATTTCACAAAGCAACAACTCTTATGAAAATTTAAACCAAATATTGATATCATTCTTGCCCAAGTCATACTCAAGCAAGAATGACAGCAACCCACATGGCAAGTTTTGAGTGACAACAGAATCGTTGAACTACTAAATACTTTCTGGCCAGAAATTGCTTCATGGAAATTGATTTCTTTTTCATGAAGGGGACAAATTAGCAACATTTTAGCCGGGATTGGTTTCTAGGGTTGATTTCCAAAAGAGTATTGCCTGAGATGGAATGGGACATGGAACAGATTCTAAGAGCAGAGGATGGACATTGTTTGGAAAGACAGTTCTCTCAGGGAGGTCTATGAACAGGGATCCTAGGGAATGCTGGGCATGCAGGGGAGGTAGCTGCATGGGGCACTGAAAGCAAAGATCGTTGTGCGCCAAATTTTAACTTCAGATTTTTGCCTTAGGCAGCACTGTTAGCACTTCAAGTCCCATTAAAGGACCTTTACTTTCAAGCAGATGGTGACTTCACTGATAACAAAGAAAACAACAGAGTTGGGAGAAAAGATGGCCAGGCCAAGCGTCAAAGAAGCAAAACACCCAAGGGAAAAGTTATTACTGTTTCTCAGGAAGGAAAAAATTCTTTAAATGGAAATAATAAAATAGAAATAATTTATTTAAGAGAGTGGGTATTAGCAAGTTCATGATCACCCTGGCTCTTTTCAGACTTTCTACTTCTGTGCAGATTGATGAGGAAATAGAGCTAAAATATATCTAATTTTAAATAAAATATATCTAATTTTATACCAGAATATATTTTTATATAGGATGTGTTTTGTGCCCAATTGGAATAATTTGAGGGGAGGTTTGAGAAAGTCTCTGAGAAGATAGAATATTTAAGTTGAGCAATGAAACTTTGAATAATCAAAGTAATATTCTTCTTCTTGTTTACTTTTATTTCATCAGAAAGATGCAATATATTTTGCTTAGATAATTTCTGGAAATAAATTAATTTTATATTACATACTTAAGAAGATTTAAATTCTAAAGATGTTTAATCCATCAGTAAAATGAAAATTATTTGTTACCGAATATGGTTTGAATCTTAAGTATCCTTCAAATGGTCTTGTGTTAAAGGCTTGGTCCCTGCCTAATGGTGCAATTAGGAGATGGTGGAATATTAAGAGGTAGGTCCTAAAGGAAGGTCATTGGGGGCCTACCTTTGCAGGGTATATTGGAACCCTAGCCCTTCTCTCTTTCTGTTTCCTGGGTGCTATGAAGTGAGCAGCATCTCCACCACCTGCTATCAACTGTGATGTTCTGCCTTACTACAGACCCCTAAACACTGGAGCCAATTGACAATGGACTGAAACGTTTGAAGCTGTGAGCAGAAATAAATCTTTCCTCCTTTTGAGTTGTTGATATCAGGTGTTTTGTTACAGCAATGCAAAAGTAACTAACACACTTGTAAATAGCATCTGCATACTAAAATTGCACATGTCTTTACATTTGTGTGTATGGATCTTGTTAAAGTATGAACATGTGTGTGTGCATGTGTGCATGTGTATGTGCGTGTGTGTGTATGTGTGTATGGAAAGTATATATACAGTTGGTACCAACTAAATCAGCTTATTTCAGGTCCTCTCATTATTGGCCCTGCATCTCAAGCACCACCTGCAAAACTGGCCCAAAGTTAACCAGCCCAAATTTCAGGATATTTTGTCTGAGTTTTGACCCCATTTTTTGCCTTACCTTTGTTTCCACAGAGGGAACTCCTCAACTCTGATTTCGTCTGCATCTGGCTCCCATTTCATCTGTGGTTTCTGGGCATTCTGAGTCCTTTATGTTGTTTGTCAAACATGTCTACACCTTCCTGTCACTGTCTCTAAAGTCTGGTTCCAAGAATTATCCTGAGGTGAGCACATGGAACCTCTTACTTTCAGGCTGGTTTAGCAGGGATCTAAATGTTAGCTAAATGTATTTCTTTGCCAGATAAACTGTACCTCTTTGTTCCTTTATTTTTGTAATCCAGATATACAGTGTCAATCACATATCACATATGTTGATGACCTGATGAGGTATGCTGTGTTGATTTTATGCAGAGATAAATAAAGCCTAATACTTAATCCTCAAGAACCTAGATCAAAATATAGTAGGCAAGAGAGACTTAGAATAGATACTGGGACAGTAGTTGGCACAAGGTGAGAGAAGATGCTCAAAGAAAAGGGAGTCATTAGTTCTACTTATAAGGAAGGGATGGTTCATTTCAGTTGCTCTAGGAAAGCCCCAATTTATGACCTTGTGCCAGCATCTATTAGAGTATAACACTAGATGAAAAATTATGTGGTGACTCTACTTGTGTTAGTTAGGGCTTTCCAGAGAGACAGAGCCAATGGGATGTTTGTATAGTAGTTGCAGATACAGATATATGAGAAGAGATCTTTTAGGAAAATTGACATATGCAATTATGAAGACTTAGAAGTCTTGAGATAGGCTGTCTGCAAGATAGAAAACCATAGAAGTCAGTAGCATGCCAGTTCAAATCTATAGGTCTGAGAAGCTGGCAGTCTAACTCTGTTTGAGACTGAAGGCCTGAGAAACTGGAGGTCAGTGGTATAAGTCTCCAGTCCCTCCCCTTGAGAATTTGCAGCAGCAATGATGTCCCAGGGCAGGAGCAGTTGGGTCCCCACTCCAGATGAGACAAATGGAGGAATTGACCTTTCTAGTTTATCCAGGCCCACATTAGGTGAGGGCATATGTCTTCTACTCAGTCTGCTGATTCAAATGCCAATCTCCTTCAGAATCATCCT
Organism: Castor canadensis; assembly: GCF_047511655.1. NCBI lineage: Eukaryota > Metazoa > Chordata > Mammalia > Rodentia > Castoridae > Castor > Castor canadensis. The sequence continues at coordinate 57,786,474 of NC_133398.1, forward strand.
CATAGACATATCCAGAAAGAATGTTTTATCAGTTGTCCTGATAGTCCCTAGTGTAGTTAAACTGATATTTAAAATTAATTTCCACCATATTTGTAGTGAGGAGGTCAAACTAACTTTGCAAGAAGATGTAAGAAAAGAGGTAAAAATGACAAGGAATTTGCTAATCTGATGAGAAGTGGAATTACTGCCACAATTCACATCTAAAAGTGGCCTGAGAAATGTGTAAATCTGAAGAATGGTGTGGATTCTCTTTTTGTGAGTGACATGTGACTGTGCAACATGGAAGAGGAATGAGATGCTATGGATTGGAGAGGAACCCAGTGGCCAGCATGGTGAGCCTTCTCTGTCATACCAGAGAAATTGCCTATTTTCTTGTACAAAGTGGAGTTGCCTATAAGTTATTAGCCAAAAGAATGGCCTGATTATTCTTCTCACTTTATTAGAAGGATAATTGAATGCATGAGATTATGAGTAACAAATGGGAAAATCTTTAGAAAATATTATGTTAGATACTCATAGGACAAATTAGTTTTTATTAAATAATTTTGATTAATATTGACACTAGAGCTTGAACTGCTAGCATAATTTTTTATTTATTGTACATCTTTCTTTTTTAATGTGGTATCACTGAACAACTGTCATATAAAAAGAATTTCTTATAGACAAAATAAAAATATTCTCCCCCAATAAACCATTTTGAAATGATTAATATATTCAATTAAAGCTATTGGTGAAAGTCCCAGTCATATTATATGAGTTAGCAGCAATTTATGTTTATGATAGGGTACATAATTTTTACACTTCTGATATTTGGACAAAAGTACCACACCTTAGTTAAGAATATCCTGTCTTTGCAGTAATTAAGTAAAAGAATTGTGGAAATGCTTCTCTGAGTCGGTAAGTATAGGTCTCTGCATATAGAGTTTTAAATAACATTAAACTGTGTTAGTCAGCTTTCCATAACTGTAACAAATATCTGAGATTATCAACATATAAGAAAAGAGGTTTATTTTGGCTCATGGTTTCAGAGGTTTCTATTTATGACCAATTGGCCCCATTGCTTTTGGGTCTGTTATGAGGGAGCACATCATGGTAGGGAGTACCTCATGGACTGGATGTGGAATGAGGAGGAAGAGGATGGGAAGGGGCTTTGGTTCCAAAATTCCCTTCCAGGGTATGTCTCAAATGATGAAAAGATCTCTCACTATGTTCCATCTTGTAAATTTTCCACCACTTCCCAACAGTATCTGCCATGACTGTGGACTTCTGCTGAGGGACACTTATACAACAACAGCAGAAGCCTTCTGGAAACTTCAGATGAATCTTTTAGAGTGACATTTGTTCATCTGACCCATTTTTAATTAAAACTGAAAATACTGAAATTAGAAAAAAAGATTATGACATTTATTTTTATATTGTAATTATGTACTTTTCTGTTTTTCACATAGATTTATAAGTAAACTCTGTAATGAAAGGTATTTAAATTGTAGTACTTAAATATTTTCACATAAGTATATAGTCATATATAAGACTTATGTGTCTATAAACATGCTGACATTAATTATAGTAATTTCAAGTAGTCATACCCAAACACAAGAAATATTTTGTTGCTTCTGAGGATAGTTTGTAAAGTACTTTTTGAAGATTCAAGATATTTTTTAAGTTATCAAAGCAAAATTCTCTTCCATATCAAAAATTTACACCTTAGTAAAGTTTCACTCTTTACTAATTAGGAATATGTGCTAATTCGGACAATTAAATAAACTCATACATAATAAATGAAACTTAAAAACCTTTGATTTAGTTTTTAATTTTCAAAGTTGTTTTACTAAGAAGATGGAATTGGGTTAGGAGCAGTAAAATTATTTCATTTTTTTTAAATCAAAGGAGTACATAATAATCAAATGGTCCAAATGCTTTCGCTTTCCTTGTTAGACATTAATTTTAGGCTAACGCAATAGATCCTAGCAAGTGCAAATCCCTGAGTTCATATCACAGTACTGTCAAAATTATTTAAAGAGTATCTCTATCATAATGTGATTTGCAATATTTTGTAAGTGTCTTACATATATTTATATATTTAGCATTCTCCATTTATATCTTTGTGTTCAGTATAAATACATAAAGCAAAATTATTTTCAAAAAGCAGTATGAAATTCATTAATTGAATTAAGTGAAATTAGCTTCCTTCTACTTACTCTACTTTTTGTAATTAATTAAATCTTCCTGGATCAGTGATCTTTGACAAATGATTTTTGTTTGTCTTCTGTGGATGCTACCATGTAACCTAGATTCTTCCCTACAACTAGCATACTTACTAATCATGTTTTTGGTAATGATGGCTGCTAAGACTGATAGCTAAATTTCCCCTTGGGATTTGCCTTGGGCTGAGAATAGCTACCTCACCCAGGTTACCCCTTCTTTCCAGGGCACACCCTACATCCAAAGACTGGAACAGAAGAAAGCTCAGTCTCCTTACTTTGATTTGAGAAATTTCTTAGTGGCCACCCAGGCTTTGAAACTCTTTGTGGGATCAAGTGATTGCTCCATTGAAATTACATCACATTTGCAGTCCCACTTCTCTGCCGTCATGCAGCTGGAGGTTCCAGCGTCACTTCCAGTAAGTAACCTGGATGAAAATCTCAGCATCTGAGTCTGTCTCTTGGGGAAGAAGGACAGTTGGGGCCAATAATAGTCAAAGGAAGCATCCCATGAAATGGACTTTTGGAACAGTATCTTGTCATTGGCAGTAGTCACATGTTATGGAGTAAATTGTGTCATCTCTTTCCAAATTTATGTGTTGAAGCTATAATTTCAATGAGATTGCATTTGGAGATAGGGGTTTTAGGAAATAATTAAGATTAAATACGATCATAAGGGTGGAGTTCTAATCTGATCAGACCTAACCATAAAAATACTAATATGAAAAGGAAGAAATCTGCCTCTCTCTCTCACTCTCTCTGACTCTACCTTCCTCCCTCCCTCCATTTCCCCCTGCCCCATGTCATATGAGAACACACCAAAAAAGTGGCCCATCTTCAGAACCCAACCATGATGGCAATCTGATCTCAAACTTCTTAGACTCCAATTATTGTGAGATAATAAGTAACTACTAGTTAAGCCAGCCGACGGTATTTTGTTATGACAGTCCAAGAGGCAGATGGTAGATTATTGATAACTCTAGTAAGCAATAGTGGATGCAGTTGTTAAAACATTTACCAATGGTGAACCCAGATGGGGTTCTGATAGACGAGAATGCACTAGTCAATGTAAGTGTTTGAATGGTTCTCGAGAAAAAATAATAGTAACTCTGGAACCAGAGAGCTGTTCTAAGGGTCATTGATGCATCGGAGAAAACTATAACATTTAAGGGCAATTTAATGTGAAGCATGAAACCCAGATGATCTTCTTGATAGCATAAAAAGACAAGTATGGGATTTTGTTAAAAGGATAGTAAGATCCAGAGAAGGTTGAATTCTTAACCCCCAAAAGTCTGCTACTCAAGGTCAAGACCTCAGTTGACAAATAATGGGATTCTGAGATTTGAGAGGAGAAATCTGAATCACTAAACTGGAAAATCCTGAATTTCTAGATTACCTTGAATCTTCTGCAAAGTGGTTAATTCTCTGTAACAACTTATCTTTCTTCCTTTTGAAGATGATGCAGAGGTCTAGGTCTTACAAGACAATATGTACTTTTCTCTTCTCTCAATATCTAACACAACTTTTCCACTGGCACCAAAACAATAATTACTTTTACCTTACACCAAAGTCCAACCATGAAAGCGCTAATCCTAATGGTAGAAAGAGACCACATCATAAAATAATTGCAGGATCAAATCAACATGGGAATGAGATAATAACTGAATCCTGAAGGCTCTGGGACTGAAGGATAAGGGCTCAAAATTATATATTGGAATTTATTAATATGAGAACAATTTTCTATGATAGAGTTTTTGAAACCTTGGTAATGCTCCTGCTATAAAGTCAGAAAAAGTGAAGGTTCATATAGAATGAAATAGAGCTACTAGAACTTCTGTAAGACATAAGAAGAGGCTGACAGGAGTGGACGTGTGTAGTTAGTATACTGCATAAAGGCAGCAAACACTCCATCTGATTCTTTTCAGTGGGATATCCCCAGGTTTATACCACCTACCAAAAAATAAGGAATGTTTACATTATCTTATCAGAGTATGTTTACATACTCTGAAGGCCTAGTCTGACTGTAGGAAATACTACTACAGAACTGGACTCCTTGACAGCAATGTAGGTGATAGAATCACAAGATGATGGAGTCAAGTGACTGTGCAAAACAGGTACAGTAGTAATGACAACATGGTTAATGTGGCAACATAGGGGGCCTGAATTACATACAACTGTGGAGATGTTTAATAGAATCCAACAGAAAGATAAGTGTAAGGCTACCAAAGAGATTGTTCATTCTGTACAATCCAAACACATCAAGAGTCATAGGAAACCACTCTGCAGAATGTCGTGATCCTTTGCCTAGGTTCTTGAATTGAGTTAATAGTCAAACTCAAAATTTACTTACTGAAGGAGATGCTGGGTCCCTGGAAAGAAGTATCCTATAACTCTACAACGAGTATACAAATATTCTCCAGATTTTCCCCCAAAGTGTATTATCCATATGCTTGGGTAACCATACAGAAGGAAAAAGAGAATTCCTGGGTATTTCAAATGCTATTGACAGAGGGTCTAAGTTGACTTTGATACCTGAGGACACTATCAACCATAGCTCTCCTGTGAGAGTGAGCATTTGTAATCCAAGTAATAAATGGAGTCTGGACCAAGGTCTAGCCTGCTGATTTCATGGATTTATCTACAGATCATTTTCTTGGACTGCAAATATACAATTGAAATGGATATACTTGGTAGTCAGGAGGCTCACCACACTGATTTCTTGACCTGATGGGCTAGAAGAATTATAATGTGACAAAGGCCAAAAGGAAACTTCTAAAAGGGTCCCTCTACTCTATGTAACAAATGAAATTGAAAATAGGATGACATCCTTGTGGATTGGCAGATAGTAGAGCTACCCATCGTATTGTGCAGTATATAAGTGGTGGTTCTTATCATATTCCCATTTAATTCATCAGTCTTACCACTGCAAAGGTCAAATATCCTGGAAAATGATGGTGGATTACTGAACACTCAACCAAGTAGGAGCTCCAATTTTAGTTTTTTGTCAGATGTGATATCTTTACTAGCACATAATAACATAGCCTTAAGAATGTGGTATGTAGCCTCTGAGCTGATAAGTGCTTTCATTTTCAACTATATTAGGAAAGATAGTCTGAAATAACTTGCCTTCCCATGAAACAGACAAAAGCATACATGTACAGTCTTGTCCCAGAGCTGTATTAATTCTCCAACACTCAATATAGTCCAAAGGGACATGTACTTTCTTGACATTCTGAAGAACCCATTATATAAAAGCATAGTATTAACAGAACCAGATGACCTAGAAGCAGCAAGTTTCTTAAACATTTTGGTAAGCCCAATGCACTCCAAGGAGTGGGAGAAAAGCCCTGTAAAGATGCAGGGAACAGTCATATCAATAAAGTTTTAGATATCAGTGAGATATGCCTTTGAAGTAAAGGGCAAATTATTACTTTATACCTCTTACCCCAAAGAGGAAAGCATAGTACCTGGCAGACCTTTTTGCTTTTCAAAAGCAGTGAGTAACTGTATTTGAAATTGAGAAAACTGTTTCAACTTATTTATCAAATGGCATGGGAGGTTGTCAGATTTGAGTAGGACCCCAGAAAGAGAGTGCCATAGCAGGTTCATGTTACAATGCAAGTGGTCCTCCTGCTTAGACCATTAGATCAGGCAGATCCAGAGGTATTACACAGAATATATAATATTGTTATAGAGCTAATTGTGGTAGGAAAAGATGCTATATAAAGTCTATGGTGAGCCACAGTAAGAGAACCACAGTGTAGATTCATATGTTTCTGGAGCAAGGATGTGCCATCTGCACCAGAAAATTATGCCTTAGCCCTTGGCATACTACTGTCCTAGTAAGTTGATGATAGGCCACAATGTGATCTTATGACCAGAACTTCCCTTCGTGGTTTGGGCTCTGTCAGATGTGCTAAGTCATAAGATGAGACAGGCCCAACAGCAAATAATAATCTCTTATATTATGGAAGGGTCATACCTAAGATTAACTTTAGGTGCTCTGGTACCCCAGTACTTGCTCAATTGACTCATGAGCAAAGTAGTTATATTGGCAGAGAAGGAATCAATGCTATAGGTTCCCATCATCAAAGCTAACTTATGTACTGCTGCTGCTGAATATCCAACTTACCAGTGACAGAAATGAATGCTGAGTTTCCAGTGTGTCAGCACACTTAAGGAGATTGTCCAGTCACTTCATGGACTTTTTCCACCTTCCAAGGAACAGTTATTTATCTTGACTGATATCCACACATTCCGAGTATGGAAATGACTTGTTTGCTACCAGGGCCTCAGTCAACACCATTATCTGAGAAACATTTGGTTCACCAACAGAAGATCACACATTAGATCACATTAGTCCAAAGGATCCATTTTTTAGTACAGGTGGGAATGCCATGAATGTATGACTATGAATCCACTAATCATAACACTTACTGTATCACTGATAAACTATTGGCATGATGGACAAGAGGAATGGATATTCTCAAAGAGCAGATGAAGTGCCATCTTGAAGTGGATGTGCAAAGAGGGGTTCCAACTTCCAGAATAAAATATATACTCTCAATGAATAACCATCATATGATATCATGTTCCAGTAGGTAAAATATCTGGAACCAAGAAAGAAAAGTGATATTAAAATTGGCCCTCATTTCCACAGATCAACTTGGATAATTTATGCCTTTTTCTCTGCCACTGTAAGTGTTGAAGACCTAGAGCCCTTAAACTATAGAGAGGGAATGTTGCTGCCAAAGACAGAACAAGAACATCACTAAACAAGAGGTATGACTGCTATCTGGTTACTTTGCACTACTTGGGTATGAGACGGTCTCCAGATAAGAGTCTATCCTAAGATAAGAGAGCTATCTTTGAGGGCAATGCAGAGGGAGGGATTCAGCAGTGAACCTTCAGCAGTCATCCCTCCTGGCATCTGAAGGAATGCTTGTCTCAGTACAGAAGAGAGGATTGGGTGACTAACTACAATATCCACTACAGTCATTTCCATGTACCATTTGGATGCATATAACTTGTAAGGAAATCTGACCCTATCTAGGTATAGCTCCCTGAAGATTCTGATTTTTTTTTCTGAGAAAAATGACAGGAAATTAGAATTAGTGACAAAATGACAGTTCCCACCAGAGGTAGGGCTATAACTGATAGCCGTCATTTTACTCTTCTATTGGAATCACACTACAACTCGAATTACCCTCTGCCTGTCTGCTTACAGATATTACCTCTGAGATCAATCTCCAGCATTATTCAAATCTCTATCACAGCCTCATTCCCAGTGTTTCTGCTCTTCAACTTTTCAGTTCCTCTTTTCTTCATAAGGACATTAAAGTATTTGTAATAAGAATTTACAGATAACCTTACAGAAAGTATACTGACCTGAAAATAAAATACAATAGGATCTCTCTTCATTTCTCACATCTATTTTCAGCTTTTAAGCCAGATTTCTTTGTGCAAAACCTACCTGGAAAGTTAATGAATAAAATTCACTGAAGAATTTTAATTTCGAGGAAGACACGTGTGCAAAAACCACACTTGCTATATTAATTAGTTTGCTAAGGTTACTTAATCAGCACCACAAACTGATTGACTCAAACAATAAAAACTTATTCTCTAATGGATAGAGATGGAGGCTAGGAGTCTGAGATCAAGATACTGGAGGGAATTGACTGAAAGCCAGAGTCTGTTCCAGGCCTTTCCATAACTTATGGTGGTTTGCAGTAAGTTTTGGTGGTCTGTGGCTTCTAGTGTCTCACACCCATCTCTGCTTTCCTCCTTCAGATGATGTTCTCCCTGTATGATTCTTCTGGTCTCTAGTTCCCTTTTTTATAAGGATATAGATCATATTGTATTAGGGCCCATTCTACTCTAACCTTATGTTAATTTAACTAATTATACATATAATGAGCCTATTTCCAAACAAGATCACATTTAGGGGTACTGAGAATTAGGTATTCATTATATGAACTTTCTGGCACATAATTCAACCCATAATACTAAACTTTTTTTGGGAGGGAGGCGTATTTCTTAGGAAAGTTTAGTGATAGAAAATATAAACTATATAAGTGACAAGGTTGGGATTTTTTTTTGATGGGAAACTTAGATCAAGACCCTCAAGAAACATGATCTTCTATACACTTTCTGTTTTAGGGATTTTCCCCAGTGATTGCATTTCACACATAGCAGTAGAAACAATCGGGGACTCCATGTACCTGTCTTTGCTCTCCTGAAATCTTTATGGCACCAAAGTGAAGAAACGGAACAAACTGCCCTCTCTGCGTGGGTCCATAGTAACTAGTTACAACAAATCTTTTGGAGAAAGAGACTTCCATCTAGCAATTACAATTATGGGCTCAAGTTCTGGAAGATGAAAACTCTCATCATTCTGTTTGGTTCACTGACTCTGAAAGGCCCACATGCCATGTCACATTGCCAAATCGAACATCTGCATTTTAGTTGGTGCATGCCTTTGGTGTTGGCATTGGCCCTATGACCACAGTGCTTTCTATTGCAGCTATTTTAGTGGCTTGGCTCTTTTGTATTCCCTTAGGTCTTATGGTGGAGCAAGAGGACACCCATATTGGAAGCCAAGAGAGTCATCCTAATGAATGGCATATTACAGACCTTGTGAATGTGATTTGCATTGTTTCATAGCATAGCTGGCTAAATTCCTATTTCTGAAGGATCAAGTTAAATCAGGCATAAAAATGTTGTGGAGTCTTTTCTTTCAGGAAATCTGTCACAAAAGCACTCTTGTCCCAACCCAAACTCCCTTTTATTTAAGTTCTTAGTGGAAAATTAAATATTATACATGAGTATGAAGCATGTCCTGCATGGTAAGCCTGTAGAGTTGACATTAGTCAAAGACTTAAGCAGTAAAGGTGCTTTCCCATGTCTTCCATTGTGCCATTCACATGTGGTGGGTCCTTGTGAACTGACGCCTGAATATAAACAGCAGGTCAACTCTTCCTGTTGCGGGCTCCCCTCCAGCACCCATCTCATTAGACACAGGATTCAGGAACCTGGTGGAACTCTGCCACAGACACAAAAAACATATTTCAGTTCCAAAGTGAAAGGGGAGTGGGGAAATGAACAAAACATTAAAACAAATAAAAACATCTTTTAAAATGTTGCCTGCTTGCTGTCGATTGTGGGCTCTGAAGGAGTGCCACCGGGAGTGATTTCCACATGGTGAGGCCTTCCATGAAGTCTGGCTGGCCGGCCAGGAGGAGTCAGTAATTAACATTGCCAAAGACTTGGGAGGCCCCATTTCGGCAGCTCTATCTGGAAGCCGTTGCCACTATAGTCACTCTTCAGCAACACAGCTGGAGTGTGGAGTACATCAGTGGTTGGCCACATGTGGGCTCCAACTCTTTGCTGTGAGGTATAAGAATGTCTGTGGAATTCTTTTGGGGGCTTTAACCCTATGGGGATTAAGGCCAAGAGTGTCTGATTTTTCAATAATGAATTAAATGAGGGACTGTAAGAATGCTGAGGAATCAATTCCTAGAAATTATAGAAATGGCCCCATAACAAGATCAGAGACTGAGAGCCACACATGGTGACTTTGTTCTAGGCAGAAGGAATTGGCTATTGTGTATCTTCCAAGGAACCTGTGGAAACCTTGGAAGGAATGGGTGTTGTTACAAGTTATTAAGTAGATTCTAAAATAGAATATGGTAAGGAAGAACGACAATTATCTCCTGGGCAGAAGAAAAAATGAGTGGGTAAGCAGCTGTGTCATAATGGAAGAAACATATCCTGGATGTGGGGCTGTGGGTTCAATACCCAGGATTGCCATTCTCTGGTGCTGTGGTGTTAGGCAAGTTACTTGATTTTCCTAAACACACACATGTATCGTATGTATATGTATAATGGGGATTATGATATCCCATATGCAATTTTTATTATGGATATATAGGTAGGCCAGTTATTATCTAGTAAATAAGCTTTGAATACATATTAATATCTATACATATTTGTATTCAACTGTGTATCTGTCATTTATTGATCACCTATTAAGCACTCAACAAGCATCTATTGAGTACCTCATATTACAAGGCAAATCTTGATATTTGACTAGAAAAATCTTTGTTTTCTTGGAGCTCACATTCTAGAGCACAAAGGAAAATAGCAGATAAATGAGCAGGTAAATAAAGAAGACATTTTTACATTGTAGGGTGAGCCTATGGTCAAAATTAGAATGGGTGGTACTATAGGGAACTGGAAAGATTGCTTTAGAATGCTTCCAGAGTATTAAAACACTGGTCCCATTTGATTTTGCTGACATCCCTGCTGTGGTAGTCTCTATTGTTTCTAATTGCTATTAGAGAAACTGAAGTTCTGTAAATAATCTCTAATTGGGCAAGCTTCAAACTGGACACTGAGTTGGAATTGGGGGAGCGATGTTGAATGCATCCCCTTTAGTGAGAGGATATCAGAAGTCAAGGAAAGTTTCTAGTCCACATTGATATGTTTCCTTTGCTTCCCTTTTTTCACTTAGCTAGAGTTTACCAATATTGATTCATTATTTTGATTCAATATTTTAAATCAAATCATCCAGTGATAAGGTATACTTGCTTAAAATTTTGCTATGTATGTTATCTCTCGCTGGCAAACAATAGGAAGGACACCATGGACTAAAATAGCTAGGTGATAGACATCTGTAGACATTTCTAGCTCTCCTGGGCAGAAGATCTATTTCACAAGAAACCAACATGCATATCAGGAAGTTAAGACTATTGAATGAAAGGAACTGCTTTGAGCAAGCACTTCTGAATTGTGAAAGGTCACCTCTTCAGTTTTGTCCTCCCCATGTTTCCTACAAAAGCCTTCATTATTTGCCATGGTGTAAATGGTTTAAGCAAAGGGTAGAAATTAAACCTGTATTATGTATTATGGGAAAAATACTGCAGTGGAGAGAAGTTCTGACAAAATACATCTTTGTCAGAACATTTGTTTTGAGCTAGGTTTGAAGGATCTCATTGTCTTCTTTCATTATTCCAAGTTTTAAAATTATGTAAAACATTTGTCTCCTTTGGGTCCACAGGGAGGACATAGCTAAAAAGGGCAAAATGGTGCTCAAGAGAAGTCTAAAATATAGGTTATAGCCAGACTTATGTTCACATCTGCAGTCATTTTTATTTCCCATTTGCCACACTGCTTTTTTACATGGGGAATCACCCAAATGTGCCATACATGGTGTCAGGCACAAGTTGGACATCAGTAGTCACATACTTGTTAAATGAACATGGCAAAGGAAATGGAGGAGTGAATGGACAAAGGAATAGAACCATCCTGGGTCTCCTCCTCCCTCATATTTCACTCTCTCCCTGTTACTTCCCGGTGAAATCTCTCTATCTTGGATCTTGGAAACCTTAAATGTCTTCTCTTTTCTCTTGATATTTCTCCTATCTGGAATTCCTTTCTCACCAGGTTTTCTCACATGACTGTGAATTTCTGCAAGGTCTTTCCAGTTTCAAAAGCTTGGTAGGCTTTAGTAAATACTATCAGTCTTGCTTAAGATCTAACCAAGATTTCTATGACACCACCAAGTCTCAAGTATTGTGTTTTCACCATGTATTTTTTCACTTAACCTTTAAAACAAGCCTTGATTGGAACCAGACAAGGAGGCCCACTATCTCTACTCCTATTCAACATAGTACTGGAATTCCTAGCCAGAGCAATTAGGCAAGAAGAAGGAATAAATAGAATAGAAATAGGTAAAGAAACTGTCAAAATATCCCTATTTGCAGATGACATGATCCTATATCTTAAAGACCTAAAAAACTCTACTCAGAAGCTTCTAGACATCATCAATAGCTACAGCAAGGTAGCAGGATATAAAATCAACATAGAAAAATCATTAGCATTTCTATACACTAACAATGAGCAAACTAAAAAAGAATGTATGAAAACAATTCCATTTATAATAGCCTCAAAAAAAATCAAATACCTAGGTGTAAACCTAACAAAGGATGTGAATGACCTCTACAAGGAAAGCTATAAACTTCTGAAGAAAGAGATTGAGGAAGACTAGAAAGTGGAGAGATCTCCCATGCTCATGGATTGGTAGAATCAACATAGTAAAAATGTCTATACTTCCAAAAGTAATCTCCATGTTTAATACAATTCCCATCAAAATTCCAATGATATTCATTAAAGAGATTGAAAAACCTACTGTTAAATTTATATGGAAACACAAGAGGCCACGAATAGCCAAGGCAATACTTAGTCAAAAGAACAATGCTGGAGGCATCACGATACCTAACTTCAAACTATATTAAAAGCAATAACAATAAAAAAAGCATGGTACTGGCACAAAAACAGACATGAAGACCAGTGGAACAGAATAGAGGACTCAGATATGAAGCCACACAACTATGAGCAACTTATCTTTGACAAAGGAGCTAAAAATATACGATGGAGAAATAGCAGCCTCTTCAACAAAAACTGCTAGGAAAACTGGTTAGCAGTCTGCAAAAAACTGAAACTAGATCCATGTATATCATCCTATACCAATATTAACTCAAAATGGATCAAGGATCTTAATATCAGACCACAAACTCTAAAGTTGATACAGGAAAGAGTAGGAAATACTCTGGAGTTAGTAGGTATAGGTAAGAACTTTCTCAATGAAACCCCAGCAGCACAGCAACTAAGAGATAGCATAGATAAATGGGACCTCATAAAACTAAAAAGCTTCTGTTCATCAAAAGAAATGGTCTCTAAACTGAAGAGAACACCCACAGAGTGGGAGAAAATATTTGTCAACTACACATCAGACAAAGGACTGATAACCAAAATATATAGGGAACTTAAAAAACTAAATTCTCCCAAAACTAATGAACCAATAAAGAAATGGGCAAGTGAACTAAACAGAACTTTCTCAAAAGAAGAAATTCAAATGGCCAAAAAACACATGAAAAAATGCTCACCATCTCTAGCAATAAAGGAAATGCAAATTAAAACCACACTAAGATTCCACCTCACCCCTGTTAGAATAGCCATCATCAGCAACACCACCACCAACAGGTGTTGGCGAGGATGCGGGAGAAAAAGGAACCCTCTTACCTGTTTGTGGGAATGTAAACTAGTACAATCACTCTGGAAAAAAAATTGTAAGCTACTTAAAAAGCTAAACATTGATCTACCATTTGATCCAGCAATACCACTCTTGGGGATATAGCCAATGACAGTGACACAGGTTACTCCAGAGGCACCTGCACACCCATGTTTATTGTGGCACTATTCACAATAGCCAAGTTATGGAAACAGCCAAGATGCCCCACAACTGATGAGTGGATCAAGAAAATGTGACGTCTATACACAATGGAATTTTATGCAGCCATGAAGAAGAACGAAATGTTATTATTTGCTGGTAAATGGATGGAATTGGAGAACATCATTCTGCGTGAGGTTAGCCTGGCCCAAAAGACCAAAAATCGTATGTTCTCCCTCATATGCGGACCTTAGATCAAGGGCAAACACAACAATGGGATTGGACTATGAGCACATGATAAAAGCGAGAGCACACAAGGGAGGGGTGAGGATAGGTAAGACACCTAAAAAATTAGCTAGCATTTGTTGCCCTTAACACAGAGAAACTAAAGCAGATACCTTAAAAGCAACTGAGGCCAATAGGAAAAGGGGAACAGGTACTAGAGAAAAGGTTAGATCAAGAAGAATTAACTTAGAAGGTAACACACATGCACAGGAAATTAGTGTGAGTCAACTCCCTATATAGCTATCCTTATCTCAACCAGCAAAAACACTTGTTCCTTCCTATTATTGCTTATACTCTCTCTTCAACAAAATTAGAGATATGGGCAAAATAGTTTCTGCCTGGTATTGAGGGGGTTGGGGGGGAGAAGGAGGAGGCAGAGTGGGTGGTAAGGGAGGGGGTGGGAGCTGGGGGAAGAAATGACCCAAGCCTTGTATGCACATATGAACGATAAAACAATAATAAAAAAAAAACAAGCCTTGATTTATGATAAGGTTTTCATTTTAAACTGGAGTAAACTGAATCCCAGAATGTTCATTAATTTCTCCAAAGTTACTCAGTTAGTAGGTGGTTGAGTTACAGATAGACCTAAAACCTCTGATGAAAACTTGCTGGCCAGCAGCACCGTGTTGGGTCATCATTGACTACATCCACCCTTCCTTCCTTAGTGCTGAATAGTCAAAAGAGTGACAATATACAGAAGGACAAAATCTGTACAAGATTTTTCTGAATCAGCCCCTGCAAAATCAAGTAGTTGAGTCTTAGGCAGTAGTAACAAAATTTTGGGAAGTAGCATTTTAGTAATATTTTACTGATGAACTTTGTCACACACTGCCCTATGAGCAGCTAATTCACCCTCTTTGGGGCAATCACCCAGCCACCAGAAAGGGTCTACTGCAGGCCCACACCCCTAGGTGCAATTTGCATTAAATAAGCAGCAGAAGACCTTGAAGTGGCAGGTTTGTAACCACTCTTTTCTGAGGTCAGCACTTTAGGCACTTGTGTGTTCTGGGCCCAGCAGCACAGCATCATACACAGGTGGGTGCTCTGTAAGTGCTTTTTAATGATGGTGGTGGTGATGATGTATGAAGGTCTGTTTATACTTCAGAGAGGGTCGTGTATTTTAACAAGAAGGACTTTTGATTGGCATTTCAAAGAGGCTAGTGTTGTTGGAAAATGTCAGCACCCTGCATAGTAGGGCACTTTGTAAGTGTTAAGGGATTGGGTCTGCTAAGGGGATTAGGATAATTGTTTTGGAGTGAATGGGCAGGCTCAGTGGAGGTGACCTGAAGTCATTTTAATGGGCCTAGTGGAACTCATGGTGACAACTCAAGCTAGTGGATTAAGATGCTCTGATGGAAATTTCCAGTCATTGCTTAGCATTGGTTCTATTGGGATACTGCTGCCTATTGTATTGCTATACTTAGTAGAGCGACTCAGTTCTTGGACTTCAGCAAAGAAATATTGATCAAAGGAACTGCCACCCCACCATGTGGCATAGAGCTCCTTTACCTCTAAAGATGAAAGATGCCTATTTCCATGGCACTTCTCATTTGGGGAGAATCTTTTAATTCATGCCAGTTCAAGATCAATCAGGGTTGAAGCCAAATACTGTCAGAACTGAAAGTTCTGTGGATGAAAGCAAAGAGGGAAAACTTCTTTTTCCTACATAAGCACAAAGCTGGGGTGCTGAAAGTTAATATTGCATCAAGTATGCAAACTTTAGGAATAAAAGATAAATTTCAGAATGAGTGATATATGGATTCAAAGGTCAAAAAGAATAGTAGGTGATATTATATATTCATAATCCATGTCTGTCTGCAACATTTTTACCTGATAGAAAGAAATGTTGGATGAAACTCTTTTGTTTTAAATACTGATTGACCCAGCCAATAATGACTGAATCAGGTAATTTTTTGGCCAAAGGCTGGAGATACTACCATTGCCCTTCATTTTTTAATGATTTTGATTTAAGCCAATTTGATTAATGGTCATTAATATCATTTTCAAACCTAAAAGAACTGAAAGAGGACATTCCGCAAACAAACACTGGTTTTTGCCACAAGTTAATTTCATTGGAAATATATGAGGGAACTTAACTACTATTTGGTGATTTCACACTTGACCGTGCTGTCAGCTAGCCTGGGGGCTTTAGTAGCCATGCACGAAATGGTTTCAGCTTATGAGAATCAGATGCTCTACAGGGAAATGACAACAGTGGAAAAGGAGGGAAGTGTAGAACGTCTGGATGCCATGGAATGTACCAGTTCTGCTGCAATGTGAGATTTGTACCTGCAGCAAACAAATGTTGGGCTTCTCTAGAATGCAAATTGAAGAACTGTATACACAAATGGTTCTCTGCCTGAAAATTCCATGCTTTCCCACATTGGTTTTGTAAACAGAGTCTTAACACCCACATCACATATCTGGCCTGAGCCACCTATAATCATTTCTGTTCTTTTGGTGACTGGACAATAACTGCTTAGAGGCTGAATGCTTTCTGCTTTTAGTTCAGTGCTAAAGTGTGCTTTATTTATAGAGCATCACTAGTCCAAAAGAGCTCTTCTTTAAATTAAAAAATTCTTCAATAAAATTTACAGTTTCTCTATGCAAGATTCTCTTTCTGTAGACACATTCATCTCTGAAACTCCTCAGTCAGGATTCTCAAATGGCCAAGAAGAGTAATGAAGATTTTAATGAAATAGCCCACAACTTTGAAACATTCTTTCTCTACAGTAATATCGCAATCACTGTGAGTGGTTGTTAAAAATTGAGATTCCTGGAATTCAACCCAAGTCCATTGAATCAAAATCCTGGTGCTGCTGGTTCAGGAGTTCTGTGCCCACAAGCCTGCTAAGCAAGTTTGTGAGTGAACCACTGGCAGATGCTACCAGCAGTAGCTGGTAGTTTTGATGGATACCTGCTAGACCTATTACAGTATCTTGGGTGAGTAGTCCTCATGACTGTACAGAATTTCAACAAATTTTTGACCTCCTACCTTTCTATCTGATGCTAAAGAACTGGATTATTTTCTGAAGATTTATCTAAAATGGAAACAAGAATTTTCTAAATCTCCTTTCTGGGCCTTGCTTCCTCTTCCTCCACCTTTACCCTCCTTTCCTTACTTCTTCTCTTCTCTTTTTTTATAAACTTTTCCTGGCCTCAGTTATAAACATATGTGGCATACTGAGGAGGATAGAGGGTAAAATGCCAGACAACAATAAAATGTCAAGGTGAGCCAACCTCATTTTTGGGATTCATGTAGAAAAGTCTGAGAGGGAAAAATTAATGTACAGGTGGGTTCTCCAGGGGAAGAATGGCACACAGCAAAACTCATAAGGAGAACATAGAAGAAATGGGAAGATGAATGTTGAAGAATGAAACAAAGGCATGATTTATGAAAGAGAGCAAGTGGCAGTGAACTAAAGATTTTGAGGTATGCAAATTTGACATAAAACACAACCCAATGTAACTATGTTGGAGACTATTGTGTAAGAAACAGAAGAGTTTCAAGAAATTTCTTTGAACTCTAGATGAGCCAGAGAAGTGATTATTCACCTGCTTATCTCCAGAACGATGGAATCACAAAGTTTTAGCTAGTATACTTCTATTCTTACCACCTCCAAATTCTAAAAGAAACAGGAAATATATGTGGATCACTGCCTCATCTTTACAAAGATCCTTAACATAGTGCATTTTACAATTAAGTTTGCTTTCATGATTCATTTACACATGACTAAATGTGTGCACCAGGAATAAGATGCTTTATTCTAAGCATGCGTAGTTGTGGGACAGAATAAGGCCTTTTCTTGTCCTCTATCATTTCCCACTCCAACTACTGTGCTTCTGTTATTCTTTTTCAAAAGATTAACTCAATCTACCATTCCTTCAGATTAAGATCTTGTGCTTAAAAGCCCCAAATCAGAGAGTACCAAAAATCTATTTCACAACAATATAGTTAATACAAGTAGGCAGTTGATGACTAGAAAACCATGGTCCAAAGAATTTGGACTAGAAAGAGAGGAATGGACAAGAGTGAACTATGAGTTGTTTGCGGAGGGCAAGACTGAGATGAGAGCCACATGTGGGTGGGAGCAAGGGTACTGTGAGAGTCAAAGGCATATTCAGATAATGAAGGAAACTTAAGGGCAGCATCGAATGAGGAAACACTGAAGACATTTTCTAGCTTCATGAGAAGTCCTTAGAATGAGTCTAATTACAGGATCAGTAGGATGGGATAGGTGCAGAAGCTGAGGCAGGGAGAAGATAAGTACATGTCATTTAATGCTTAGACAGAATCGGTAACAGGAGACTGACTGACTGTGTGTCAGGCAACTGTTCAGCCTTTAAGTGACTATAATTTCCTCTGTTAAACCAACATCGATAGAACACTTTTTCTGGGGAAGGATGGACCAATTTCTCTAAAAAAATGTATATTTGACATCATACTTCTGCAAATGGGAGAACAAAGTTCATGCACTCTTTTCCTTTGGCAGGAATAGTTCTAATAATTCATGTCCAGGGCAATTGAATTTCCTAGAGAAGAGCATCAGGAAAGGGGAAGTAACTAAGGGTTTCACACTCTGGTCATAAACCCTTTCCTGAAGTAGGAAATAATTTAAATCACATATTCTGATCAACCTCTCACATACTCTGGATCCTAGTCATGCACTAAGGACAGTATGGCTGTGACAGCAAGATGGTTACAAAATATTTAGCTCTAGGAGTGGCAGATTTGGCTCCTGTGATCCTGCTAATTGGGTGGGTGCCTGCCCTGTTTCTTACTGATCCATCCCTGAGGGCTTCAGCAAGGGTATGGAGACAGGCTCAGGGATTGATTCTAAAGTAAATTCACAGGCTTGTGTGAAAATCAGCCTCATTATTTTAGATCTGGAATAGACTTTTGTTAATGTGTGTGAATGTGAGATTAGAGAGTAAATGGAGCCTTTGGTTAACAGTAAAGAGCATTTAATGTCCATATGGATTAAAATTTGTATAAAAAAACACAAACACTATGCAGGTCAGCAGCAATTAACAACAAAATAATGAAAGCTCAAACCTAAAACTGCAGGTCAGATTTAGTCTTTGAGGCAACGATTTATGACTCCTGCCTTCAAGTCATTTTGTGTTTATAAGTGCCATTCTAAATTTAAAATGTAAACCAAGTTTAGATTTTGGGATATTTTGGATCATCTACCTTTTTTGCAGTATTTCATTGTTAAATTTGCCATTGAAAGGCAAGGAAATAGGGGCTTTGCATTTCTTTGACTTAAAAAATGTAATATAGGTAGAACTAAAAATTATCTAAGTAAATGTACTAGTTTGTAGATTTATTTGTAGCTCAGTATTTCTTAATATAATATTCTGAGGTGATACCATCGAAGGAAAATGGTTTTTATTTTCTGAGATACACAAGAGTACAAAGCGAGATGGTATTGCCCCATTGGGGGGCAGGGTCTATGTGAGATCATTGTTACTGTTGTTACTATTACTTCCTAATCTGTAGCAAAAACCTGGGTTTGCATTAAGGACTCAATTCATAACAGTTGAATTAAAAAATCAAGGTTTCTCTATTGTACTCTACCTTTTGCAGCATCTTGTATTTCAAATGAAGTCCTGGGTAATCAATTACCAATATGCTAGGAGAGCAATAGTTCAAAAAGCTGTGTCTTAAATTAGGAGATAAAGGAGAATAACTCCCTTTCATTAGTACCATCAATAGAAAATGTCTCAGTGATTTTGTAATTTGTTTATGTCTCATTGAAATAATGTGCTGTAGGATTGAAGCATATTCTAAGAGACAAACGTGCACTAAATCTGAACCAGTTAAATCTGAATACTGTAAATGAAACCTTTAAATTGTGTGAACCATGAGCAGGCTTGCAACTCTTTACATGTGCAAAAAATTGAATGAAGACATATGGTCACCATCAACTTGGTTATTTAATTCTGAGATGACACACGTATTAATCTAACTGAAAGGAGAAGCTACTATATAGCTGGTTGTAATTAGCCAACCACAAATTTCTATAACCACTTCAGTCTAAACCAAAAGCCAAAATGGCATTTCATGATTACACCATCCCACCCAGATTTGCATTTCTTGATGAATTCCCAAGGTTAGGCTATGAGCCATACTGTAAAACCAACCCTCAATTATACCTTTTTAAAGGGGAAGATTAGTGGCAGGTGGTGCCTGCTATAAAAGCCTCATTAAAACACCTTCTGGTGGAGTTTCACAAAAGGAAGCCACCAGATGGAGACCCATCTCCACATGGTAGTCTTACCTCAAATGAGAGTTTCACCTGACACTTTGGGGACAGACAATTTTTTTCTCACCTAACAAGCCACAGAGGTTCAAAAGACGATCTATTAGGATTAATCGTACTTGATCACTAATCCATTGTAATGCCATATGCTGAGAGCGTTGTTCACTGTTAAGCCTGGAGCCAGGTAGAGCCCCTCTGGTAATGTAAACCGTCCCATTTTCCTGCAGCTAATCTAATTTCACCTCCTCCCAGACCCCACATGCCAGGAATGATGCTTAACTCCTCCTACACTGTCTCTGATGCATTTTTGAATGGTAGCAAATCTGATCTCAAAGGTAATGATGCTGAAACCTGCTGACTAATTGGAAAATGATTTTCCTGGTGTTGCTTGCTTAGTGGGGTGAATGGATAAAAGGTATTTATTCCATTGTGCACAAATTCAAAGACTCAGCCCTGGCCTTCTTATCAGCACAGCTTGGTATTACTCATCTGCTTCTCTTTCCTGAATGTGTTTGTTGAATCTGTGATTTACTGGATTGGAACAATTGGCCAGCTGGGCAGGGAGAGTGAAATTTATGTTTCATAGAAGAGATTCTGTCACCTTATGCAGTCCTTGAAGTGGCAAGTTTTTCTTTTTTTTCAAGTGCTTTGCCTTTGGTATAGGTCCAAACCATTAAGTGCTAAACTGTATAATTGTTTAGTATGTGTCGTCTCTCTCTGCATACATAACATATTTATATATATATATATATATATATATGCATATATAGTTTTCTTGTGTTTTGTGTTAAGCTACATACAAAGCACCACCCACTAAGTCACTTTCTCAAAGAAAGATGGCCTTTCTTGCACAAGGCCCTGTGTTTATGAGTTGCTCACATAAAGATAATTATACACACATGGCCATGTGAGCCCCACACATTTTGCTCTAGTTCTGGGCCCCAGTATGAGGAGTTAAGCAGATGAATTTCCCAATTCTCTGTAATATTATGGTCACTTGGCTCCAGCTATCCAGACTGCTAGATGTACTAGAGTAGAGAACCCATCTGTAACATACAGGAAACAATATCATCAACATGACAATAGTTGTCTTAAACTAATGCTATGATTTAGCAAATGGGGCTTGGCCTCCTGACATACTGTGTGCTTTGCTCTATGCTTCACACTTTCCTGATAAACTGAATCCCACATTTCACGATAGAGTTGTGACTGTGAGATATGATCAGTTTTAAAAATGTGATCTATATATTGTGTATTCATTGGCGTTGGGGGAGGCACTTACTAAGATGTGCACTATGAGTTTTAAAGTCCACATGATCCCACTTTCTGAAACCAAGTGAAGGCCCTCAGACTACTATACTCTTCTGTCTTCATTAAGAGGGCCATTTGACACCGTTGTCAGGAAAGGAGAGGAATGGGAAAATATGCCACTGGCTCTCTGGATTAAATTTGTAACCATTTAAGGTTGCTGTGAGTGTTTTGTATTATCCAAATGATATATCTAATATGTACCACACTGTACATGTTTATGAATCCTTAAAAAAAACTTAACTTTCTAATGACACATATAAATCACTCTAGCCTTGTTCTCATAGTTTTTTTAGCCACCAGAAACCAGAGATAAAAATATAGCCCCAGCATTGTGCAACTAGAAGAATTTATTTTTATCATATATGAGAATTTTTGGCTTTGGCCAGGCAAGAGGGGGTCTTCTAGGATGTGTTTTACCTACCTCACCCTGCCCCCCCAAAAAAAAACCTGGAAGAAAACTCAGTAGACAACCAGTTATATTACAAAGTAAGGAGTCCAGACTATCCTTATCCATGGAAAGTATTCCTTCCTTATTTGATATAATTGCCTTACTGAAAAGACAAAGTCTACTTTCATTAGTCTACCCTCTTATTCACAAGGATGACTTTTACTTTCATGTATTATAGTAGGTATAAATATTTTCTTATCAGTTCTAGTAATCACACTAGAAGGGCAGGTCCTGGCTCACCCTGACAATGGAAACCACTTTGTCGCCCTTCACACCATCTTTAACCCAGCTGTCCCCTGAGCATGCCTCAGCTGAGTGCCTTGCTGGAGGTGGGGGGTGCCCAGAAGGAAGAAGACTGACAACTGAGACCTGGACTCAGAAGAGATAAGTCAAGAAGAGCTCAGCTAGGACCACCCCCACCCCACCCCTAATCTTGGGGCCTGCATCTACAACCAAGAACATGAGGGATTCTCTCTAATTGCATGAAAGAGACAGTGGATTCTGGTCTGGTGAGACCTGCTGGGGATCAGTGTCTGTGGGAGGGTCAGGAAACAACTGAGTAGTCAGGGCAGCAATCTTTCCTTTTTAGGGTCATCTGTTACTTGGGACATTGAGGGTCCTGCAGAAGGCAGAAGATTATTCCCAGATGCCTGGTTCTTCAATTCAGCAAGAGGCACAAAAGCAGCCTCCTGCTTCTTGTGTGTTCATGGGATAGGACCTAGGAGAAGGGTCTCAGTCTCTGTGTTGACCAATGAGAACAACAATTAAACAATAGTACTGAGTTCTTAGATGTCATTCCTGCCCTAACACTGCTGAGGCCTAGGAAACTAGATTGATTTGGCAAAGCTAAAACTATTTCTTTGTGACCTGTTTCTTTCTGGGTTGTCTGTGGAATACTCAGCCTATCCATCTCTTCTTCACTCCTTTATTGGTCTGCTAGTACAGGATAGGAAATTGACTGTTACAATTGTGGGGAAGGCCCCCATTTTAAGGAAACATGGCAGACAAGAGAAAACTGGAGTGTGTGGGGTGGATCCAGCCCTCTTGTGGGCCCAGATAGAATAGAAAGTTTCCTATGCATGAGAAATTCAAATCATGATCCCAGGAAAAGACAACCAAAGTCCACAAAAAAAAAAAAAAAAGGCAGGCAATAAAAAAGTGGTCTAATCTGAGGTGTAAAACTTACTCTAAACCCTGTCTTGGTACAGTACGCTCCTTTGCATAGCCACCCACCATTCAATGGCATCCTAAATCTTTGCTTTCTCCTACACCTGTCTACATAAATTCTTTCACCAAGCTGTGGCTACCCAAATCCACAACAATAATGTCCTTTAAGAAATATGACTTCTGGTGACTCTCAGAAAGACCTGGGGACGTGAAGGGGGCTCAGAATTAAGTTTGTGATATAATAAATACGAATTATCCTGAATTTCTTGTTCTTTTATTTTTCATTCATATTATTTCTTTGATGGTAATATCTATAGCTGTGAAATACCACACCTCACACTAGAGCACAGTTCAAAACTTTTAGTGTAAAATAAAGTGCTCTGATTTGGTAAGGAACAAATTAATGTAAATTCTTACAAGGCAGCACTTATGTTTGTCACTCCTTTATCTACTGTTTGTGTAATGTTCAGTCAACTCTCTAGATTTTTCTAGCTATGTTTCCTCAAACGTTCTTCTCCTTTTCCTTGGTCATTATTTCACTTTTTTTTGGTTCCCAGATTCTCCTTGGTAATATCTGGAGGTTGCTGGGTGTTGTTTAACTAAAGTTTGCTATTTGTTACTGCATGTTGTTCACTGTCATGCTGAGGAAGTATCATCAGAAAGTCAGCACAGCTATCTTTCTCCATTCTTGCGTCCACGAGAGAAACCTTCAGGCAAGATGCAAAGATGTAGTGAAAATGATAGCAAAGTTCATTGGTAAAGAAATTTAGTATAATGGGACAAGAATAGGGGAAAAGTGAGAAACATTTCCTGCTCCCCATGCAGGAAATGGGAGTAAAGGCTCAAAATGGTGGTCCTCAGCTCTACTTCTTGTACTTTCTCAGTTGGAATATATGTGGTCATGTGTGGTAATGTTTAATCATTAAGATAAATGGATCTGGGTGGCTAAGCTGGATACTAAAACAAGGAGATACAATCTAGGCCCACTCTAAACACAGGGACAATAGGTATGCTTTGGGACTTCCTTTTGCCAGAAATGCCTTTCCCTCTACCCATGTAATGTGCCTTGTATCTTGTTAATATCTCAAAGTGGGAGGCAGATGCAGAGAGCCTTTGAAATCTCCCTGTTCTTGTAACTTAACATCTAAAAGGAGATAGGAGGGGGTGTCCTACTGCTCAAACTTTTTAGTTTTTACTTTCTCCTTTCAATGTCTGAGCCTGACCCTTATAACATTTATTAAAATAATATAATTTCCCTTCTCCTCATCTATCTATCCTGCCTGACTCATCACTCATGGCTAACTGCTGTCTAACAGAAGTATTTCTCCTTCTTCTTGTTATTCTTCTGTTTTTATTTCCCATTCCCCCAATAATTTTCCACCATTACTTTAAAGTCATGACTTCTGTGTTTTCTAAGAATACAAAATACCTAATTTTTACTCCCTATAGCTGTTTGCTTCCCACATTCCTGTGGATAAGGGAAAAGTGAACACACATATTTCTTGGCCTTCAGTGTTGTGTGCAAAAAACTCAGTTCAAGAGTAAAGAGAGATGGTCCTGATATCCAAAGAGCAGCTCCCCCATTTTTTCCACACTCCTTAGTCAATTTGGTTATCAAAATAAACAATTTTTTTTCTTCTGTAAAGTAAAGCATTTAGTTGTAGGGCTTTTATCTTCTTTGGTTACCTCAGATTTCCCCCAAAGAAGAAACCTAAGCTCCAATTAGGGTGAGTGAAGGGAGGGAGGGGCACAATTAGGTGCCTGAGTCCCCAGCGGCTGCTCTCACTCAAGCAGACCACAAAATTCTCATCCAACCTAATTTCTTCCCATTGAACTCATAGAACGCTGACCTTTGCAGGCCAGTGGGCAGGAGCTGAGAAACACTCCCCAAATGAGCGAGGATGTATATCTGTTTACTGCACAGCATGCCAGCCTCCAGCTAATGACATTAATCCCCCTACTGCGTTTCATTAGGTGACAGACAGGGAGCCACACTTTGGAGGGAACCGACTGCTTCTCCCAGCAGCCAGCTGCGGAGTGCAGTCACTCCAGGACCAGCACCGCCTCCCCTCATTTGCTTTTCTTCCTCTATTATCCCTGACATGTTCACTGAACTACAGGCTGCATATGTTTAAAAATAATTAAACGTGCTCCAAACAAATAGGCAATGTTTCCACGATCCCTGCAATGAGCATTCTGCATGTTTTGACAGATTTTTCTGTTCGTTGGATTCATCAAGCAGCCTGGCTCTTTGCTGTCACTTGGAGAACCCACAGATAAACTCCTAGGGCAGGCTCCCTGGCCCAGGACCTTCTCCTGTTCTGACCTTGGGCCTACAGAGTTTCCAGCCTGAAGGTCTCCAGACATTGGGGAATCCTTGTCTGGGCTCCCAGGGCAGAATGATTTGAAAATGGAGCCATTAGATAAAAGACAAAAGAAAAGAAATTTGGGGAGTTGTTTTGAATGGCACTATTGTATTATGCTGAGAAAAGACACTCAAAGGCAAGTATATGAGAAAGTAGAGAGACTGCCATGGGGCATTCAGACCATTCTCACCCCTGTGGTGCAAATATGGACTTTCTATACTTCTGCATGCCACACCCTCTTTCTTATTTTTAAAGTAACATCCCCTTAATAAAAGATGAAGAAAAAAGAGAAGGCACAGTTTAGAAAGTTGCATAAAATACAAAATAATAAAACAAAAATATACATAAAGTCAAAGAAGAAAAAATGTAAGAGGTACTTAAATTTCTTCTGCTGGAAAACACTGACTCCTCACTTGGGCCCTTGAATCAACTAAAGACAGAAGAAAAGCTTGGTATCTTTGTCCTAATTTTGTATCTATTTTCCTTTGCCCTGAGTCATTCTCTCCTGCAGCCACCTTGGAAAGACAGAACTGATAACATCTTCATGACAAGGGACTGAAACTACCCCTAAGGAATAGCAGATCCTTGCAGGACAGACCACCCCTCCAAATGAAGACAGTTATCTATAATGATGAGGCTATGTCCTGGAACAGGAGCACTCATCACTTGAGAATCAGATTTTTCCCTTTAAGTGATGACATCCTGTCCTGATCCCTCTAAGAACAAGTACTAAGATAATGGTCAAACAGGCTCCACTAGACCAGTGGAACACAACTGTGATTGGGACTATTTGTTTCCTGCCCTAATTCTTTGTCTATCTTAAGCTAAAGTATATGTCTGTACCCCAAAGATGAGTCTTTACTTTGCCTCTTCTCAAGGTATGTCCTTTCTCTGCCCTTTACCATGTTTTTTTATTTAGCATACAGGGGCAAGTGGCCAAACCTGACCTGTGGAGTTTGGTCTCAAGTGTATACATCAAAAAAGAGGCTAAAAATAAGAGAAACCTAATTGTTTCTCTGAGACAAAAGTCTTCTTTATACAAAGGAGGCACTGTGATGTGATCACCAATTTCTTCAACAATGTTCATTGAGAAACAGATTGATAGATAAGTGGGAATTTCTTTATCACTCACTATAGGTTTACTGCATCTTGCAGAAGCGTAACTACCCTAGGGTAATTCTGTGGAGTCAGGCATGTGTGCATATACATGTCTAGACTGTTGGAGAGGAGGAGGGTGATGAAGGAAGAGGATGAATAATCCATATACTTTGGTCTCAGAAACAGCTCTGATGGTCTGACTTAATCCAGGGACAGGAATGGATGCTGTTTAAATCTTTTAGGCAGCATGCTCAACTGTGATTTGAATCAATATTGACAGCAGTTAATGTGTAGTGACATTAAATTACCTATTGACTGCTGACACTCAATGATGCCCAAGGTAGTTTTGATATCATGTGAATTTTAAAGAGCTAACAAAAATCTGCAGGAAAGTTCAGTCTTTCCTCAAGGAGGAATTTTCTAATGTACTGGAAAATGGATTATGAAATCACCAAATTCTATACCAGGAATTGTAATTCGGCCTTTGGGTCAAATCCTGACTTCCTGCCGCCTGTTTTGTATGATTTGTGAACTATGGCTTATGACATTTTTTTAAATGACTGAAAAAATCAAAAGAAAAATATTTCATGACATGTGACAATTACTTGAAGCCCAGTTTCAGTATCTATCAATAAGGTTTTATTGGAACCATGCTCATTCATTTACATATTATTCACGGTGCTTTTGTGCCACAGTACAAAGTTGCAACAAAGTTTGAATTGCATACAAAGATCAAAATAGTTATTATCTGGTCTTTTACAGAAAAAGTTTGCTATTCTGTCACCTGTTCTGGATTACAAACAACAGAGTGTGATTATAAATCATCAACACTTTTATGATTGCAAAAATTAGAAACAGACTCATTGCTTATGTCTTCTAGGCTTGCATGGAGTTCCAGAGCTGCTCTTGTAACCTGTTGTGGCAAAGTACATTTAGGCTTAGTATGAGCTATATACTGAAAGTGACTGAAAAGCAGAATCTGTTCATAGTAGTTGAAAGACTCATCATGTATACAACGTATCAAATCTCACAAGGCATGTGTACACTTTGAGTCATAAAAGCCATCTCTAATGAATTTAGCTAATAGTGGAAAGTGGGAAACAACTTGGATATCCAACAATACAGAAAATGATGAAATAAATTACCATATAGTTATACAACAAATACCTGGCAGTCATTAACAGAATAATTACATCATTAAATTGCTTGCCTAGTACCTCTCCTCAAAACAGGTATACCTATATACCTACTTCATTGCCATACAGAGTAATAGCTTTGTGTGTGTGTGTATGTGTGTATGTGTGTGTGTTTTGTATAAAATAACCTAATTGAATTGGAGTTTCTTTCAACCATAAATCATTCAGAAAGTCCAAATGATCTAGAATGTTGTCTTGGAACCTTTACTCTCATATATTTTTCATGATACAGAATTATTCTGAATACCATATAACATGAATTGCATAACCTCTGCTCATTCTTGACCATTTTCTTTCATTTAGTTGAAAGTTGACAGCACAAATAACGTAACTTTCTGTTCTGTCTCTTGGGAGTTACCTTTGTAAGTTTTGTTTAGTCACAAACTTAAGATTTGTAGCATGTTTATATTTATTGCTATAATTTACAGTGCTTTTGTAGCCAGCATTGGAGCCAGCAGGAGACAGACTCTACCAGCAAGGGCAGCCACAACCAAGTCTTCTCCAGAGGATGGATCAGGTTGCTGCCACAGTCACTTCAAAATGGCTCCCAGGGCTTCTTCAGCTCTGCAAGGACCACAGTAGAACTTGATCAGCACACTCTATTTGTCACCTGAGCTCATGCCAAATGTGCAGGGCTAAACTTCCACCACAAAGACTGGGAGACAAAAAGGGTCCCTAGAGAGTAAGCAGGAGGCCTGGGACTCTCTTGTAAGTGCAAGATAGATGATTTAGTGCAAACAAGAGACAAGAGCAGAAAGTTGCCAGAGATCTCAGAAGGCCCATAAAATACTTGTCAAGTCAACAGATGTTTATGGAGTGCTTGTATTGAATCCCAAGTTCACTTCAAGCCCAGTCTTCTTTACACCACACTCCATAATAATTGCACACCTGATAATGCAATTTAAATAGCTAGATGCTCTCAACAGGCTCTCATGGGCGCATCTCCCACTAACATTTTGTTTGGTCTCTGGATGATTCTTTAAAAACTAAATTAATTAGTAGTCAAAAATTTAAATTTTAAAAAATCTAATCTGATCACTCTAGGTCTACAGTTCTGCATGGCAGGAGTTGGAATCTGCTTGGAAGCAGATTATATGTATCCCCATTATACAGGGGATAACGGGCAAAGCCTACTCTATCTGCCTTACCCCATCTTCTATTCTGTAGGAGCTTGAAGTTGCATTCTCTGGGATTTCATGCAAAACCATTTATTTAACACCACCCAGTGATTGTTCAAGTTGTGTCTGAGGTCTTATGGAGGAAGCTTACTATGTCATTGAGGTAAGTGATGAATCAGTGCCTGATAAAAGAGGGTTAGACTTTCAACAGTACAAAGCATTTTTATACAACCATAATAGACATGCATTTACCTCTGACCTCATTCTATGAACAGGGACACAGCTTAATGTAGTAGAGAAAGAAAATATTTTGGGGTCAGCCAGAGTGGATTAAAATTCTGGCACTTCCTCTGTTAGCCGTGTAACTAACACTTTCTGAAAACTCTCAGAGTTTCTGTTTTGTCTTTTTCTACAATGGATATAATTAAATCAACCTCACAGGGACATTACGAGGTTTAAATTAATACTTTTGTGCTTTGCTCATGCTGTGCCTTCAGCCTGGAAATTTCTGAGCATTCTACCCTTGTCAAGCTGACAAACTTCCCTTATGGATCAAGACCCAGATAAAAGCACCATTTATTCTCCAAAGTCTTCCAGTGCTCACTGCCCCTGTATCCTCACTTCTCTACCTCAGAGAAAAATGAACTCCTATTCTGGGTGTCTATACTTACCTCTGTAGAAGCACATATTAGTATTAATATAATAGCTTAACCAACAAAGAAGCATTCTTTGTCCTTCTAGAATCTAATACAGTATCTATTCTATGTGTTTAAGCGACTTAGTAATAAGTGAGCATATATATACATATATACCATATTTTTTCTTGCCATTTGACCCACACTCAATCTTAATGACAATTTTATTGGCTCTGTTATCTAGAGTAGCTGTATATACACTTGTGTTAATGCAAGTTATCTGAAATTTGCTTATGTAGAAGGAATTTTCTTTTTTTTAAATTTTTTTATGCATATGTGCATACAATGTTTGGGTCATTTAGAAAGAATTTTCTATTGAATTTTACTAAAATAGAAAGAAGTTTCAGTAATAAATGCTATGGGTATGTTTAACCTCCATACTCCCCAGAATAAGCTGATCTGGACAGAGAGATGGAAATAGGATAAGCCCCCTTTCTCTCCCAGGATTCATATATAAGTTTGACTCAAAGCACTTTTGGAATTCAGACATTTATCAAAGTCTAGACTGTAAGCTCCCTGAGGGCAAGTTTCTTTATCTGCTTTATTTACTAACGTATATCATTCTTCAGAGCAAGGTCAGTCCCATGAGAGATGTTCAATAGATACTGAATAAATATACTAATATATCCAGGATGCACTACAGTATCAAGCACTTGGTGGGAAATAGCATCACATTACATGCAGTCTATGTGAGTCATTTTCTAAACACATTTTTTTATTAACTCCTCAGTGAGGTTAGTACCATTATTAAATTATGCCTTTGGAAATAAGTAATTTTTTTACTCTGAAGTCTTGGTCCTCTATATTCCATCAGTCTTTTCTTGATGTCTGTATTTAATAAGAAATGACAGACATGCAGTGGATAGGATCTCAGGTGAGTAAAGGTGAAGGAGAGTCATGGGTATTTTTCTTCTCCTTATGGCTCTTTCTTCAGATTATAAAAGTTGTCAGTAAGTACAGGCGTGTTCCCAAGAGAAGGAGCTGCTGTTGGGCCTACCAATTAATATGATAGACATTTTTCTTCTAGTTTTCAGCAAGCTCCCTGCATGTGGAACACAATTATGTCCTAACCTTTGATGTGTCATGGCTTGATGTGTCTAAGTCATGATGTGTCTGGTATGCCTGTATATGTGTTCTTACCTTAAGTGCGTGATTGTCATTTGTTCAAATGCCCTTCATTAGGGTCTTTGGAAGAGGATGATCTGGTTTCCTTAGCTCAGTCCTGGTTTTTAGTTTTTGCCCTGTATTATTATTAACAGGGTTTCCTTTCATTTCATTTACAGGAACCTCAATTAGAAGATTGGTGACCAATCTGATGGTCACCAAAAAAAACTACTATAGTTTTTTGTAGGCCATTATTTGCAACTTCTAGAGTAATAAATACAAATTTATATATGAACAGAATCTGTGGTGTAGAAAATCATATGTGAGTCAAGGGGAGAACTGACTTATTTGATTTGAAATGGAAAATTTATCGTGGTTTTCCCCCAACTTCCCTTCAGTATTATTATCTTTGGACTAGATATATTGCACCAGGTAGAAAGTGATCATTTAACCATCTTTGTTGGCCTTAGGTAGATTCTAGAAATCTTTTGTTTGTCCAAATTACAGATGCATGATATCTAAAACATATGCCCCTTTCCTGAATTCTGACTTGCAAGTCTGGTCTTTTCAAGGTGATAGTCTATGCAAGAACCAACTGATTTCAGGTTTTATCTTATTTGTTTATTTGTTTTTATTGCTGACTATTGTACTTTCTGCTTTCTTCTGAAGAAATTTGTAAGACGTAATGATTATGATTAGTAGCTTACATTGACCTTTTTCTTCCCTGTGATTGCACAAATGGGAATTAATTTGAACTAGATTGCAAAGACTTGGATTAAACATTTAGCTCTTTATTCCTCTTTACAATATCTGTATTGTAACACTAGCATCAAAATATGACTTTATGGCAACCGTCTCTTGCTGGACCATATAAATTTCACTGGAATAAAACAAGGGCATTTTCTTATTCTATTGTCTTTTAAAGTTGTACCCAAATTATTTGAAACCATTTAAAATGATTTGAACATACAATCTATGTAAAGAATGTTAAGATTACATAAAACCAACCAAAATCTTAGAAGCAAATAAATAAATAAATAAATAACCATTTAAGAAATAAATTCTGGAAGTCAGGAATTCAGTTCACAGCAGCAATGGTTTGTCTCTGCTCCACAGTGTCTGGCATCTCAAGTGAAGATGACTTAAATGTCTGGGAACTGTGATCGCCAGGGCTGGAGGGGTGACTTCAGGTCAAGAAGGCTCTTCACTCTCATCTGGCTTCTGAGTGTGTATGACTGAATGTCCATCTCAAGCAGGACTCTGGGTACTATTGCCTAGCCTCTTCATCACAGTAGCTCAGGAACACGTTACCCATGACAGCCTAGTGTTCTAGGATACTAGGTGGAAGATGCAAGCCAAATGGGCTGTGCACAGTGTCATCTCAGAAGTATCAGCATCACTTCTACCATCTTTTGTTAGTGGAAGCAGTCACAATTCTGCCAGGGAGAAGAACAGGAAAGACAGACTGCACTACTCTGTGAGAGAACTGCTAAAAGAGTTTGCAGCCATATTTAAAGCCACCACATCCATACATACTTTATTTACATTTTTGAAGATTTTATTTTTATACAATAAGTTATGATAAGACCTATATTCTGTATAAACTTTCAAAAATAAGACAAGCATTTTTTTTTTTAAATCTTTTTTACATTTACTTATATATGTATACATTGTTTGGGGTTCCACCCCCTTGCCCCGCTTCCAGGAAGAATCTGTTTCACTCTCTTAAAACAAGCATTTTGGTAGAAAATCTTACACTGAGTTACATTGTAGCTAATAATCTTCTACATATATTACCACATTGAGGTGTTTAGGAGTTAATTTTTAATTAGGTTATCTTAGCATGCTGGGATAGTCACATGGATGAGAGTTAGACATTTTATAGGTGGTTTATTGAAGCATTTCTTAATGGTCACTATGGACATTTCTCTGTGACTGACTGGACATTTTCTCCAGATTATTTTAATGTAATTACACTTTACTGCAGCTTTCCTTCTAGGAAAAGTTAAAATTAGTGAAGGACTTAAGATTTACCTACACTATTTCCATCATAGAATTATTTGTGTAGTATTGAAAAATTGGAGCTAATGTATGCATACTAAAAAAGACTGAAAGTTTTGTGGTGTATTTATTTCATAGAACGCTATGAAAACTAATTTTGTAAAGAGTATTTAGTGACATGAGTATTCAGTTTGTTAGTGCCTAAAATGTTATGTAAAGGGATATACAAAATAATCTCAATTGTATAACACACAACTGAATATATAAAAATGAAAATGGACACCCAAAATATTGGCGTTGATAATCTCTTATATCTGGAGTTTTACATAATTTTATTCCCTTTGTTTTGCTTTTGTGTATTTTCAAAAGTTTCTAAAAATGATTATGTACAGATATATTTTTTATATTTTATGAAATGAGTATGAAATTGCATTAGTTTATAAAATATCTAAATTTAAGCAAGTAAATCAAATTCACCTATAATCTCTTCACCCTAGATAATCCTGTTATTGTTTAAATGCTGTTGTTTTATATTTTAGGCTATCTAATTTTGACAAAAAATGATATATAGTTAGAAAATATTGTGTTTCTTGACTTTTTGCCTTAACATCTGGGAGATATGAACCAATTTATTTTTTGCTTCATGGGTTTATCTAGACAGTCAAAAACTGAAAAACCAGAAAGATAAACATGTGATCTTTATAGCCCAAAAGTAATTTGTAACAATGATACCTCAGAAAACAGACATCAAATTTTGACTTATAAATCTCAAAGTGTTATTGTTTAGGTTTGACACTGTAATTTTTTGGAAAGTACTTGCTTTACTAGTTATATTTACTTTTTTTTCCTTTCATTCTTTCAGTGTACATAAAAAGTTATTGGGCTATTTGTCCAAGGAGTGTGATGGAAGAGAACTGAGGAGAAAATGTAACCCCTCCCATTGCCCACAAAACTAGTTCCAAGAGAAGTATGATAAATGCAAAATAGATGGAGATCTGAGAAGAAATGAGACCTGTGCCCAAATTTCCTGCTATTTCTCTGAAAAATTGCAAGTGTTACTGCTACGGTCTTAGGTGTCATGCGACAACAAAGGTGCTGAGGTAGCTATAAGGTGCATTGAGGCTGAAATTTCCCTAATAAGTCCCTGGACTTTCCAGGGGATTGGGGTGAAGCAAGTGTTTTTGCTGGTGTCTGGTAGTGGGTACATATGACACCTAGCATTCTGGAGTTGGAAAGGAATTGTGGTTGTGATAAGGAGCTACTACAATGGAGGGCTGTTTGGCTTTTACATCCTAGGGACCAGAAGAGAACAGAGTGGTCCCAAAAAAATGCTTTTACCTTAGTTTGACAGTGCTCCAGGACCATATCACATTGTACTTCATCTCGAAGTGTGAGGGTGATCACAGACCAGATAGCAAGCCTAACATCATCACCATGTCTACCAAGATATGATGCTATTGGGAACCTGGACATCCTAGATTTCAAAAAGGAAAAAGAAAGGCAAAGGAAGCTTCTGAGTTGACTGTGTTCATCTCAAAATGACTAACTTTACCCAAACTGGTTCAAGACAACATTTTCTGTGATCATGTGGAATGAGGCTCAAAATAGGAACTGTATTATGAAAAAGGAGAATTAGATTCTTTGGTACATCTCAATTCATGAACTAATATAATTAGACTTGTTAAACATCTCATTGTGAACACATTTCAGTGTGAAAAATGCACATGTAAGCAGGAGAAATTTATACCACTTCAGTCAGTCTGAGTTAGAATTGTACTCAGCTCAGTATGTTTTAAAAGGCATGAATTTAGAACACTTCAACTTTTTTTTACCCTATCTGTGCAGACTATAAAATAATAATGTATGTGAAAATGAAAACACAAAAGAACTTGAAGAGATGTAAATATGTATAATTGTTCACTTCAGAGTAGGGAAGTCCTTTCTATATACACAAGATGCATAAATCATGAAAGAATGATGTCTGACTACATGAAATTAAAACATTTCTCTGGAAAAGTATACCACAAAGAAACAAAATTGAACAACAATCGGTGAAAATATTGGCAAGTCTATCACAGAAATATTCTAATTTTCTTAGAATTTGAAAGCTAGAGCAAAGTAGCCCAGCATGGTGGTACACACCTGCAATCCTATTACATGGGAGTTGTTAAACATGAGAAACATACAAAGCTATTCATCAAAAGAAAGAAGAGGTGAAAGAAGTACACAAACGTGTTCACAATTTTTAAATTCAAGTTAAAAAATACTTTTCATCTTTCAGATTTGTAAAAATCCAAATGTTTATTAACTTACAGTGTTAGAGGAAGTTGAATAGGGCCAAATATATGTTGCTGGTGGGAACTAACAATGCAAAGTTTATGGAGAGCATTTGCGATATTTATCAAAATTGAAAATCCATATGCCTTCATACATAGGAGTCACACTGCACATATTTAAAATTTTATGAATGATTAGTAATCTCACATACAGAACATGTATTGTGACATTGTTTATAATACAAAGAGATTGTAACTAGCCTACATGTTAATAAATAAAGACTAGTCAAATACATAAAGGAATGTCTATAGAATGTAATTATTCAAAGGAATAAGGCAGCTGCATATGCACAGGATGGAATAATCCTAGCCATATATATGAAAAGAGTAAGGTAAAACTGTGTGCTTACTGGGTAATCTACCAGAAGATATACCATATCTGTGCACAGAATATCTCTTGGAAGATGTACAAAAACCAGTGACAGTACTGTGCTTGAGAAGAGAGATAAGTGGCTTGGAGATATTGATTGATGGCAGAGAAATTTATTTTCCAATATTTCATTTTTTTCTACCTTTTCTGCCCTTTTAAAGAGGGAATATATGCCGTCTTTAAGAAAATAGAAGAGAGGAGAAAAACAAAGAAAAGTGAAAGAAAGAGAGAGTCGATATAAATACAAAGAGGCAATTCTTTGCATGATGTAGAAAAACAACCTGTACATCATCTTCTTCCATACTTGACTCACTGAGATTCTCTTTGTAGTGCCCAGACAGTTTTGGCAATGTCTTCCAAAACCCCAGCCTCAGTTAGCCCTTTCATTGTCTATGCTTGTACTGGGTTAAATTATGTTCCCCTAGGGGAAAACAAATAAACAAGTTATTTTTGATCCTAACCCAGATAACCTTAGAGTGAGGCCTTATTTGGAAATTGGGTCCTTGCAAAGGTAATCAAGTTACAATGGAGTCATTAGGATCCACCCTCATTCAGTATGACTGAATCTTACCACAGAGGCAGGCTGAAGAAAGGCAATGTGAAGAGACCCAAGGTGAAGACACCATCTGCAAGTCAAGGGGAAGAAGAGAGGAGCAAAATCTGGAAAAATCCTCACTAATGTCTTCAGAGGAAGCATGGTCCTACCACACCTTGATTTTGAACTTCTGGCCTTTTGAACTGGGAGATGATAAAGTTCTGTTGTTTTAAGGCACTCTTTCTGCAATACTTTGTTATAGCAGTCCTAGAAAACTAATGTCCTGCTTCTATCCTACTGTTTCCTTCTCTCCAGTTTTCCAGAATCATTTCCTTCCCAAGAGCAATATCCCATGTTCACAAAATGTAAATCACATTTGTCTTTCTTGACTTCCTATGATTCTGTAGTTTTTTCTGGCCAGCACAACGAAAGGTTTAAATTAGCAGTTTCCCTAGAAACAAAGGATTCTTCCTCCAAAAATGAGGGTGATGGTGAAGGCAGGCTGAGAATATTTCACTAATTTAATGATGTAATCATCCCTTTAATGGCTGCCAGGCATTTTGTTGTATAGCTATATGATAATTTATTTAGTCATTTTCTGCATTGTTATATAGTCATGTCATTTCCCACTTTCACTATTGGATAAATTCTTTAAGGGTGGACTTTTTATTTGTGTAATTACTTTGAATACTGTAAGTTCAAAATAGACTAAATAGTTAGGAATGGATAAAAACTATCCTTAGTATCAGGGATTTTAAAGTTTTGGTGATTCTTTGAGAGGTCAGAAAAATAGTGACTGCTAGATCAGGGCTGCTCTGCTTGGAAGCCAGCTGTGTGACAAACAAGTTTTCAATGGAAAATGAAAATAAAGACACCTATTTCAATGAGTGTTGACTTAGTATTTGTATAGCACTTGGAATAGGCTCAACACATAACAAATGTTGAGTGAATATTCGCTATTTGCCCTTCAATCACTCATTTATTCATGAAATATACCATGTATGTGCCTTTCTTGAACATTACAAGGCCGATGATATATCTGCCACTGAACTTGGACAGTGAAGGATACAAGCACTAGGAAACAACAATTTCTTTCTTGACAGGGCATATATTCTAATAGAAGAGACAGATGCACAGTAGAAAACTATTTCACTAAATGGCATGGTGGAGGAAAGTGAAGAAAGAGTGATTTGTTCCATCTGGAAAGTTGGGGAGGGAGGTTCACAATGACATTGTATATACACTAGGCCTTGATGGTTGAATAGTTGCTCTTCAGAATTAACAGTCTGAACCATGACATAGAAATGTGGGAGTGCTTAGTGTCTCAGAGGGAGTGATAAGTAGATGCTATGAACCCTAAATATGTAGCAGACTCATCAGCCACAAACTTGAAACATCCATGGTGGTTCCCACATGCATTTACTAGACCTTCTTTCTTTTTAATTAAAAAATTTAGATTTATAGAAAAAAAAAGTGAGCAAATAGCACAGAGTTCCCATATACTCCATCTCCCATGGATATTATAAATATTTTAAAATTTTTATTATGATTTATTCATTATATAGGGGGGCATTCATAGTGACAATTCTGATTAGACTTATATTGTACATTATTTACATTGCCCTCATCGTCTCTCCCCCTCAACCCCTTCCCAACCCCACTTAAAAGCAATTGGTAGAGGTTTCTTAGGTCTGTTTCATATAGGTATATGAAGTCTATCTACCATATACCAACACCTTAATCTTCCTTCACCCTACCCCCTCCTGGTACTACCCCCACACTGTAGCTATTTTACAGTCCTGGTTTTTGTTATTAACATGTAAATTGATGTTCATAGGGGTGTCTCAATGTATGCACACTTTGGGTGTTCAACCCCTTCCATTACCCCCTCCTTTTCAACAGCTTTCAATACACATCCTTATATCCTCTACCTTCACGTCTTATGTTATATGATATTACGATTCTCCATCATTTTCTTTTCCTTTCCTTCTTTTCCTGAGTTCAAAGTTGTTCCACTGTTACAAACATGTTCTACTTCTGAGTTTGCATATGATCATGTTTGTTTTTGTGTATATGTTTACCTTTAGATCTATTTTCCACATATGAGAGAAAACAGGTGGCTTTTTTATTTCTGATCCTGGCTTACTTCATTTAACATAATGTCCTCCAATTGTATCCATTTACTTTCAAATCACATGTCATTATTACTTGTGGATGAGTAATACTCCATTGTGTCTATATACCCCAATTTCTTGATCCATTCATCAGTCATAGGTCATCTGAGTTGTTTCCAAAGCCTGGCTATTATGAATAGGGCTGTGATCAACATCAGTGTACAGGTGTCTCTACTGTATCCTGTCTTACATTCCTTTGGGTAGATGCACAGGAGTGGCATCACTGGATTATATGGCAGTCTATCTCTAGCTTTATGAGTGAGGAATCTCCATACTGCCTTGCATAGTGGTTGTGCTAGCTTGCATCCCCAGCAGCAGTGTATAAAGGTTCCTATTTCACCAGCATCGGTTGTTGTTATTACCCTTGATTATGACCATTCTAATTGGGATAAGATGAAATCTTTTTTTTTTTTCATTTTTCTTTTATTATTCATATGTGCATACAAAGCTTGGTTCATTTCTCCCCCCTGCCCCCACCCCCTCCCTTACCACCCACTCCACCCCCTCCCGTTCCCCCCCCTCAATACCCAGCAGAAACTATTTTGCCCTTATCTCTAATTTTGTTGTAGAGAGAGTATAAGCAATAATAGGAAGGAACAAGGGGTTTTGCTGGTTGAGATAAGGATAGCTATACAGGGCACTGACTCACTTTGATTTCCTGTGCGTGGGTGTTACCTTCTAGGTTAATTCTTTTTGATCTAACCTTTTCTCTAGTTCCTGGTCCCCTTTTCCTATTGGCCTCAGTTGCTTTAAGGTATCTGCTTTAGTTTCTCTGCATTAAGGGCAACAAATGCTAGCTAGTTTTTTAGGTGTCTTACCTATCCTCACCCCTCCCTTGTGTGCTCTAGCTTTTATCATGTGCTCATAGTCCAATCCCCTTGTTGTGTTTGCCCTTGATCTAATGTCCACATATGAGGGAGAACATACGATTTTTGGTCTTTTCGGCCAGGCTAACCTCACTCAGAATGATGTTCTCCAATTCCATCCATTTACCAGCGAATGATAACATTTTGTTCTTCTTCATGGCTGCATAAAATTCCATTGTGTATAGATACCACATTTTCTTAATCCATTCGTCAGTGCTGGGGCATCTTGGCTGTTTCCATAACTTGGCTATTGTGAATAGTGCCGCAATAAACATGGATGTGCAGGTGCCTCTGGAA
Source organism: Castor canadensis (assembly GCF_047511655.1). Taxonomy (NCBI): domain Eukaryota; kingdom Metazoa; phylum Chordata; class Mammalia; order Rodentia; family Castoridae; genus Castor; species Castor canadensis. Next base: position 57,825,538 of record NC_133398.1, read on the forward strand.
ATTAAAAAGTTCCTAGAAGTCAATGAAAATGAAAACACAACCTACCAGAACCTATGGGACACAGCTAAGGCAGTCTTGAGAGGAAAGTTTATAGCCATGAGTGCATATATTAAAAAGATTGAAAGATCCCAAATCAATGACCTAATGATACATCTCAAACTCTTAGAAAAACAAGAACAAGCAAATCCCAAAACAAATAGAAGGAGAGAAATAATAAAAATAGGAGCTGAAATCAACGAAATAGAAACCAAAAAAAAAATACAAAGAATTAATGAAACAAAAAGTTGGTTCTTTGAAAAAATAAACAAGATCGATAGACCCCTGGCAAACCTGACTAAAATGAGGAGAGAAAAAACCCAAATTAGTAGAATTAGGAATGCAAAAGGGGAGATAACAACAAACACCATGGAAGTCCAGGAAATCATCAGAGACTACTTTGAGAACCTATTTCAAATAAATTTGAAAATCTAAAAGAAATGGGCAGATTTCTAGATACATATGATCATCCAAAACTGAACCAAGAGGAAATTAATCACCTGAATAGACCTATAACACAAAATGAAATTGAAGCAGCAATCAAGAGTCTCCCCAAAAAGAAAAGTCCAGGACCTGATGGATTCTCTGCTGAAT